>NC_091381.1:11944575-12119575 GCF_038502225.1 Cherax quadricarinatus | reverse complement strand
TCATCTCTCGCCTGGACCCGTCCTGGATAGTTCTGCCATTTCAGAAGAGCCTTCAACACAGGAGGGATGTGGGTGGCCTTACTGTTATGTACAAGGCCAACATTGTCAAAGTACCACACTTGGATCTACTTCGAGGACAGCGAGAAGCAAGCTTCTATACCACAAGACGGACAGAAAGCAGCAACTTCACTCTGAGAACATCACTTCATCTGAGATCATTTATCCCCAGGATGACTCGAGTATGGAACACATTCGTACAGCATAATGATGTCAACGAGATAAAGTCAATTGATCAAATGAATATGATGGCCCACAGATTACTCTAACTTCATCCTGTTCCCTACTTGTATGTTTCATAACAATATAAATTCTTTCAAATGAGCTGATGTAGGTAACAGCTCATAGCTTGTCAGCGAAGTTATGAATCCTTAACTTGTAAATAGCTTGTCAATAAAGCTAGGGATCCATAACCTAAACTTGTCAAACCTTGTGTATTAAAAAAAGTGAGACAGAGAGAGAGAGAGAGAGAGACTGAGTGAACAAGCAAAAGGCAGTGGAGAACAACATGACGTTCACTGGTGAAAAGTTTCAGCTGCTTAGGTATGGAAAGAATGAACTCAAAAGGAACACTGCACTCAAAACTCAAGAGAATCATCAAATAGAACGAAAGGAACGTGTGAAAGTCTTGGAAATAATTATGGCAACTGACCTTTCTTTCAAAGAACATCGTAAGACAAAGGTCACGACAGCCAGGAGGATGACTGGGTAGGTATTAAGAACCTTCAAAACGAGATAAATAATGCCAGTGGTGACACTTTTCAAATCGATAGTGCTCCCTCATCCGGAATATTGGTCAGTGTTAACGGACCCGTTCATGGCAAGAGAAATATCAGAGCTGGAACAAATACAGAGTTCGATTACGTCTCACATTAAGCTAGTAAAGCATTTAAATTACTCGGAACGCCTTGAACATCTTGATTATGTACTTACTGGAGCAGAGGAGAGAGAGAGAGAGAGAGAGAGAGAGAGAGAGAGAGAGAGAGAGAGAGAGAGAGAGAGAGAGAGAGAGAGAGAGAGAGAGAGAGAGAGAGAAAGAAAGAAAGATACGTCTTAATATATACCTGGAAAGTACTTTAGGGCCGGGTCCCAAATCTGCACGCTGCCATAACAACACATTGGAGCTAGAGATATTGAAAAAAGTACAGAGTAATCCCAGTGAAAAGCTGGGATGCACTGGGGACAATACGGAAACGCTGTATCAACATTCGTGGTCCCAGATTATTCATCATCTTCCCAGAAGATATCAGAAAGACTTTTGGAACAAGTGCAGAAGTCTTCAAGAGAAAACTGGACAAGTATCTTCAGGTGCCTGGTCAACCAGGCTATGATGAATATGTGAAGCAGCAACAGCCTGATTGGCCAGACTAGCACCAGACGAGCTTGGCTCACGACCGAGCTCCGGAAGTGGAAAGACCCTCGAAACTCATCAAAGGTGAAGGTAAATGAATATCAGATTAGCGAAAAGAAAGCCAAACATGTTGAATAAAGTAGAGAGATCATCGATAAGATTACAAAATCATACAAACCAGAGGGTAGACAGCCAAACAAGTACACAGACAAACAGGCAGACAGACAGACAGACAGACATGAGAGGAACACCAGGTTTGGGTGTATATTTGTGATATGTCAGAACCTTCTTCTCAGACTGAGTGATACTTAGAGAAGATTTGACTGTCTCAACTCTCAAAAACATATTGCGGGCAGCTGGGTAAGTTTCATCACAAAGGATCATCAGTGTATATTAAACCTAGGCATTCTAACTCTTATTTCTGTATGATTAAAACCCTATTAAAATACAGGGAGTTTCATGAACACTTAGTATGTTTAAGACTTCCAAAGCGCAATGAGAATTCAGAGTCTCAGACACCAAACACAACAACAGTTTGATATTAGCCACAAGAACAGAACCAAACACAACAACAGTCTGAAACAAATCACTACAACCATGTCACTCAGAACACTAAAACAGTTTGAAATCAAACAACACAACAGTAGGCTCGTACCAAACACAACAACAGTTTGATATTAGTCACAAGAACAGAACCAAACACAACAACAGTCTGACACCAAACACAATATCAGTCCGATATCAAATACAACTCCCTGACCCCAAACACAACAAGAGTCTGAACCTTTCTTCTTTGTATTGGACTGATAGTCACGGTGTGACTATCAGTCCAATACAGTCCAATGGTTCCACTGTGATCCCCCCGCCTCCTGCTTCGACGCACCTGACTACAATATATAAGCCACTATCCCGGCCGTATGCTGTTATTTCTACAAGACTGATGGACAGAACACATCGATTCCAGGCTGTGGGACTGATTTCCTCAAATTCCTCTCCTTACATCTTTCTTCTTTGTATTGGATTGATGAAGCCACTGTGTGGCGAAACGTTTCTTCAATAAATATTTCCATATGTTGCATACTAGCCTCATTCTTCATCCTACACCATCACAACAACAGTCTGACACAAAACACAACCACAATTTAATGCAGGGCATAACAACTGCCTAACGGCAAACACAACAACAGTTTGACACCAAACACAACAACAGTTTGAGACTAAAAGGAACAACAGTGTGACACAAAAGACAAAAGCAAGCTATTACCAAACAAAACAAGAGTCAGACACCAAATACAACAAAAATCTGACACCAAACACAACAACAGTCCGATACTAATTCCAACAAATGTTTGACACCAAACATAGCAACAGTCTGACACCAAACACAGTAAGAGTTTCATTCCAAATTCAACACCATTCTAACAGCAAAAACAATGACGATCTTACATTGAACACAACAAAAGTCAGACACCAATCACGACAACAGTCTGATACGAAACCTAACAATTGCCGGACACTAAACACAGCAACAGTCAGTCACCAGACACAACAACACAACAAAATATTGACTCCAAACTCAACAACAGCCTGACAGCAACCACAGCAACAGCCTGACACCAAACACAACAACAGTTTGATATAAAACAACAATAGTCTGACTAAAACGTCAACTACATCTTGTGAATAATCATAACAAGAAGGCGACTCCAACACAACAAATTGAAATCAAACACAACAACAATCTGACATTAAAAACAATAACAGTCAACAAAGGCAACGACATAACCAGTGTAACAACAAAAATAACAACAGTTTGACACAAAGCACAAGAAAAATCTAAAACAAAATACAGGCAGAATCTGAACCAAGCACAACAAGAGTCTGACGCCAAACACAAGAACAGGCTGTTACCAAACACAACAGCCGTCTGACACCAAAGACAACTAACGTTTCACAATAACAACAACTCTAAACAAAGGAAGAGTCACACACCAAACACAACAAGATTCTGAGACGAAACACATCAAGAGTATAACACCAAAGGAAACAACAGGTTAATACCAAACGCACGAACAATCTGACATCGAAGACAAAAGTAGTTTGACCCCAAAACCAAAAATGTCCGGACCTTCACGCAACAGCAGTTTGATACTAATCACAACAACAGTGTGACACCAAACATAACCAGTCCAATAACAAACAGAAAACACCGACACCAAATATTAAAACAGGCCTACACCTATCACAATAATAGTCAGACTCAAAACACAATAACAATCTGACTCCAAAGACAACAGCAGTCTGATACTAAACACAACAAGAGTCTGAAACCAAGCACGGAGCAGTCTGACATAAAACACTACATCATTCTGACACGAAACACAACAACACTCTGGCATCAAAGATATCAATCTTACTCCAAATAATAACAGATTGTCAACAAACACAGCAACACTCTAACGTCAAACACAACATTAGTCTAATACCAAACCCAACAACAGTTTGATTCCAAACACATTAAAAGTATATCACTATACACAATAATAGACTGATTAAAAAGGCAGCTACAGCATGACAACATGAAAACACTCTGACACCAAACATAACAATAATCTAACATCAAACTCAACACAATCTGACACCAAGTGCAAAAACAGTGTGACATCAAAAACAACAATAGTCTCAAAACCATAACAAACTGACACCAAATACAACAACTGATTGACACTAAACAGAGCATAAATCTGACACGAAATATTGTGATACCAAACACAATAACAGTCTGACACCAAGTCAACAACAGTCTGACATCAAACACAACTGCAGTCTTACACCAAACACAAAATTTTGACAAACACAACGACAATCTAGCACCAAACACAAAAGTTTGACAAACACAACGACAGTCTGACACCATATACAACATCAGCCTGACGCCAACTTAACAATAGTTTCATTCCGAACTCGACAACAGTCTGATACCAAACACCGAAACAGTTTGATAACATATTCAACATCAGTCTAACACCAAATACAAGAAAAGCCTGACACAACAACAAGAACATATTGACACAAAGCACAATATAAGTCAGAAACAAAACTCCAAAAGAGTGTGATACCAAACACACCCAGGACATCAACAACCTAACACTAAAAACAGCAACTTTCTGACACTAATCACAAAAACAATTTGACACCACAAACAATAACAGTGACACCAAATACATCAACATCCTGAAACCAAACACAACAGCATTCAGAAACCAAACACAAGAAGTCTTACTCCAAACAACAACAGTCTGTCAGGAAACACAACACCAAACACAAAAACAGTCTGATACCAAACAACACATTGGTCCGACATCTACAGCAAAACAAGCTGATACCAATGAAAACGCCAGTTTGATACAAAACACAACAATAGTCTAACTCCAAACAATAGTCTAACGCCAACAACAGTCTAACTCCAAGCAACAGCAGATTGTCACCAAGCACAACAACAGAATTATATCAGACACAACAGTCTGATACAAAACATAAAAACATCTATCACCATACACAACAACAGATTGACACTAAAACAATTATAGGTTGATAACAAGCATAATAGTTAACACCAAACACAACAAGAGCCTCACAGTAAACACAACAAGAGTCGGACATTAAACACAACAGCAGGCTACTCTCAAATACAACATGTCACCAAAGATAACATTCTGACCCAAAAGACAACAACAGACTGACACCCAACACAACAGTCTGACACCAAATACATCAACAATCTGATATAAAATACAATAACAGTCTGATTCCTAACAAAGGAACAGTCTGACAAGAAACACAGTAACAATCAAACATCAAACACACGAACTGTCTGACAACAAACTGAACAACAACCTGACGCTAACCAAAGCTTCAATCTGACATCAAACATAACAACAGTCTGACACAAGAGCAACAGTAGTTTTACACCAGCCACGACAACAGGCTGACATTAAATGCAACAACAATTTGAAACCTAACAAAGAAGCAGTATGACACCAAACACAACAACAGTCTGCCACCAAACACAAGAATAGGCTGAACAACAGTCTGACACCAAGCAAAACAACATTCTGATAACCAAAGCAACAACAGTTTGACACCAAAGACTACAACAACAATCTGGCACCACACTCAACAGAATGACATCAAACACAGCAACAATCTAGTCTCAGACATTACAACAGTCTAAGGCCAAATAAAAAAAAAACAGTCAGAATCCAAACAAAACAAAAGTTCGTCACCAAAGGCATCAGTAGTCTAACACAATGGTTTGACACTAAACACATTAACAGTTTCATACTAATCTCGGTAACAATGTGACACCAACACACGTACAGTTTGACACCAGACAGTTACTGTGTTTGGTGTCAGAATATTATGTTTAGTGTTTGACTGCTGTTGTGTATGGTGTCGGACTGTTGTGTTGCTCAGTGTTTAACTGTTGTTGTGTTTGGTGTCAGTCTGTTGTTCTCTCTAATGAAAGATTTTAGTTGTCTTTGGTGCCAAGCTGTTTTTGGACTTGGTGTTAGAATTTTGTTGCTGCCTTTGGTGTCAGACTGTTATTGTGTCTTGTGTCACTGTTGTTATATATGGTTATTATGTTTGGCTGTTATTATGTTTGGTGTCAGAGTGTTGTTGTGTTAAATATGAGACTGTTGCTGTGTTTGGAGTCAGACAGTTGATGCTTTTGGAGTCAGACGGTTGTTGTCTTAGGTGTCAGACTTTTATTGTGTTTGATGACTGATTGTTGCTGTGTTTGATATCAGTCTGTTGTTGTGTTTGGATTCAGATTGTCGATGTGTATAGCGTCAGACTGTTGTTGTGTTAAGTGTCAGACTGTTGGCGTGTTTGGTGTTAGACTGTTGTTGTGTCTGGTGCCAGACTTTTGTTGTGTTTTATGTCAGTTTTGTTTTGACCTGGAGGCTAACTGTTTTTGTGTCTGGTATGACACTGTTGTTCTGTCTTATGCCAGTTTATTGTTGTTTCTGATGCTGACTTGTAATGTCTAGCGTCATTTTGTTACTGTAGCTGGTGTCAGCCGTGCCTGTTGTATCACTGATACTGTGTCTTGAGATTGACTGATTGGTTGTTTTATCTGGTATTAGAGAGTTGTTGTTTCTGGAGGGTGACTGTTGTTGCGTCTGATGTCAAACTGTCTTTGAGTATAATTGTGCCTGATGTCAGTTTATTATTACATTTGGTGTAAGGCTGTTATTAATGTGTTTAGTGTCATAATACTGAGCAGTCTGGAGGCTGACAGTCTGATATCAGTTTCTTGTTGCATTTGCTATCAAACTGTTGTTGTTTTTGATGTCAGGTTGAAGTTGTGTTTAGTGTGAAGCTGTTGTTTTGTGTGTTGTCAGACTAATGTTGAGTTTCTTGTATAACTGCTTGGTGTCAGACTATTTTTGTTTGGCGTCGCACTATTGTTATGTCGTGTTTGGTGACAGACAGTTGCTATATTTGGTGCCAGACAGTTGTAATGTTTAATGTAAGACTGTTGTTGAGTTTGGTATCAAACTTGTTGAATTTGGTCTCAGATTGTTGCTGTATTTGGTGTCAGACTATCATAGTCTTTGGTGTCAGTCTTTTGTAGTATTTGGTGCCAGTGTTGATGTATTTTTTAACTGACTGAAGTTGTGGTTGGCGTCAGACTGATGGTGTGTTTGGTGTCAGACTGTTTTTATGTCTAATGTTAGTCTGTTTTTGTATCTAATGACTAATGTGTCTTATATTTAGATTGTTACTGTTTCTGGTGACAGTTATTGTGTCTAAATTTCTACTATTGCTCTGTCTACATTTGTAGTGTTTTTGCATCATGAGGCTCTTTCTGTGTCAAGTGTTAGTCTGACGCTGTTCCTGTTGTGACATTGATATTGTATCTGGATGCTTCTCGTTGTGTCTTGAGTCAAACTATTGTTTTTTTCTGGCATTAGGAAGTTATTGTTTCTGGAGGGTGAGACTGTTGTTGTGGCTGAAGTCAAACTGCCTTCGTCTGTTATATCAGATTATAAAAGTGTGTCACACTGTTATTGAGTTTGGTATGTCTGTTGTTGCTGTTTCTAGTGTCACAATGTTGAACTGTCAGGGTGCTTATAGTTATTGTGGCTGGAGGAAGACTGCTGTTGGGACTCGTATCAGACTCTTGTATTATATGTAGCTGTTGTGTTTGTTCTTAGACTGTTGTTGTGTTTTGTGTCACTGTTGCTCTGCTTAGTGTCTGACTGTTATTTTATTTTGTGATTGTTTGATGCTGTTATGTTTGGTGACAGACTGTTGTGTTTGGTATAAAACCGATGTTGAGTTAGGAATCGGATTCTTGCTGTGTTTGGTGTAAAGCTGTTATTGTGTTTGGTTTTACACATTTATTATGTATGGTATCAGATTGTTGTAGTGTTTGAAGTCAAACTGTTGTGTTTGGTGTCTGACAGTTGTTGTGTTTGGCGTCATGATATTGTTCAGTTTGGTGTCAAACTTTTGTTGTGTTTGGAGTCTAGATGTTGTTGTTTTTGTGATCAGACTGTTGTTGGGGTTGGTATCAGACTGTTGCTGTTTTCTGTCAGTCTTATGTTGCGTTTGGTGTACGAATATTGTTGTGCTTGATGTCAAATTATGTCTGTGTTGGGGATCAGGCTGTTTTTGTATTTGGTTTCAGATTGTTATTGCATTAGATGTAGACTGTTGTTGGGTATGATGTCATACTGTTGTTGAGTTTGATTTCAGAATTTTATTGTGTTTGGTGCCAGTCTCTTATGTTTGGTGGAAGTTTGATGTAGTGTTTGGAATCGGTCTCTTTTAGTGTTTGGTATGAATCTGTTGTTGTGTTTGGTGTCAAGCTGTTGAGATTTTTGTCAATTTGTTGTTGAATTTGGCATCAGGCTGTTGTTTTGTTTGATGTCGGTTGCCTTTAGTGTAAGAATGTTGTTCAGTTTGTTTTCAGTCCTTAGTAGTGTTTGGTGTTAGTTTCTTTACAGTGTTTGGTTTCAGCTTGTTGTGTTTGGTGTCAACCTGCTCTAGTGTTTGGTTTCCGACTGTGTTTGTATTTGGTTTCAGACTGTATAATATCTGGAGTGAGACTGTTGTTGTGTCTGGTGTTATACTGTTATTGTGATTTGTAACAGGCTATTTTTTTGTTTGGTTTCCAATTGTGCTTGTATTTGGCTTCAGATTGTTGTAATAATTGGTTTTAGACTATTATGGTGTTTCATATGAGATTGTTGATGTGCTTAATGTTATGCTGTTGTTGTGTTTGGTGTAAGACTGTTGTTTGGTATGATGTCAAACTATTGCTGTATTTGATGTCAGACTATTAAAGTGTTTGGTTTCAGACCGTAGTTGTGTTTGGTGTAAAATGTTTTTGTCTTTGGTGTCAGCCTATTATTGTCTTTGGTGTCAGACTGATTTAGTGTTTTTTGTCACACTGTAGTTGCTTTTGGTGTCAGACTGTTGTTATGTTAGGTGCAAGTATTTGTTGAGTTGGCGTTAAACTGTTGTTGTGTTTGTTGCCAGACTACTGATGTGCTAGGTGTCAGCTTGTTGTATTTGTTGTCACACTGTTGTTGTGTTTGGTGTCAGATTGATGTCATGTTTGGTTTTGACTATTTTGCTTAGTGTCAAACTATTGTTGTGATGGTGTTGGGCTTTTTTTTTTGCTTTTGGTTTGATACTGCTCTTGTGTTTTGTGTCAGACTGCTATTGTGTTTGCTGTCAGACTGATGTTGTTTGGTGTCAGATAGTTATTGTGTTTGCTGTTAGACTGGTGCTGTGGTTGGTGCCAGATTGGTGTTGTGTTTGTTGTCAGACTTTTGTTGTGTTTGATGTCTTACTGATGTTATATTTAGTATCTGTTTTATTTCAGACTGTTGTTGTGTTTGGTGTCGCACTTTTGTTGAGTCAGGTGTAAGTCAGTTATGCAGACACTTCTAGCAAACTAATCTGTTAATTCCTCTTTATTTCATTAAAATTAATAATTAACTGAATGGTGATAAATGTATTTCCTTCTTTTGTTAAATAAAGTTTTGGGAAAAATGTCAATGTAACAATAAAAAGTAGCTGGTGACGAGAAATCAATTATGTTAATGTTAACAATGTGTCACTGTGTACAGGTCCTATGGTTAACGTGACAGCTGTGATGGAGGGAGAAGCTCTACTACCCTGTGACGTCTCCACTACCTTGGAAGACGACCATCCAGTCCTTGTTATGTTTTATAGCAAGGACTCGGGCACTCCCATCTACACGTAAGTATTTAAATTGTTTGCACATTCCACGTGCTATTTTTCAGCAGTAACCTGGCTGAAACAACTCCCAGCTAGCACACAAACTGGTAGTCAAAGTTGGACATTTTTTCTGACTCTCAATACTATACACCCATGTACCAATGAATATATATATATATATATATATATATATATATATATATATATATATATATATATATATATATATATATATATATATATATATATATATATTCCAAAACCAAGGGCTAGCATACAAGACACAATGAAGTCAACGACATCATAAAGAGAACCCTTGCTACAGCTGGATGCCCAGCCGAGAGGAAGCCCCAATCACTAGCAGCCAAAAATACTCACAACCCAGCAAACCACCCAGACGGGGTCACCATCTATCCTTGGAGGAATAGCAAGCTCTTAGCATGGGACAATACCTCTGTGTCAACGATGGCTGACGCCTACATGCATCACAGTGTGGGGCGACAGGGTGAAGGTGCCGACCATGGGAGGAGTACAAAATCAGCAAATACAGGGACATAAGCCAACAGTATCAATTTGTCGCAGTGGGAACAGAGACCTTGAGACCATGAGGAGAAAATGCCACACGTTTCCTTAAAGAACTGGGTTCCAGACTCATCAACACCACCAGGGACCCAAGGGCAGCCACTTTCATGTTCCAGCACCTCAGTGTGGCCATCCAGAGGAGAAATGCATGCTGCATACTTGGCTCGCGTCCGGCTTCGGAGGAGATTCATAATCTTTTATGTATTGTGCCATATATTTATGTATTGTGCCATATAATTAGCTCAGAGATTCTCACACCCTGGGATCATGGTAAAACATCTAGCTCTGCTGGGTACGTGATTCTTGTATGATTGAGTGGTCCAGTGGGTTTGAGCATCATGTGATTTTCACTCACCATGATGCAGGTCAAAACTACATGGGTTCGAGTCCTCTGCTAGTCGCAGTGTTAGTGAATATTTCGCGTGTTCTACAAATTCAAAACTTTGTAAATATCTCTCGCTGGTCGATGCATGCACTGGATGAGACGAAAATCTCAAAGCTACCTTCCTGAATTCTGGACCAAACGTTTCGCATTAGCTGGGCGCCAAGGTATTCGACCAGTGTGGTTTGGTGAGCAGAGTAATGCATACCAAATATTTTATTAATACACACACACCCACACACACACACACACACACACACACACACACACACACACACACACACACACACACACACACCACACTTGTAAACAGTCAGGAGTCTTCTTTATTTCTCATATTTGAGGCTTCCCCTTGCCCCTGCGTGTTTGCGAGTCACAGCAATACTTCTTTGTGGGTTTAAATGTTTTTTTTTGGGATTACCCCAGGATACTGCAGGGGTCAATAAGTGTGTCAGGAGTCAGTGAACAATCCCTGAAGCGATTTACAAGTTGTCCTGTGTCAGATAAGGGTGATGAGTGTCACAATTTTATAAGTGAACTTGAAAGTCATATTGGTGTAAAGTAGTGACGGCAGGCCTAGCGTAGTATAGGTGATGTTGCCACATATATCACCCAAGGAAGATAATTAAGTGAAATTAGTGTGATCAGTGAAAGAAGCGCAGTAAATAGGAGTAATATATATATATATAGTGAAGAAACAGAGGTGGAGGTGCTAGGGCAAAACATCACAACGAGTTGGACACTACAGGTTGCATGCAAATATTCACCTATGCATGCTTTTGGGGAATCAGGGGTAAGTTTCCAGGGATCGCCAGCTGTTTTGGGAATGGCTACTCTCTTAATATGAAGAGGAATAAGCTAATAAGTACCCCATTTGGTGTAATAGCCTCAACTAGCAGTATTTTATACTATTGTGACCACGAACGAGTGGTATTCGCTCACCATGAGGCAGGCCAAAACAACATGGGTTCGAATCCTTGACTATCGCAGTGTTGTCATTGATCAATACCACTCGTTCGTGGTCACAATAATATAAAATGCTGCTTGTTGTGGCTATACACCAAACGGGAGGAGAATGAAATTAGCTCAGAGGCACTCACACCACCTTATGTCCTCGAACCAAGGATAACACACCTAGCTTGGCTGGGTGCTTGGTTCTTGTAGGATTTGGTGGTCCTGTGGGTTAAGAACATAAGAATGGAGGAACACTGCAGAAGGCCTACTGGCCCATACATGGCAGGTCCTTATCAAAACCATCCCTCCCCAAAACTACCCAAGAGTTAACTCCCATACCCACGAAGTCCTCCATGAGAAAGTGGAACATAATTCTTCCTCCGTAAGCCATGCGTGTTATAAGAGGCGACTAAAATGCCGGGAGCAAGGGGCTAGTAACCCCTTCTGTATATATTACTAAATGTGAAAGGAGAAACTTTCGTTTTTTCTTTTGGGCCACCCCGCCTCGGTGGGATACGGCCGGTTTGTTGAAAGACCCACGACACCATCCAAACCCAACCCCTTGCACTCATATATTTGTTCAATCTCTTTTTAAAGGTTCTCAAGGTCCTAACCTCGACCACCCCACTCGGAAGACCATTCCACGCATCTACCACTCTGTTAGAATACCAGTACTTACCTATGTCCTTTCTATATCTAAATTTATCCAACGTAAATCCATTATTTCTGGTTCTTTCCTGGTTCGACACCCTCAGTACTGCTGCTTAAATTTCACTTTGTTCCAGACTATGGAGCAAAACTCTTCTCCAAGCTGAGGGACTGACCGCCTCAAAACTACGGCTTCAAGGGTGATGGACTGATTACATCGTCTTCACAGATCTTCTGCTTCTGCTAACTCTTCTGTACTCGTTAAAGATTGATACACTTATACAACATATGGGAATCTTTATTGAGGAAACGTTTCGCCACACAGTGGCTTCATCAGTCCAATACAAAGTAGGAAGGTGTAAGGAGAGGAGGAGTTTGAGGTAATCAATCCCTCAGCCTGGAGTCGATGTGTTCAGTCCATAAATCTTGTAGACTGTACAGCATAGGGTTAGGTTAGGTAAGGTTCGTCAGGAAACAGGGCAAATGTTTCCTGGCGAGGGTCTTAGTCAGATGATGACCAGCCTTTCGAGCTTTGGTCATCTGATCGAAGCCTTCCGCTGGCTTACCGGTCCACCCCTTTAAAAATTATGGTCATTTATAACCATGTACGTTGTGGTGTGCTTTGCAGCATTGGGCCGTAGATGTGGCTTATATACTGTAGTCAGACGAGGCGAAGCAGGAAGAGGCGGGGTCATAGTGGTACCATCCACTAGTTGAAGAAGATCTTCGTCCAAAGGTTGCACAAGTGTTGAAGAATTCTTTGTGTCTGACAGTTCTGATAAAAAGTTAAAAAAAAAAAACTTGCCTGTTATTTTAATCATTTATTTCTTCTGTACTCGACTGAAGAAACCTACTGTGTAGGCGAAACGTTTCGGAATAAAGATACCTAACTGTTGCACATGTGTCTTACTTATCAATATGTCGGTATTGTACACCATTTTCATATTCATTATGAGTTGTTGATACCGATAGAACTACTACTACTACTACTGCCACTTCTACTACTACTACTACTACTACTACTACTACTACTACTACTACTACTACTACTACTACTACTACTACTACTACTGCTGCTGCTGCTGCTGCTGCTGTTGCTGCTGCTGTTGCTGATGCTACTACTACTGTAATAATAATAATAATAATAATAATAATAATAATAATAATAATAATAATAATAAGAAGAAGAAGAAGAAGAAGAAGAAGAAAAAGAAGAAGAATTTTAAAATTTTTAAGATTTTAAAGCCTCATCTTGGTGAACCAATGTAAGAGAAAAGTGAAGTGCGTATTTTGAAGGTATAAACTAGGAGCGCTAGGCTAGCTTACTGGCCAGATATTTTCCCCTAAATGCACAAAAGTATTTTAATGAATACTTGATAAACTCCAAGAAGATCGTTACTATTCTTAAAAGTATTTTCATTATGAAAAGTTGAGGAAAACATGTCAGTGTCATTATTTCTTGCGTTAATTTTTCGTCCAACTTTTCAGATTCAGATTTCAGATTTCATTGCAAGTAATATCGTCAGATATATTTTTGAATGACAACTGGCAATCCTGAAGCCTGGAAGCTGGAGGAGCGATTTAAAGCCGGTACTGCATTATATGTACATGGAGAACATGCTTCCGACTGAACATGATGAGACCGCTTAGCCGGTATTTTAAGGAATAAAAGAATCAGATGCCTCTTGAAATTAAATGTTCATCGAGAAAGAAGAACGGTGGAAAAATGATCACGAAGTTTTCCGTTACAATGACTGAATTAATGAATTCATTCCCATCATCAGTTGTTCCACAGTAGATGTTGCAAGATTCTGTAAGAGGCAGAAGTACGCTCTTACCTTGAGAATGATCCACTTTCTTGGACTGCCTGTGGTGAGTAGGTACCTAATTGTTAATCGACTGTTGTGGGTCGCTTCCTGGGGGAATGGGGGGTAGTATACTTTACATAAATTATGGATTTTAAATAAGCTTAAAAAAAAAAAGCCTTGGATCTGAAAGCCCCTCTCCTGCACCAATCAGTACACAAGACATCAATCACTGTTACAACACCTACTGGTACCCCTTGCATCAGTATTCCATAAGAATTTCAGGAAATAGGACAACACCCTCCCAGGCACTTAGGCAGTGCTCACACTGGCATGGAAGGGGTAACACCAATTACTACCACAAGTGGGGACATGAAGAAGATCGCTGGCAAATCAAAGAGAACGTAGATAGAGAAAATAACCAGTTCTTTAGGAATTTATTATCGGAACAAACTAGCAGGATCTAACCAACCCAGCTACTCCAAGCACCTTACACACCTATTTAGTCAAGCTGAACAACAACAGTATTAGGAGCCAGTCTTTTAGTATCCTGTCTGCCAACATTAGCTGCTTCATTACCAATGCTTGTGAGCTCACGCACAGATTTGCAGACACTCATCGTCCTGATATGATCACCTTCCTTGAAATATTTTAGGGCGACAATACGCTGGAAAGTTTTGCCATAGTTCCTGGCTACATCTCGTGGATGTAGCCAGGAACTGTAATGGGTAATGGGTAACGTAACGTAACGTAACGTAACCTAACCTAACCTAAACTAACCTAACCTAACCTAATTTAACCTAGCCTAACCTAAATTAACCTTTCCTAATTAAGGGCTACCCTAATCGAACCTAACCTAACAAAATATAGCCTTACCTAACCCAAACTAACGAAGCCTAACCTAAACTAACCCAGTATAACTAAAATTCACCTAACTGAAACTAGAAATCCGCTGTTCAGCGTACGATAGTTGAATCCTTGCTAGGAGGATGATGTGTACCATGTCCTAGGTGCATCGTTGCTAGGAGGAGGATGTGTATCATGTCCCAGGTGCATCGTTGCTAGGAGGATGATGTGTACCATGTTCCAGGTGCATCGTTGCTAGGAGGATGATGTGTACCATGTTCCAGGAGCATCGTTCAACATGTCACTGATGTATCTGTCACTTAGTCACGCATGTCTGTCACCTTTTCTCTGGTCTAGATGTCACACTGTTTTTTTTTTTGTATCTGTCACTTTGTCAGTGTTTAATACGTGATCTTATCTCTGTTGCATCTGTCACCTTGTCCCTAATGTATATGTTGTCTTGCCACTTCTGTATCTATCATTTTTCCTCTGGAGCATTTATCACCTTATCCTTGCGTCTCTCCAGTGTATTTGTCACTTTGTCCACTTAAGTATCTGTCACGTTGTCCCTGTTGTGTCTGGCACGTTGTCCTTGTTGTGTCTGTCACGTTGTCCCTGTTGTGTCTGTCACGTTGTCCATGTTGTGTCTATCACGATGTTCCTGTTGTGTTTCTCACGTTGTCTGTGTGTCTGTCATGTTGTCCGTGGCGTTTCTGTTAATTTGACTCAGATACTTATCCATTTGACCTTCGTTCATTTGTCACCACCTCTACGATTCATTTGTCACTTATGGACTTGCACCTTATCTTTATTCTATGAATCGTTTTGATTTTGGTGTATTTGTCCTCTTATTTGTAGTGTGAAGAGACAAGCCAGTATATCTCACTCTGCCCAGAGTGCCTCATACATCACTCGATTAATATTCACGTATTTATTTACTGCTAGGTGAATATATGCATCAGGCATAAGTGACTGACCGACAGGTCTCGCCCTACCCAGGAAGATGCCAACTGCAGGTGAATATCCAACTGGTATGTAGTTTCTGCTAAAGAAGAATAATATTGAGGTAACGGGTCAAGCCTTCTGCATCTACATATATTCAACCTAGGTTCATCCTCTGTGATATAAAAATGAGTTTATATTAACATTTAATATATGTGGTATATTAATGAGCTGAACCTGCTGATCTTTCACTGTGTTTTTATCCTGTCCCATGAGGCTTATCACAGCTGTCAATACATTATGGAATGTTAATTATTTCCTAATGCATTACTGTTTTTTTCACTTTGGGATATTTTCCTCTTTTAAACGATGTAAGGTTTAATACTGAAAATCTGTACGAATTTTTGGAAGTCATATTGTTCCTTGTGAATATATCTTAATAATGGTTTAGCAAAAACATAATGAAAAACCACAAATTGTTTGAATAGCCTCACCTGCCTGCTCAGCTGTTTTATCGATACGCTACCCCAACTACCTCAAAAAGAAAAAAGAAAATAGACTAAATTCATTATGGCTGTCGCCCGTCTCTCCACCTCCACGATAGAGGAAAGAAAATGTTCACAACTGACCCACAAATGGACAGAAAAAGTAAGAAAACTCTTCAGTCCATCATGGTCTATTAATATGTCATAATTTTGAAAGAAAAAGTGGACAAAATTAGCAGAGAGTTCAAAAGATACATGAGAAAATTCGAAGACTGGTTAGATAAAGAGGCGAGAATAGAATCATAGAAAGTTTAGGCTCTTCCTCAACATGAGGATATTTTATGACCAAAGTCTCGCCCATTTGTGAGATTAAGAGACCCAGAAGATATCGTACATTTAACGCGCAGAATTATGTTTTACTTTTTATCTTCCTGGGCAATAGATTATTTATCCATTTCATTGTGCGCAATTATGGATACAGTGTAACATTTGGATGTCTGGAGCTCCTCATCTCGCACTCCACCAGTCTGTGTTTCCGCGATGCTCCCGTGGGAGATCCTTTACCCGGGTCTTTAAGTTTTTCATAGTTGGTGGAAAATCGTTCGCCCTTCTTGGGAGGCTTTCCACACCCAGTAAGATGTCATTCACCGTGGGTGTGAAGTCCTTCGCATTGATGGAAACCTCGATTGTGACACAATTGGGTAAATCAGGATCATATTATTTTGTCATGTGTTCAGAGAAAATTATTTTTATAGACCCATCTCTTTCTCTCTCCTTCTCTCTCTCTCTCTCTCTTTTCCTTTCTTTCTTATGTAACGGTGTTCTTACCACCGTAATTTCATAATGCCCGCCAAGGCCTGTTTCACTTATCTCTCGCTGGAAGAGCTGCTCTTAAGGAGCCATCTTGGATTTGTTTCTCTCTCAACCTCTCTCGACGGTTACCCTCTGGACAACACCTGCCCCTTAAGCCTTAGGCTTACCGTACTCGCTCTGCTGATGGAACTCATGCCCAATAAACCACGTTCTAGTCTACGTGTGTTCGTACTGCGTTGCTCCTGACTCACCATCTACGAAGCCATTCAACTCGGCAATCAAGGACAAGGTTGGATTGTTTCATGCCAGCTTACTCTACCGCCAATACGTCTCTCTCTCTCGTTTTTCTCTCTCTCTACCCCCTTATCTCTCAATTATTCCCCTCATCGAAGGATGGTAAGGTGATGTTCGGAGGAGAAAGAGGGAAAAGGAGGAAAATGAAAATGAAAATGTTTATTTCCTTGTAAATCTTACAATGTGTAGTATACATGTTATAAATTATTAATTACAAAGAAGGCCACTAGCATGCCTAGGCATTTCGGACAGTAGAAGTTGATGAAGGAGAAGATGTAGAAGAAGAAGAAGAAGACGAAGTCATGTTAAGGTTTTTTAATCCAACAGATTTAAAAAAAGCTGTCTTATTTACCTTGGGAGCGTTAAGATTTATATTTACTCAGGTATATATTTACTGGTATATATTTACAAGGAGATCATGTCTTGCTTTTGCCACAGTGCGGGTTGGGAGACCGCCGGATTTATGATGAAACATGTCAATGGAATAAAACATACGCAACTTGAAACACTTTGATGCCAATGATGCAAACGTTTTTCTAAGATAGGTAGTAGTGGTCTACCAGTCAGAGAATAAGACAAGTGTCCCCTGACTCTAATATTCTTCAGGTGAATGACCTGGTTAATCAACGTTGTGCCTACTAAATGTTTTTTCTTCGGAATAATTAACAAGTGTATCTTGATAAGTGTCTTCGAGAGATGATGACACTTGAGTGGGTAAGCATCCACAAAGCATAGTCGTATCCTTATATGATACAGAACTGTTAGCATTGATAAAATTACAAAATAAAAGGTTAATTACAATGCTGTATGAAAATAAACCTACGACGACCTGGCTTTTAATGGTCCAGAAGAAACTGAGAGTTATGACTTACTAATGATCCAGGAAAGACTGGGAGTTATGACTTACTAATGGTCCAGGAAAGACTGGGAGTTATGATTTATTAATGGTCCAGGAAAGACTGGGAGTTATGATTTATTAATGGTCCAGGAAAGACTGGGAGTTATGATTTATTAATGGTCCAGGAAAGACTGGGAGTTATGATTTATTAATGGTCCAGGAAAGACTGGGAGTTATGACTTAATAATGATCCAGGAAAGACTGGGAGTTATGATTTATTAATGGTCCAGGAAAGACTGGGAGTTATGACTTACTAATGGTCTAGGAGAGACTGGCAGTTATAACTTACTAATGGTCCAGGAAAGACTGGGAGTTATGACTTATTAATGGTCCAGAAAAGACCGTGAGTTATGACTTACTAATGGTCCAAGATAGACTGGGAGTTATGACTTACTAATGGTCCAAGATAGACTGGGAGTTATGACTTACTAATGGTCTAGGAGAGACTGGCAGTTATAACATACTAATGGTCCAGGAAAGACTGGGAATTATGACTTACTAATGGTCTAGGAGAGACTGGCAGTTATAACTTACTAATGGTCCAGGAAAGACTGGGAGTTATGACTTACTAATGGTCCAGGAAAAACTGGGAGTTATGACTTACTAATGATCCAGGAGAGATTGGGAATTATGACTTACTAATGGTCCAGGAGAAACTGGGAGTTATGACTTACTAATGGTCCAGGAGAGACTGAGAATTACGACATCATAATGGTGCAGTTGGCACTGAAAACCATCTGAAGTTTTCTCTACAAATTAGAAGTTGGGTATAAAAATGTGGCAGCCACTGATGTAAAGTTTTTCATCATTCAAAAAATATAAGTCAAAACGGAACTTGAAATACCAATGAAAAGAGAGAAACAGAGAGACACAGATGAGTGTGAACAAAGGGTCAACGTACGACACATCAGCAATAAAGACCTTCAAGGAAGCCGTCAAGATGGATGACTTCCTTGAAGGTCACACATACAAGGGAAGATAAACGTGATCAGTGAAGAATTAATCCCGAAAATAGTGACCGGAATAATTAAAAAATAAACCGCACTTAGGAGAGTGAACTTGCGGCGACACATTGTTCTCTCTTGTAACATTGTTAAGTCAGAACTTATCAAGAAAAACAGGAAATGCCCAAAGATAGTCCGGGAGGAGGGAGGTGAAAGACGGAAATGGCTGTAGTAAAAGCAGTAGTAGATGTAGTGGAATTAGCAGTACTTATAAAGTTAATACTGCAATACACTTAGTATTGATAAGAGCAGTGAAAATAAGGTATTAGTAGAAGTAGCAGTATAAGTGGTAGCAGTGGGTAGTAGTAATAGTAGTAGTAGAATTGGAAGTTATAATTTAACTAGTGATAGAAGTAATAGTAGCGTAGAAGTATTGAAAGCAATAGTTACGTTGATGGTAGAAACAAACGGGAGTAGAGCAGAACCATCCGACCCATAATCAATAAACTCACATGACCACAAATGGCTCGAACTGGCTACAAAATTGCCGGAGAAATCCATTAACCAATTAATCTCGGCCACTACTGGAGGAGGTAGATCCCGTGTGCAGCTTTCCGCTTCTCTCTCTTTTACTTACTCCTCTTACACTCCTTCCCTCCGTCCCTCCCTACTTCTTTCCTTCACTTTCTACCTCTAAAACTCAGTTGCTTCACAATTTTTAACACTCCCACCCACCGTTCCTTACACACTTCTTCAGTTCTTTCCTACTTTTAAAGCTCCTTCTACCATTGCCTTCTTTGTTCCTAGCAAAATCCCTCCCTCCGTATCTTAAGAACTCTTTCACCCCCTCCTTTCTTATATCAGAAAACCTAAATCTAACCATTAGGTTACATATCACTGGGTTATAAGATACACAGCGCTGCTGACCAAGAAGAATGTGTGCTATCAGGCCCATAACAAAAGAATTCGAGCCAAGGGAAGGTGCAGGCAGAAGATCCGTGCTTTGCTCTGGCTGGTTGCAGTCTCAGACATATACAAGGTCCCGAGCGTGTTGTCACCTGGCTCCTCAAACATCGATCGCCTTAACACATTACCCAAGACGCACCAGGAGCATATAAAAAGCAGCTAGCTAGAAGTTTGCCGCTCAGTATTTTGACTCAACAAGATCAAATATTTGTACACTGTCAAATTTATAAATAACTCATAAGATAATATACATAATTGTTCGTACGTGCGCACGGTTTGTAAATTACTTGTAGGGTTCCCATTAAAAGTCAAATAAAGGCTTTAAGGAATATTATCAGAACAAAATATCATCGAGCCATCTATAAACGATTATATTTGTGTTATTATAATATACTGATCCAAATCATATACACTGTGTAAAAACTATACAAGGAACAGAAAATTAGACTTTACTCAGAATATTTCATTGATAGTCTTTTGGTAATTTTAAAAGCCTTATTATAACGCCGAGTGAGCACCTTAAAAAAACATTTCCATTCATATGGAGTACAAAACATCACCGTCACCAGTCGAACTGCAAGCTATGTCAGGTTACATATTATATATTTTTACTTTCAAAGAAACGTGAGGTAGTGACACTTCATCAGAGCTGGGAAAAAAAACTTCGTTATTGACAGGTAATTATGTTAGTGGAGTGAAGGAAGTTGTCTTGTTCATCATAGGCATCAGACAACAGCGAGTAACGTTAACCAGTTAAAGTGATGAAATTGTTCACTCGTAGGGTTTATTGTAGTCAGGCTCTCTCATACTCGCAGGGTTTATAGTTAGGTTCAATTACACCTGCAGGGTTTATAAAGTTCTACTATACCTGCAGGGTTTATAGTTAGCTTCTACTATACTTGCACGGTTTATAGTTAGGTTCTACTACACTTTCAGGGTTTATAGGTTCTACTACACCTGCAAGGTTTATAGTTAGGTTCTACTACACCTCCAGGGTTTATAGTTAGGTTCTACTACACTTGCAGGGTTTATAGTTAGGTTCTACGACACTTGTAGGGTTTATAGGTTTTACTACACCTGCAGGGTTTATAGTTAAGTTCTACTACACCTGCAGGTTTATAGTTAGGTTCTACTACACTTGCAGGTTTATAGTTAGGTTCTACTATTCCTGCAGGGTTTATAGTTAGGTTCTGCTGCACCTGCAGGGTTTATAGATAGGTTCTATTACACCTGCATGGTTTATAGTTCGGTTCTACTACACTTGCAGGGTTTATAGGTTCTACTGAACCTGCAAGATTTATAGTTAGGTTCTACTACACCTGTAAGGTTTATAGTTTGGCTCTACTACACCTGCAGGGTTTATAGTTAGGTTCTACTACACTTGCAAGGTTCATAGGTTCTACTGCACCTGCAGGGTTTATAGTTAGGTTCAACTACACATGCAGGGTTTATAATTAGGTTCTACTACACCTGCAGAGTTTATAGTTAGGTTCAACTACACATGCAGGGTTTATACTTAGGTTCTACTACACCTGCAGAGTTTATAGTTAGGTTCTGCTACACCTGCAGGGTTTATACTTAGGTTCAACTACACATGCAGGGTTTATAATTAGGTTCTACTACACCTGCAGAGTTTATAGTTAGGTTCTACTACAACTGCAGGGTATACAGTTAGGTTCTACTACAACTGCAGGGTTTATAGTTAGGTTCTAAAACACCTGCAGGGTTTATATTTAGGTCCTACTACAGCTGCAGGGTTTATAGTTAGGTTATACTACACCTTCAAGGTTTATAGCTAGGTTCTACTAAACCTGCACGTTTATAGTTAGGTTCTACTACTGCAGGGTTTATAGTTAGCGTCTACTACACCTGCAAGGTATATAGTTAGGTTCTACTACACCTGCAGGCTTTATAGTTAGGTTCTACTACACCTGCGGTGTTGATAGTTAGGTTTTACTACACCTGAAGGGTTTATAGTTAGGTTCTAGTACACCTACAGGCTTTATAATTATGTTCTACTACAACTGCAGGGTTTATGTTTTGGTTCTAGTACACCTTCAGGGTATATAGTTAGGTTCTGCTTCACCTGCAGGGTTTATAATTAGGTTCTACTACACCTGCAGGTTTATAGTTAGGTTCTACTACTCCTACAAGGTTTATAGTTAGGTTCTACTACTCCTACAAGGTTTATAGTTAGGTTCTACAACACCTGCAGGGTTTATAGTTAGGTTCTACCACACCTGCAGGGTTTATAGTTAGGCTCTACTACACCTGCAGGGTTTATAGTTAGGTTCTACTACACCTGCCTGGTTTATAGTTAGGTTCTACTACATCTGTAGGTTTATAGATAGGATCTACTACACCTGCAGGGTTTATAGTTAGGTTCTATCACACCTGCAGGGTTTATAGTTAGGTTCTACTACACATGCAGGGTGTATAGTTAGGTTCTACTACACCTGCCTGGTTTATAGTTAGGTTCTACTACACCTACAGGCTCTATAGTTAGGTTGCACTAACCTGCAGGGTTATAGTTAGGTTCTACTACACCTACAGGCTTTATAGTTAGGTTCTACTACACCTACCGGGTTTATAGTTAGGTTCTACTACACCTGCAGGGTTTATATTTACGTTCTACTACACCTGCACGATTTATAGTTAGGTTCTACTACACCTGCAGGGTTTATAGTTAGGTTCTACTACACTTGCAGGGTTTATAGATAGGATCTACTATACCTTGCAGGGTTTATATTTAGGTTCTACTACACCTGCAGGGTATATAGTTAGGTTCTCTCACAATCAAATAGTTTATTGTCAGGCTCTCCAACACTCTCTGGGTTTATGGTTAGGTTTTCCTACACTCTTAGGGTTTATGGTGAGGTTTTGCATCCTCGTAGTGTTTACGGTTAGGATTTCGTAAACTCACAGTGTTTGGGGTGAGGTACTCACTTACTTCCTGTTTGCAGTTCAATACACGCCCCCTCTCAGTGTTTACGGTGAGGCTCTCCTTCGCCTGCAATGGTTGCAGTGATGTACTCGCTTGCTTCCCCCACTAACTTGTGTATGTTATATTGCTACTTTGTTAAACAGCTGAGGTTTATGAACAGCAGATTATTATTATTATAATCAAGGGGGAAGAGCTAAACCCGGAGGATTATACAGCGCCTGGGGGGGGGGATGTGGAAGGCATTCAGGCTTAATTTGGGGAACTGGAGCACAGATCCAATTCCCTAAATCAAGAGCCCCTCACCAACATCAAGGAACCTTCCTTGAGGGGTATGAACAGCAGAGATATATAACTTAAGTCAGCTAGGGAGAAGCACACACATACAAACGCACACAGACACACACACACACGAAGAAATGTTAAGGGAAATTAGCATGACGACACTGAGGGACAGGAGGGTTAGGGGAGACATGATAACGACATACAAAATACTGCGAGAAATAGATAAGGTGGACAGAGACAGGGTGTTCCAGAGAGGGAACACAGAAAGAAGGGGTCACAATTGGAAGTTGACGACTCAGACGAGTCAAAGGGATGTTAGGAAGTATTTCTTCTGCTATAGAGTTGTCAGGAAGTGGAATAGTCTGGCGAGTGATGTAGTGGAGGCAGGAACCATACATAGTTTTAACACGAGGTATAATAAAGCTCATGGAGCAGGGAGAGAGAGGAGCCAGCAGCGGTCAGTGAAGAGGCGGGGCCAGGAGCTGAGTTTCGACCCCTGCAACCACAAATAGGTGAGTACACTCATTCACGAGTGCTCACACACACCTACAAGTTCACGGGAACACACAAACTCAAAGACACTTGCAGAATACACTACCCTGACCACACACTCCACGTCACAGACACTTGCAAATTAAGTTTTATAGAAAACTGAAAAAAAATGACAAGTAAAAGGCGCTCTCAAAAACAAGAAAGGCAAGAGGAGGTTGGAACTACTTGTGAACGATAATGGATTATCGAAGACTCAACCAAGAGATGAGTTTGAGAGAAAGTTCAATTCCCTTCAGAGAGAAATTAGCCATTCGCAATGAAGCAAGCGATAAAATCACAGAAAGTTAAATAGGGCAACTGTGGAACGAGGAAGGGCCCTAAAGCCGGAAAAGGAACTAGTAAAGCTAAAAGATAATATAGAAGTAGGAATAATTAGAGAGGCTTCTGATAAGCAGTTCAATTTTCCTTTGAGAGGAAACAGTGGCAGAATGCAGCAAAGACATATAAGACGCTACAGAAGAGAGACCGCTGAAACCTGCAGATTAAGTAAAAGAGCCGAAGGAGACCAGGAAAAAAGTCACTGGTAGTGATGTCCTCTAAAGACAGAAAGGCTATGAAGGTGATAATAGAGCAGCAAGGAAAATGGTAAAACTAATGAAATCTGGAAGAAGAGGCAATGTAAGAAAGAAAGGAGGTCATTTATGATCCACGTTTTCCAGGAGGATGAAGGAACTGGGAAGACGAGATGCAGAAGATTCTGTTGATCATATAGTGCACAAGGGAAAAGGAAGTGACAGAGGAGATAGCAGATTTTCAGAGGTTCGTGAGGTTTTCCGTGGCAAACACCTCCACATCAAATTAAACATTTAGTCCCATGTAGCGCCGGACAAAGATATATCAACAGAAAGCAAGCTTAAAAATTATAGTCATGTCTACTAGATATAGACAAGATGACTGTGAGGAAACAGCATTAAAATGACATTTAAAAACCTAACTGGAGAAGAGAAGAGCAGTAGGCAAATGGGCAGGAGGTGGGAACACCCTAAGTAAGTGAACTGCTCCAGATGCAACCTCATCCCTTTTCCAAGCTGGACCAACTCTGACCCAGCCCTCCCCTCCCACCAACACCATCACTAATACTGACTCCCTTCATCCTTCACCTTTCTCTACACCCTTCACATCCCCTTCTCTTTCCTGCCCTTAGCTCTTTCCCTGACCCCTCCCACGATAAAGGTGCCCATACCAACACCAGCTCATCTCCCCCAATCCTGTTTCATGAGCTACAGGAGAAGAAAATAGGCCTAAACCAGTGCATGATATTGGAAAGTAGTGTCAGTGTGTGGTACATTAATGCAGATGGTTTATTTAACCAGAGCGATGTTTTGAAGGAAAGAACAGCTAAGGTTACGCCAAACAAAACTGAGAGATATATTTGATCCCGTATTTCCAAGAGATATCAAGAGTTAAGGAAAGACTGAAGAAATGGGGGAGGAGGGAAGTGGCACCAATTATTAGAAATCACTGGAGTTTTGATGAGATGAGAGGAATAAACAGAGGAAAATGATTTCAGTGTGTTCATTTATGATTAGGGGGCTCAGAGTAGTAGTTGCAGTGATATACAAGCCGCCACAAAACAATGGGACACCGAGGCATGAGTATAAAACCAACAAACAAGCAATAGTTGGCAACATAGGAGAATCAGCTAAAAGTGCATTTCGAGTTGAAGCAAAGCGATTTATAATAATAATGATAATAATAATAATAATAATAATAATAATCTTTATTTCTACAAGTACATGTACAAGTTAAACAGGCCTACCCGACATCAGTGATATACTAATATATAGAAAGCCCCCTTGTTATGTAGATATTTCGGGCAAATTAAGTCAGTTTTGTCCCAGGATGCGACCCACACCAGTCGAGTAACACCCTGGTACCCATTTTACTGACAGTTGAGCATTGGACAGCAGGTGACTTAAGAAATAAGCTCTAATGCTTCCAGCCTTACCGGGGGATCGACCTCCGGACCTCATTGTGTTAGCTGAGTGTGCTAGCGATCGAGCTACGGGAGATTTCAACCACAGAGAAATAATGTGATGAATGGTTTGAAAAACCGACAAGTTGAAGATTGAGACACTGAGGGACTGATTACCTCATTCTCCTCCTCTCCTTACGCCTTCCTCTTTGTATTGGACTGATGAAGCCACTGTGTGGCGAAACGTTTCCTGAATAAAGATTCCCATATGCTGCATAAGTGTCTCAATCTTCAACAGAGAAATAAATTGGGTGACCTGGGAACTGGAACGTACAGAGCTAAGTTGATGGGAGTGGTTAGAGAAAATTTACTGAATCAGCAAGACCAAATCTATTGTTTATCACTGGTATATTTGACATACGTGAAATAATAAAGTTGGTAGAATTACCGACAATATGTAAAGTAAAAGGACACAAGTGCAACTAATGTGACATTTATTGTGGCAACGTTTCGCTCCCCAGGAGCTTTATCAAGCCATTACAAACAATACATGGACACAGAGGGTATATAAAGGCTCTGAGTGAGGTGCAATACTTGTGAGGTACCATTTCGATGTTCACTAGTGGTAGTAGTAGTAGTAGTAGTAGTAGTGGTAGTGACAAAAGTAATACAATATGGAAGAGCAATTAATTCGTACATGAGTAAAAGGATATAAAAGCTATTACTTAGGTAACATAAAAATAGGTTGGACAAATATAGACTGGAAAGAGGCAGGTTTTTTCAGTGTTCACTCTCTGTAATGTGCTTTGTGTAGTATAACAGGAGAGACTATGTGATGGCAGGGTTTACTGTTTTCAGGAGGATTCTTGCTAAGACTTCGGAGATGGTGAAGCTGCCGTTTCGAATACAATTAAACAAAACAACGGCAGCTTCACCATCTCCGAAGTCTTAGCAAGAATCCTCCTGAAAACAGTAAACCCTGCCATCACATAGTCTCTCCTGTTATACTACACAAAGCACATTACAGAGAGTGAACACTGAGAAAACCTGCCTCTTTCCAGTCTATATTTGTCCAACCTATTTTTATGTTACCCAAGTAATAGCTTTTATATCCTTTTACTCATGTACAAATTAATTGCTCTTCCATATTGTATTATTTTTGTTACTACTACTACTATTACTACTACCACCACTAGTGAACATCGAAATGGTACCTCACTAGTATTGCACCTCACTCAGAGCCTTTATATACCCTCTGTGTCCATGTATTGTTTGTAATGGCTTGATAAAGCTCCTGGAGAGCGAAACGTTGCCACAATAAATGTCACATTAGTTGCACTTGTGTCCTTTTACTTTACATACGTGAAATAGAATATGAGAACCACCCATCTAGGCGCTAGCGATTATTCGGTCCTAAACTTCGAATACCTAGTGGAACTAAAGATAGAGGGAAATACAGTAAGTAGGTGGAGATCGTGAAGAGCTAGACATTAGAAGGAAGAGTTTTGAGAGGTTGAGAGACATACTGAATGTAGAGGATTAAGACAGTGAATTGAAAAGTATGTCATTGGAAGAGATTATGGAGTACCTAGCGCAGGGAAGCTGAAGAGACCTTCATATCAAGAAGAGAGAGTTCTTTGTTTAAGTAGAGATGAAAGGAAGCAAAACTGAAAGGTGTAAAAGAGTGATAAAAATGAGAAAAGACCGACTAGAACAAAGAAGAGAGCAGATTGGTTAGAAATTAAGTGAAAGGTTAATAGATAGTTTGAGAAAGACATAGCAGCAAAGACCAATTGTGAACCGACAGTATTTCATAGCAACATCAGAAGAATGAATTTTGTAAAGGACTTGATAATTCGACTAAGGAAGGAAAAGAAAAAGCTCACGAACAACGACAAGAAAGAAAAGTTTTCATTCGAGTAAATAAACTCAGACTAACCCATTTAATCCCCTGGATAAAAACCTTCCAGACTTTCTTCAGTATTGCTGAACGCCCCTCCAGATTGATCGTAAAAACTGGAAATGACTCTTGTAGAATCGGTGGCGTAGTGGTAAGGTGATGCATACATTTTGCTGTCTCTAGAGGCGGTACAAGGTTCACAGGGTCGAGTCCTGGCCTGCCGCAGTTTGGTAAAAGGTAATGTTAATAATTAAAAACCACATATGTTATATTTGTGATTTAATTCATGTCTTTATCAATAACTCATTACGATTATTACCAGACATATTCATTATTCAGAACCTCTGTAACATGTTTAGTTATCAAAATTTATCGTCTGTAATCTTTTCACTTTCTTACCACAGGATGGGAATTGTATGCTTAATGAAGGTATTGTACAATGAAATCTTCCACACGAACAAAAACTGAACATAAATGGCCACAAATAAAGGAGATATAAATAAGGTTCTGAGGATATCTCTTCAAGAAAGCACTCGGAATAATGGATTCAAAATGGATAAGTTTAAATTTAGAAAGAATATTGGAGAGTACTGGTTTGGAAATAGAGTAGTCGATGAGTGGAACAGTCTACCTAGAAGGGTCATTGGGTAGCTGCAAATATACGTTAGATAAATACATGGGTGAATGGGGTTGTATTTGAGTGGGACTTGCATAAAAGTTAATAGGGTTATCAAAGCTTTTTCCTTAGTTAACAGTGAAAGTTGGTTGGGCAGATATCTTGTTAGCGAGTCTAGGTTAGAAAAGTACCTGCCAAGTACGGACCAGTGGCTTCGAATAGCCTTGGCAATTATTGATTCCCTCAGTTTTCCCACAATGGAGGTTAGGCTAACTGGTCTATATTCAAAGCTGTGGATCTGTCTCCTGCTTTGTTCATATGCTTTACCTTTGGCATTTTTCATTTATAAGGCACAATGCCAGTTTGTAGTGACATAATGAAAAGGTTTGCTAAATTTCTCTTTACATTTCTTTAAAACCCTTGAGAAAAGTTCATCAACACTCGGAGATTTACTTAGTTCACAGACAAACAGATAAATTAAAACAATGTCACTACTATACCCTGATAATGCATAAAATATTTTAGTCCTGACCTTTATATTTTTTATATAGAATTTCTGTAGTATGCTCTTGCGTAAAAACTAAAAAAAAAATGCTCATTAGAGAAGCCATTATAGATACTCAAAAATCGGGGAGAAGAGAATTAATATGTAATTATTATGGATTCCATCACATATTGGATTACTCCTTCATGATAAAGTTGATACATTAGCCAAGAAAATTATCCTAAAGGATAATGTAGAATATAACTTTTGTGTATCTGTGTATAGCATTAGGAAAAATATTATGAAAGAAGTAAATAAAGAAAATGAATGTTATAGGAATTCAATTAGAAGCCTGAGTAGATCTATTACCTATTATGATAACATGAACGCAGATAAGTACGTTTATGGAGCAATTCCAATGTGAACAGACTGACTGATGTAGCAGTGGCCAGGCTTAGGCTTGGTTATAAGTAATTCTGACAGCTCGGGAGACACACTGATGATGATGATCATACCAAATGCAAAATATGTGACTAGCTTTATGGTCACTATCTAGAACACTAGGTGCGTAGTTGTCCTCTGTTGAGGAGTATAGAGATGGACGGTATAATAAACTGAGTGACACTTCATGATATCTTATTAATGAAAATAAGATATCAAATATATTAATCAAATTTCCTAAATTTGTCTATAACAGATAAGTGAACTGTAGATATAAATCCAGATGTACTCATGTTAACTCTTTTAGGGCCTAGTTCCTAGGCCTCTCGTGTATCCATATATACTCTTGCGCTATCGTCCACCGGATGAAAATGAGGTGCATAATAAACCAGCCATTTCGGTGGCAAAATCTAATCTAAAAACCGAGAGGAACCAAGCGTTGAAGAATGTATACATGCCCTTGTCACTGACGGTAAGTTGACCTGAACAACTTGTAAGGGGACCTGTCTTGTCCCTAATCTTACTTCTATAAAACTGAACGATATCTTGTGACTTTAACTTCATAATTTCTTTAGCCTATTTTCATTCCTTTTTCTATTTCTCGTTTTACATGTATATATCTATTTTTAAGTGCCCCTCTCCTCTCCTGATTGCTCGTAAATGTCTCTCTTTTGACCTATGAGATGTTTTAATCTATTGCTTATTTATTTAATATTTATTTTATTTGATCTAATTTACCTATTTGGAAAATAAGTAGGTTGGCCAGGTTGGTCGCTTTTCCCAATATTAACCTCAGTTTTATTCATTAATAATTCTTTGATTGCAAGAAGGAAGGCAAACAGTTTATTTCATCTAGTTGGTTCTGTCACAAGCTGGTTTAAAAAATATCTTGGATCTTATAAAGAACGTCACTAGATTCAAGATTTTCTGCTAAATTGCTCCACTCAGTTTGTCTAAATTTAAACCTCCCATTAATCCATCATTTCCCTTTCTAGACACCTTAATAATTTAGTCCTATAGAAGCATATTGGGTTGCTTATCAAGGTTGGAGGCCTGTAAATCACATCCAAATTTAGTAATTCACGTCCGTTGAGAAAGTGGCCAAACACATTCAGTGTCCTTCGATTTCACTTTTCTGTCATTTCTAATGCAACATCATTTCGGTGGGTTCCCATTATCTGAAATGATTTTATTCAACCTGTTAACTTAGTCGCCAACAGTAGCTCGTGGGAAACACACCCTCGGTCTCACTCTCCTATCTCTGTCACACAAGAAACGACCAATTTATTTTACATGTGTAACCGACCACAAGAATATTATTCCTATCTTTATTACCAGAGGAGTTAGTTGTATTTTATCTTCACTGTCCACCAAAGCATATTCGTCCTGAAAAACAGAGAAGCTATTTCATACCTTCAAATCTGCAAATTTACCCTTACTCATTCTGATGTTTCTTCATTTACTTAAAACTTCTTACCACCTGTAACGGATGCCAATCTACTCCTTGTTTCTCTTCAGTAACCTCAGCCACGTAACATTTGTTCCTATACTTATCAAGTCAAATTTTAAGTTTCTTATTCTCTTCTTTGAACTCCGACTTGAAGACACTAAAGAAGCAAGATATGGTGCTCCATTAACAGTCCATACGAATCTTATCTTGTGAATTTGTATCAAACGTATGTGCGTTAAGAGAGACGGAGAGAGAGAGAGAGAGAGAGAGAGAGAGAGAAGGAGGGATACATTGCACATTTTGAACTGCAAGAAGGCGTTTGATAATAACTTCACACCAAGAGACTTAAATGTAAGCGGGAATAACAGAGAACTGACCCCGGTAGATCTTAGGGGTAAAAAGCAAAGAGTGACTGCCAGGAAAAATACGTCAGAATTGGGAAGAGTAACTAGCAGGATTCCGCAAGAATCGGTATTACAGCCGAGTGAATGATGTTACAGATGGGATTGATTCAGATATATTCTGTTTGATGATGATACAAAAAGAATGAGGAAAATAAAAATAGCTGAGGACAAGAAAACACTCTAAAAGTATCTGGAGAAATTGCAATAGCAATCAGGTAAGATGTTGCTTGAATTCAGCCAAAGTAAATGTAAGGTCATGAGGACTGGGGAAGGAAGTAGAGTAAAACATGGTTATAGACTGGAGGTCCTAGGGTGGTGATTGTAGTGATGTATAACCCACTACAGAATAGCAGGAATCCATGGCAAGACTATGATGAAAGTAACAGAGAGATTGTTGACACACTGGCTGAAGTGGCCAGAAGGACTTATGTGGGCAGGGCAAAGCTACCGGTTGTGGGTGATTTACATCACATAGAAATTTACAGGGAAAACCAGGATTCACATGGGGGCCCAGAAGCGTGGAGGGCTAAGATGATTGAGGTGGTACTGGTAAACGCATGCATCAACACGTTAGGGACATTAGCAGAGAGAGAGGAGAGAAGGAACCAGCAAGACCGGCCCTAGTATTCACCTTGATAAGTGTAGATATTGTGGACTTTGCATACAATAGGCCCCATCGGGACTAGTGATCACGTGGTTCTGAGTTTTGAATGCATAGTAGAGTTACAAGTGAAGAAGGAAGCTGGAAGGGCAGGATAAATGAAGAGAAACTACAAGAGAGGGACTACACAGACATAAGGAAATTCCTGCATGAGGTTCAGTGAGACAGAACTGGCAGGGAAATCAGTAAATGAGGTGATGGTATATGTGATAACAATTTGCAAAGTAGAGGAGAGGTTTATATCCAAGGGCAGCACAAATAATGAGAAGGACGAGCTCTTGGTACACCCAGAGGTGTAGAGAGAATGGAAGAATTAGGGAAGGAAAAGGACAGTCAAGTTTACCACCGATTCTACTTGCCAAGTTGCTATAATTGAACTTTCTAAACTTCTAAAGCACATTGAAGAATCTTCTCAAGATCCTGACTATCAGCATCTGCTAACACGCATCAGTGTTATACTAATGCAACGTTTTAAAAGTCTTGAAAATGGAATTGACATTAACAAGCAAAATGTCATCGTGAAACAACGTCACAACTCCAAGTAACCACCAAACCTCTGTGAACTGACCAATCAACGATGAGCTCCTTCCTTGTCGCCTGCAGCCACCTATCACCATCAAGCCACAGTTATTTCCATCCAGCAAGATGCAGTCAGCACCTGCAGAGTTCCTGTTGCATTCTACATCGTCTTCGTCAGTGTTTCTCCAGGCTTAGCAGTTGGGTCTAGTCCTGAGTCTTCTCTCTTCGACTCAAGACATTCCTCTCACCGTCTGTTCTTCGCCGTGTCCCCACTTGCCCCTCGCCCCTCGTGGGTCCTTACCTGTGAGTCCTCTGTTTGTCTGTCTGTCAATTAAAGAGAAAAATAAAAAAAGGAATAAGAAAAGCAAAAAGGGATTATGAGACTAAGGTCGCAAGGGATTCAAATACTAACCCAAAAAGGTTCTTTCAGATATACAGAAGTAAGATTAGGGACAAGATAGGCCCACTTAAGAGTAACTATGGCAATATAACCCTACTCGGTACATCATCAGATGCAGCATTCTTCACCTGACCTCAGCATTCTGAACCGGACTATAAATACTCGCGTTCCTTCCACCCCAGGTAGTTCTGTTTGTGACTTGAAAAAGCCCACTGTGTGGGCGAAACGTAGTCAATAAAGGATCACATTATACTGCATTTGTGTTTATATTGCCATTGTGTCGGTATTTTATACCATTTATTTCCATAAGAGTAACTATGGTATAAAATACCGACACAATGGAAATATAAACACATATGCAGTTTAATGTGATCCTTTATTGACAACGTTTCGCCCACACAGTGGGCTTTTTCAAGTCACAAACAGATCTACATGGGTGGAAGGTACGCCAATATTTATAGTCAGTAATAATGTTGGTAGAATTACCGACAATATGTAAAGTAAAAGGACACAAGTGCAACTAATGTGACATTTTATTGTGGCAACGTATCGCTCTCCAGGAGCTTTGTCAAGCCGATACAAGCAGTATATGGACACAGAGGGTATATAAAGGCTCAGAGAGAGGTGCAATACTAAGAACATAAGAACATAAGAATGTAGGAACACTGAAGAAGGCCTACTGGCCCATACGAGGCAGGTCCTTATCAAAACGACATCTACCTAAAGCTACTCAAGAAATAACTCCCGTACCCCTTGACACCAATCAAACCCAGCCCCTCCCACTCATATATTTGTCCAGTCTCTTCTTAAAGCTACCCAAGGTCCTAGCCTCTATCACCCCACTGGTGAGGTACAATTTCGATGTTCACTAGTGGTGGTAGTAGTAGTAGTAGTAGTAGTAGTGACAATATAGTAGAGCAATTAATTCGTACATGAGTAAAAGGATATAAATGCTATTACTTGGGTAACATAAAAATAGGTTGGACAAATATAGACTGGATAGAGAAGGCCTTTTTCAGTGTTCACTCTCTGTAATGTGCTTTGTGTAGTATAACAGGAGAGACTATGTGATGGCAGGGTTTACTGTTTTCAGGAGGATTCTCGCTAAGACTTCAGAGATGGTGAAGCTGCCGTTGTTTTGTTTAATTGTATTCGAAACAGCGATCAGTGCTGATTCAAGGCACTTGCGACTGCGGGAATTAGTTTCTTTGATCGCTAATAGGGCGTCCCTGAATTTCATGAGATGATTGGTGGAATTTCGGTGTTGTACACAGGCGTTGTTCAAGTTATCGTTCCTACATGCGTAAATGTGTTCATTGAGGCGGGTGTCGAGGTTTCTTTCTGTTTCACCTACATAAATCTTGTCACAGCCTCCACAGGGTATAGTGTAAACTCCTGCATTGACTGGTTCGTGGTGCTTTGATTTTGTTCTGGTTAGATCTTATATTGAAGTGCTAGAAGCGATGGCGACTCTGGTGTTAGCTTGCGAAAGTACTTTAGAAACGTTCACTGCAACCTGGCTGTTGGGAAGAATTATAACTTGGTTGAGAGTGGAGTTGGTGCGTGGAGAATTAATGATCTGAAGAGCTCTTTTCTTGTAAAGTAAAAGGACACAAGTGCAACTAATGTGACATTTATTGTGGCAACGTTTCGCTCTCCAGGAGCTTTATCAAGCTTGATAAAGCTCCTGGAGAGCGAAACGTTGCCACAATAAATGTCACATTAGTTGCACTTGTGTCCTTTTACTTTACATATTGTCGGTAATTCTACCAACTTTATTACAGCTCTTTTCTTGCAGTCTTTGATGAAAAAGGAAGGAAAATGTAACTCAGTGAAGGTTTGGTGAATGTATGTACATTCCTCGTCAAGAAACTCAGGACTACAAATTCGGTATGTTCTTAGGAAAAACCCGATGATGATGCCCAAGTAATAGCTTTTAAATCCTTTTACTAATGTACGAATTAATTGTTTTACCATATTGTCACTACTACTACTACTACTACTACTACTACTACTACTACTACTACTACCACTAGTGAACATCGAAATGGTACCTCACTAGTATTGCACCTCACTCTGAGCCTTTATATACCCTCTGTTGATAAATTAGACACATGTGCAACTCTTCGGTATCTTTATTGAGGAAACGTTTCGCCACACAGTGGCTTCATCAGTCCATATACTGCTTGTTTCTACTTGACAAAGCTCCAGGTGAGCGAAACGTTGCCACAATAAAATGTCACATTAGTTACACTTGTGTCCTTTTACTTTACATATTTATAGTCAGGGTCAGAATGCTGTGGTCAGGCGGAGAATGCTGTATCTGATGATCTACCGAGTGGGGTTATAGAGTCTAAAATCTTGGGTAGCTTGGAAGGGAGATTGGATAAGTTTGTCAGCAGACCTTCTGCAGTGTTCCTCCATTCCTATGTTCTTATGTGGGATAGCATTGAAGAAGTTTCTTGGCAAGTGGTTCAGCTATGTTATAGAAGCCATTGTTCTGGTTGAAGTTGTTGAATATAGAGATAAGCGATGATTTCAAGATTCTTCGGTACTGAGTGTTGTTGAAGATTGAGACACTTATGCAGCATATGGGAATCTTTATTCAGGAAACGTTTCGCCACACAGTGGCTTCATCAGTCCAATACAAAGAGGAAGGCGTAAGGAGAGGAGGAGAATGAGGTAATCAGTCCCTCAACCTGGAGTCGATGTGTTCAGTCCACACACACACACACACACACACACACACACACACACACACACATTCTACAAGATTGATGGACTGAACACATCGACTCCAGGTTGAGGGACTGATTACCTCATTCTCCTCCTCTCCTTACGCCTTCCTCTTTGTATTGGACTGATGAAGCCACTGTGTGGCGAAACGTTTCCTGAATAAAGATTCCCATATGCTGCATAAGTGTCTCAATCTTCAACTTGTCGGTTTTTCAAACCATTCATCACAACTGAGTGTTGTCTTCTCTGGTGATAAGTCTCGAGTTTCTATGGTTTATTAAGTGGCTGTGTGAATTACGGTGTTGTACACAGGCATTTCTTGTATCGTCAGATCTGCTTGGGTATTGGTGTTCTGAAATTCGTGTTTAGAGGTCTCTTGATGTTTCGCCCACGTATAATTTGCTGCAATCATTACAAGGGATTATGTATACTTCTGCAGAGGATGGAAGGAAATAAATGGTTTAAAATACCGACACAATGAGTTCCTTGAGGAAGAATGCACTATAATTGAACAAGTATTTTCTAAGCTCCACTATCCTCGTCACTTCATCAGAGACTGCAGACGACGGGCATTAAACATCTTCAACACAACCGGAGAAGACACTGCCGAGAAGAGATACATAGTCCTCCCAACCAACTTCATTGCCAAACACGTTTCCAACATCTTTTCCAATACATCATTCCAAGTATCTACCTCCACAACCACGACCATCAAGGACATTACCAGTAAAAGACAGGACAAGCTTCCATCCTCTGCAGGGGTATACATAATCGCTTGTAATGACTGCAGCAAATTATGTGTGGGCGAAACATCAAGAAACCTCCAAACACGTATTTCAGAACACCAATACGCAAGCAGGTCTGACGATACAAGGAATGCCTGTGTACAACACCGTAATTCACACAACCATTTTATAAACTACAGAAATTCAAGACTTATCACCAGAGAAGACAACACTCAATACCGAAGAATCCTGGAATCATCACTTATCTCTATGACCAACAACTTCAACCAGAACAATGGCTTCTATACTCTTGCCAAGAAACTTCTTCATCGCTATCCCACATAAGTACATAGGAATGGAAGAACACTGCAGAAGGTCTGCTCACAAACTTATCCAATCTCACTTCCAAGCTACCCAAGATTTTAGACTCTATAACCCCACTCGGTACATCATCAGATGCAGCATTCTCCACCTGACCACAGCATTCTGAACCTGACTATAAATACTCGCGTACCTTCCACCCCAGGTAGATCTGTTTGTGACTTGAAAAAGCCCACTGTGTGGGCGAAACGTTGTCAATAAAGGATCATATTATACTGCATATGTGTTTATATTTCCAGAGGATGGAAGCTTTTCCTGTCTATTACTGGTAATGTCCTTGATGGTCGTGGTTGTGGAGGTAGATACTTGGAATGAGGTATTGGAAAAGATGTTGAAAACGTGTTTGGGAATGGAGTTGGTGGGGAGGACTATGTATCTCTTCTCGGCAGTGTCTTCTCTGGGTGTGTTGAAGATGTTTAATGCCTTTCGTCTGCAGTTTCTGATGAAGTGATGAGGATAGTGAAGTTTGGAAAATACTTGTTCAATTATAGTGCATTCTTCCTCAAGGAACTGATTGCTGCAGATTCTGAGTGCGCGCAGATAAAAGCCTATAATTACACCATGTTTCTTTCCTTGTTCTGAATCCCTCAGAACAAGGGAAGAAACTTCTGCTCACCATACCCAGGAACCCCAGACCTGCCAGAATGAACGGCCTGCCAAAAACTCACAAGCCTGGTGTCCCACTGAGGCTCATATTTTCGGAAATAGGCAATGCTCCCCACCAACTCTCAGGAATTCTAGCAAAACACCTCCCTAGACTCTTGGGCACCATCAGTCCCGCACATCTCAAACACTCGGTTGATCTTCTCAATCGCATTCGCAACATCAACATCAAGAACAAAAAACTCTCTAGCCTTGACGTAACTTCTCTATTCACCAAAGTACCTACTACACAAGCCATCGATCTCTTGCGCAGGAAAATGGACGATTCACTTGATCTTCCTATTCCAGCCAGCGATTTCATCGACCTTGTTGAACTATGTGTTGGCTTTACGTGTTTCTCTTTCGAAAATCACCTCTTTCAGCAGACTTTTGGACTACCCATGGATTCGCCACTCAGTGCCGTCCTGGCGAACCTATACATGGAACATCTGGAAGCCGAGCGTTTCTCCTACATTATTCCTTCGTCTGTCACCTGGCTCCGTTATGTTGACGACATTCTCCTCATAAATCCTAAACGCTTCAACGTTCAAGCTCTCCAAGACAAGCTCAACTAGGTCGAGCCCTCAATCCAGTTCACACTTGAAGAAGAAGTCGACAACACTCTTCCTTTCCTTGATGTTCTTCTCTGCAAAGCTGACCATGAACTTCTTTTTAAAGTCTATCGGAAACCCACCAACGAAAACGATCTTCTCCACTTCCACTCTCACAAAGACACCAAAACTAAACGTGGTGTAATTATAGGCTCTTTCCTGCGCACTCAGTATCTGCAGCAATGAGTTCCTTGAGGAAGAATGCACTATAATTGAACAAGTATTTTCCAAACTTCACTATCCTCATCACTTCATCAGAGACTGCAGACGGCGGGCATTAAACATCTTCAACACACCCAGAGAAGACACTGCCGAGAAGAGATACATAGTCCTCCCCACCAACTCCATTGCCAAACAAGTTACCAACATCTTTTCCAATACATCATTCCAAGTATCTACGTCCACAACCACGACCATCAAGGACATTACCAGTGATGGATAGGACAAGCTTCCCCCCTCTGCAGGGGTATACATAATCCCTTGTAATGACTGCAACAAATTATACGTGGGCGAAACATCAAGGGACCTCCAAACACGTATTTCGGAACACCAATACGCAAGCAGATCTGACGATAAAAGAAATGCCTGTGTACAACACCGTAATTCACACAACCATTTAATAAACTACAGAAACTCAAGACTTATCGCCAGAGAAGACAACACTCAATACCGAAGAATAGTGGAATCATCGCTTATATCTATATCCGACAACTTCAACCAGAACAATGGCTTCTATAACATAGCTGAATCACTTGCCAAGAAACTTCTTCATCGCTATCCCACATAAGAACATAGAATGGAGGAACACTGCAGAAGGTCTGCTGACAAACTTATCCAATCTCCCTTCCAAGCTACCCAAGATTTTAGACTCTATAACCCCACTCGGTAGATCATCAGATGCAGCATTCTCCACCTGACCCAGCATTCTGAACCTGACTATAATACTCGCGTACCTTCCACCCAGTTAGATCTGTTTGTGACTTGAAAAAACCACTGTGTGGGCGAAACGTTGTCAATAAAGGATCACATTATACCGCATATGTGTTTATACTTCCAAGAGAAACTCTGGTCAGATCACTGACAGTCATAAGGATATGTGTGAAATTCTCAATACCTACTTCCTCTCAGTTTTCACCCAGGAAAATACTAGCGATATTCCTGAAATAATAGATTATGTCGAACAGGACGATTGCACGTTTGTGGTAACTAGTGATATGGTCCTCAGACAAATAGAGAAACTAAAACCTAACAAATCCCCAGGCCCTGATGAACTGTTTGCAAGGGTTTTAAAGGAATGTAAAGAGGAACTTAGCATACCTTTGGCTAAACTTTATAACACATCACTACAAACTGGCATAGTGCCTGATAAGTGGAAAATGGCAAATGGAATACCTACTTACAGGGCAGGTGACAGGTCCTTGGCTTCGAACTATAGACCAATAAGCCTTACCGCCATAGTGGGAAAATTTATGGAATCAATACTTGCCGAAGCAATTCGTAGCCGTCTTCATAGGCACGGATTGATTAATGAATCTCAACACGGTTTTACAAAGGGGCGTTCCTGTCTTACGAATTTACTAACTTTTTTCACTAAAGTGTTTGAGGAGGTAGATCATGGTAATGAATATGATATTGTGTATATGGACTTCAATAAGGCTTTCGATATAGTTCCACATCGGAGGCTGTTGAGGAAACTTAAGCACACGGAACAGGAGGAGAATTCTTTTTCCTGGGTAGAAGCATGGCTGACAAATAGGCAGCAGAGAGTTTGCATAATTGGGGAGAAATCAGAATGGGGGCACGTCAGAAGCGGTATTCCACAGGGATGAGTGTTGGGCCCGTTGTTGTTCATAATTTACATAAACGACATAGATGAGGGAATAAATAGCGACATAAGCAAATTTGCTGATGACACCAAAATAGGCCGTTCAATTCATTCTAATGATAACACTAGAGCACTCCAGGATGATTTGAATAGACTGATGCAATGGTCGGAGAAGTGGCAGATGCAGTTTAATATAGACATATACAAAGTTCTAAATGTTGGACAGAAAAATAACCATGCGACATATAAACTAAACAATGTAGATCTTAATATTACTGATTGTGAAGAGGATTTAGGAGTTCTGGCTAGCCGTAATGTAAAACCAAGACTACAGTGCATTAGTGTTCACAATAACGCTAACAGAATTCTTGGCTTCACATCTAGAAGTATAAATAATAGAAGTCCTCAGATGGTTCTTCAACTGTATGTATCCTTGGTTAGGCCTCATTCAGACTATGCTGCTCAGTTCTGGTCACCGTATTACTGAATGGATGTAAATGCTCTGGAAAACGTACAGAGGAGGATGACAAAGATGATCCCATGTATCAGAAATCTTCCCTATGAGGATAGACTGAGGGCCCTGAATTTGTACTCTCTCGAAAGGCGTAGAATTAGGAGGGAAAACAGGAATAAATAAAGGGGATGTAACTAGCGTGCTGAAAATTTCCAGCTAAGACAGGACTCGCAGCAATTGTTTCAAGTTGGAAAAATTCAGATTCAGGAAGGATATAGGAAAGCACTGGTTTGGTATTAGAGTTGTGGATGAGTGGAACAAACTCCCGAGTACACTTATTGAGGCTAAAACGCTGTGTAGTTTTAAAAATAGGTTAGATAAATACATGAGTGGGTGTGGGTGGGTGTGAGTTGGACCTGACTAGATTGTGCTGCTGGGTCTGGTGCCGTGCTCCATCCTTGAGTGGAGGTGAAGAGACTGGGTGGGTCATTGAGCTAATCCGGGGGGGACACATGGACCTGCTGCGCATGAGTCAGTAGGCCTGTTGCAGTGTTCCTTTTTTCTTATGTTCTTATGTTCTTAAGTTTAAGGTTAGGCTTCAGCGTAAGACATAGCGATATCCTCTTTGTCTTGGTATCTACAGTACACGCTTTTTTTTTTTAATTTTAGGAGTGGCTGCAGCGCGGGACATAACGACGTTCCTGAATGCTGTAGACCTTCTGCAGTGTTCCATCGTTCTTATGTTCTTATGTTCTTATTTATATTTACACGCTTGCGTAGAAGTTTAAGGATGAGCTGGTTCAGCAGTAACTCGTTCATCACTAAACTGATCTCTGCTTCCTTAATCGTATTTCCGCGTCAGCAGATCTGGTCTGGCTCCCTGTACCTTGCCTTCTATCAAAACTTGCTGAGAATTTCCTAAAAAAAAATTACTAGAAAACTGAATCTGATGGCCAAAAGTTCCACAGAATAAGTGACAGACAAATATAAGTATTTCATTGCCCCATTTTCATGTTTTATAGGAGTTTACTCTTCCGTGAACTTAAAAAACAGATGTCGAGCAAAGATAAAATGGTTATTGGGATGTGGTGAGCTACTAGCACACTTCCTGACTATTTCAGTGTTAGTGCTGAAATATAACTCCATTTTCTCTGGGCATCTGTGATGCAGTATAGAATGTTTAGTCTGTTATGTTTAAAGTTCATCAACTAAACTAAAGTTATTAAGACTACATATTACCCTAAAAAATTTCTTTATTCATTAAAATTTAATTAAAATAAATTGTTGGAGTATATACAATGATGTCAATGAACTTTTCGGTTTTAACACTGGCCTTGGCGCATGTTTCTAGATAAATATATACTATTCGGATTTTTATACCGATAGATATACCTCACGGTATATCAGTATATCTATCAGTATATACCTCCTGAGATGCATATAGTTATTGTTATATGTGTCCTAGGACGTTAGTGGCACTTTATTGATGGAGGACGGAGAAACTAGTCTCCAACACGACTTCAGTTGAAAATCTCCCATTGGTTTAGCTCATCATATAAACAGAAATATGACCATCCTGTTGTAAAGTGAAGTCCAGGAAAAAACAGGATAAATACAGACATAACTACCCTGGAAGGCAGGTTTCGTAGGAAGTGTATATAAGTGTGGTTCATCATGACCACCATCAGGACATCACAACCCTCGGAGACATTGGATGTAGTATGTGTGCTTTTGTCTACAGCTCAGATATCTGGCATTTGTAGTCTTCCAAGCTATATTTAAAATGACTGTACAGTGAACTGATGACCTGGATGAAGAAGGGGAGAGAGAGAGAGAGAGAGAGAGAGAGAGAGAGAGAGAGAGAGAGAGAGAGAGAGAGAGAGAGAGAGAGAGAGAGAGAGAGAGAGAGAGAGAGAGAGAGAGAGAGAAACATAGAAAGCAGTAATTGTGTCGGCGAAATTAAGCACACCATAACAGGTTCACTGAGTTACTCGATTAAGTGGTAAACTGATATTAATGTTGCACTACCGAGGTGATCTGGGTAAGGAACTCGTGTTAAAAGTGTTTGCTCTGACCAGCAGTCGTAAAAAATTTTTGTTAGCAGAAAAAACAACATTAGTGCCTCTACTGTAATTCTGCAGTTCTCTTTGATATATGTCATGTCATATGTTTATTATATCATCTGTGCTCCAATTTACTGATCGATGGAAAAAGCATGGTTACATATTTTTGTGAATAAAAATATTGTTGGTGGTGAACAGGTTTTGAGTCAGCCACAACGACCTTTGTATAGCTGATAAGATCTAATCGTAATGAAAGACCAAGCATCGTATCGTATCCTCGGACTCTGCTCTCTGCTATATAGGCGATGGAAAACATACTATTACTTTGTATAGTATGATATTTTATCGTTCCAGAAGTGAACAAGTAAGGCAGGATAGGCCTCAGGATCACTAGAAGCTCTACTGTGTTAAGGCTACCATTAACACCTACTTCAGGAGAAAAGTATGATAGGGAAGGTCTTGATCAGAGGTCTTGGTTAGAGGTCTTGGACAGTTGAAAAAAAAGAAAACATTTCACAGAGTAGGTTACACATAGCAAACATCCACGTCAGGAGAAATTTCCAAATTACTCCTGACAGAACAATACCACAGTTTTTCATACCTATTTATTTAATATAATTTGTTGATTCAATAATGTCTCTAATCAAACTTAAGGAAAAGACTTGTGAATATATTAAAACCAACAACTAAACTCTAATGACAACAACGACACAACCTTAACAACGACAACAGTGACAATCACAAAAATGCTAGAACAACTACAAGAAAAATTATCATTTATGTGTTATTAGTTATCGACGAAAAGGATCTTTTATTAGGATACCAGAATTTTTTGTCTTCTCCAACTTTTTCCTCTCTATTTGGCTTGTAACATGAGAAGCTGTCATGTGATGGACTTCCAGTGTTCAGTTCTACTAAACTGAAAACTGGAGTGCTATGACCATAGTTGATGAACTCATTCCCAGCATCATGAAATGGTTCTGTAACTTCCAAAAGCCTAATGTGACGAGATCAAAGAGTAATATTCAATTATGTAGCTGCATATCTTCCAGTATTATGTGTAAAACAGAGTGAAATTTTAATGCAGTTTAATGACGTCAAATATATTTGAATCTGCGTCTTCTGATTGAATTCACTTTTTAAATGGTAATTCATCTCAGGGCCAGAAGAGTTCCCATTATGTCAGCTGTGTGTGCGAGAAAATTTGTAAGCGAAATCAATTTAAAAAAATGCCATCGTTGAAATCCGTGATATTGATTTTGATTAAATAACGAGAAAATGCTTCGTCATATTGAATTCTAAATATTATACCGCTGATACATTCCATAAGAAGGATGAATCCCATTAACTACACATTTGAAAATCTAAAGAAATTGGTAAGAGACTTAAAATCGTTGGATTGAAATCATTTACTAGAGAATGCCTTTTTTTGAAAATCTTCAAACTTTTATAGTTGATAACCCTTATTAATAAAAAATTCGTCTTTCATTTTAAGTTATGCAAATTTTAAATTGCAACTTTAATTTAAATAAATTGGTTTCCTTGTAGTGAAAGCAGAATAACTCTTCTGGTTGTCTGCAAACATTTAATTGTTGATGGATCTTAATTGCAAATGCTAATTTATTGAATTTAGATTTTGTGTCAATTTGTCAATTTGATAATAAATACGATTAAAGATAATTTTAAGTGCATTAGAAATGCTTAAAGTAGATAAGGAAAAAGGAAATTTGGCGATCAGAAGATCGTCTTCCAAATTTCAAAAATCGTGTATCCTACTTAACAAAATTTGGTTTATTAAATTAGTGTGAAGGCGCCACTATCACACTTAATTTCGATAAGATATTCAAATATTTTACAGTATTTAACTAGGTTATGCTTCCTGATGCTAGAGAGGGACTCTTCATCTGAGGAACTGGACTTACTCACTGTTACATCGAATCTGAATACCGTCCATTCCACAGGTCCTACTTGGCCTTTACCGAATTAGCACCTTTCCTCTTATTTTAATTAAAAATTTGTGAAGGGCATCTTTCTTTAATGGCGGATACGTGGTATGACATAGGTGAAACACTTTTCGAGGATAGGCTGTGTGTCTGCAGATGTTGGATTCTGAGCCATAGCTGGAGAATGCATCTCCTAGTCAGCTTGAAACTTTTACTGTTGATGTGTTTTCCTCAAAGAAAGATTTCTCCTGATTTTAGGTTGTGTAATTTTATTGGTGCAGTTTCATTAATCAAATAATTTTCTTCATAATATTGGAGAATGTGTTTTCCGACTAACAATAAGTCACAGTATTTAACTTAACTACTTTATCATAGGTTAAATCTACATAATGTAGTTTTATGAATCAGTGCCAATAAGACCAATAAGCCTTACCTACATAGTGGGAAAATTTATGGAATCAATATTTGCCGAGGCAATTCGTAGCCATCTTGAAAGGCATAAATTGATTAATGAATCTCAGCACGGTTTTACAGAGGCGTTCCTGTCTTACCAGTTTACTAACTTTCTTCACTACGGTATTTAAGGATGTAGATCATGGTAATGAATACGATATTGTGTAAATGGACTTCATTAAGGCTTTTGATAGAGTTCCATATCAAAGGCTATTGAGGAAAATTAAGGGACACGGAATAGGAGAAATTTTATCCTGGGTAGAGGCATGGTTGACAGATAGGCAGCAGAGAGTTTATATCAATGGGGAGAAACCCGAGTGGGGGCGGCGCGTCACGAGTGGTGTTGCACATGGTTCAGTGTTGGACCCTTTGTTGTTCACAGTTTATATAAACGGCTTTGATGAGGGAATAAATAGCGACATAAGCTAGTTTGTTGATGACACAAAAATGGGTCGCCTAATTCATTCTAATGAGGACATTAGAGCACTCCAGGATGATTGGAATAGACTGATGCAGTGGTCGGAGAAGTGGCAGATGCAGTGTAAGAGAGACAAACGCAAAGTTGTAAACAGTGGACAAGAAAAAACCATGCCACATATAAACTAAATAATGTAGATCTTAATATTACTGATTGCAAAAGGAATTTGGGAGTTTTAGTTAGCAGTAATCTAAAACCAAGTCAACAGTGCGTAAGTGTTCGCAATAAAGCTTACAGAATCCTTGGCTTCATTTCAAGGAGCATAAATAATAGGGGTCTTCAGGTTCTTCTTCAACTCTATATATCTTTGGTTAGGCCTCATTTAGATTATGCCGCATAGTGCTGGTCACCGTATTACAGAATGGATATAAATGCACTGGAAACCGTACAAAGAAGGATAGCAAAGTTGATCCCATGTATCAGAAATTTTACCTGAGGATAAACTGAGAGCCCTGAATCTGCACTCTCCAGAAAGGCGTAGAATTAGGGGGGATATGATTGAAGTATTTAAATGGAAAATAGGAATTAATAAAGGGAATGTAAATAGCGTACTAAAAATATCTAGCCAAGACAGGACTCGCAGCAATGGTTTTAAGATGAAAAAATCAGATTCAGGAACATGTAGAAAAACACTGGTTTGGTAATAGAGTTGTGGATGAGTGGAACGAACTCCTGAGTACCGTTGTAGAAGCTAAAACGTTGTGTAGCTTTAAAAATAGGTTCGATAAATACATGAGTGCGTGTGGGTGGGTGTGAGTTGGACCTGACTAACTTGTGTTACTAGGTCTAATGCCATGCTCCTTCCTTAAGTTGATATGACCTGACCTGGCTAGGTTGGGTCATTGGCTTAAGCTGGTAGTAGACCTGGCCCAGTAGGCCATCATTTTCTTGATTCCTAATAGTGATGGTTCCATCTTGTCGATTTAGAAGTGAAATGATTACATCAGATGAATTGTAGTGTCGGTCTATGACCATAGATCACTAGATTTACGAGCCAGCACTTTGTTTTCAATCACCATAAAATAAAAACAATTGTATAAATTCAGATTTGATAAGTAAATGACTACTGAAGACACAGGAACGTATAATTACGGATAAATTATTGATTTTTTGCTTTCACCCTTACCACCTTCACTGTATATATTTCTTGTCCTACAACTGAGTATACTACAAACTCTAATCACACAATAGAGCGGAAAAATAATGTGAAGGACCTGGGTGTGGTAATGTCCGAAGACCTGACCTTCAAGGATCACAACAATGCCACTATTACATCTGCGAGGAAACTGATAGGATGGATAATGTGAACATTCAAGACAAGAGATGCTAGATAAGATAAGATAAGATTTCGTTCGGATTTTTAACCCCGGAGGGTTAGCCACCCAGGATAACCCAAGAAAGTCAGTGCGTCATCGAGGACTGTCTAACTTATTTCCATTGGGGTCCTTAATCTTGTCCCCCAGGATGCGACCCACACCAGTCGACTAACACCCAGGTACCTATTTGCTGCTAGGTGAACAGGACAACAGGTGTAAGGAAACGTGTCGAAATGTTTCCACCCGCCGGGAATCGAACCCGGGCCCTCCGTGTGTGAAGCGGGAGCTTTAGCCACCAGGCTATGCCTGTGATGATCCTTTTAAGGCCACTTACTATCTCTAGGCTGGAATACTGCTGTACATTAACATCCCCATTTAAGGCAGGTGAAATTGCAGAACTATAGAATGTACAGAGAACCTTTACTGCACAAATAAGTTCCATCAAACACCTTAACTACTGGGAGGGCCTGGAAGCACTTGACTTGTACTCACTGGAGCGAAGGCGAGAGAGATATATCATAATCTACACCTGGAAGATTCTGGAGGGACTGGTCCCTAATATGCACACAGCAATCACTCCATACGAAAGCAAAAGACTTGGCAAGCGTTGCAACATACCCCCAGTGAAAAGTAGGGGCGTCACTGGTACACTAAGAGAAAACGCAGGAAGTGTCCGGGGCCCAAGACTGTTCAACAGCCTCCCACCAGCAATAAGGATCATTACCGGTAGACCCTTGGTTGTCTTTAAGAGGGAGCTGGACAGATACCTAAAAACGGTGCCGGATCAGCCTGGCTGTGGTTCATACGCTGGATTGCGTGCGGCCAGCAGTAACAGCCTCGTTGATCAGGCCTTGATCCACCGGGCGGCGGGGGCGTTGATTCCCGGAATACCCTCCAGGTAGACTGGAGGTAGGCATTATCCCTCCAAACCCGGCTAGTGACAAGAAATGTGCGGGATGTAAGTCTCACGCACCTGTCTCTTGACAAGGCAAATTCTGTGGTGAGTCCCCCGAATAAAGTGGGTGCTGTGGCGTGAATTCCCATTCCTGTCCCCTGAAATTCAGGTGTGTGATCGGTAGACTCCCATACCTACCTCGTGATAATCTAAGAGCAGCGGCATGAATCTCACCCCTGAGTGTTTCACACTCGCTTCGTGCCTAGGCAGGTACCAGGGCACGAGTGCTCTACAAGTATCGCCCACACTCCACAATTCTGACAAGGCGAGTGCAGAGGTGTGAATTTTTTCCTTCCTCAGCAGCCTGCTGATAAAGTGGGTGTGGCGGCGTGAATCCCCTACACCTGCCTCCTAAAAGGCAGGTGTGGGAACATCAGCTCCCATACAACAGTTTATTTGTTAAACACGCATAATAGAGACTCATTACAATAATAATTCTGCAAAAAATATTTGATGAACCATTCTTTTAAGCAAATTTTAACCAGTCAGTAATTGGAAGATCTTGCTAAGTTCTCTCTCGACGAGAGCTAAACGTCTGTTGGTCTTTTCTCGCGCAATGATAATGAAAGTAAATCTAATTTCAGTCCTTTCAGCCCATTATTGAATTACAAGCGAATAATGATCCAGGGTTAGAAAGAACCTCATCAAGTTTCAGCTTCGACGTCTAGGTCATTTGTGAATTATACTAGCCAAGGCTGAGCGGGCTAGTGGTGAATTCCCACCTCTATTTTATGCGGTAGATGTTCATTATTCCTGGTTTCACATTATAGGCTAATGTTCAGTGATCCTGTCATTGTTTACTGGTTTAGTTGAGAATAATTCTAGCAGCTCTGTTGCTACGTAATGGGGATATTTTTTCAAAATTTGTTATTGTAGTGTATTAGCTGCGCATTACTCTGGCACATGGATGTGAGTTAGTGAATAAAAAAAATGTTGCATTTTTGTGGATTTCTTCACTATTTGTTGGTATCTTATTCCATTGTGTGAGTTTGTTGTGAATTGTTGCAGCAGCGTTACTTTTGGTAAGCTGTGAATTATTACAGAATAAGATTGTGGGTTAGTGGTGAACTGCTCCACCTGCGTTCATATCTGTTGTAAATTGTTCCAGGTATAATATCGTAGCGAACGTGATAATTGTTTCTGCCACAATATTTTGGGTTACCAGAGAATTCTTCCTGAAATATTTTTTGTTCTTGTTGGGAATTATTCAAGTCATGGGATTGGGGGGTAAGCTGTGATTTGTTCAGCAGTTGTAGTATGGGTTTGGTTTGAGTGCGTTAAAAATTAATAATCGTTTGAAATTGGTGGATGGCTACAGCCACGGCATTGTAGGTTAGTTGCTAATTTTTCTATCACAAACCCCATGATTTTCCTTCTGACATTTCCTCTCGTCTTTTCACAGAGTTGACCTCAGGAACCGGCGGATCACCCAGCCCAAACACCAACCACTCTCCGTGCTCAAAAACAGAGCCAGGTTTGACCTAACCCCAGGCCATTCTGGTCTCTACCTGGAAACAGTCTGGAGCTCTGATGATGGTCTCTACCGCTGCAGGGTAGATTTTAAGAAATCCCCTACCCGCAACTCAAGAATCTACCTCACAGTGATAGGTAGGTGGCTATCATTTTCTGTAAGGAATTGTGGACTAATTTTTTCTCGTAGATAAGTTGTGGAAATGTCTTCAGCTAGGAAGCAGCGCTGTGGTCTTCTGCTAGGAAATAGTCTGTGGCCTGGTAAGAATGCGGGAATTTGACTTTCTGCTATGCTAAATAAATGGTGTAAGAATCATTAAGGATGAACTTATGCCATAATGGGATAAATTCATCCTATATATATATATATATATATATATATATATATATATATATATATATATATATATATATATATATATATATATATATATATATATATATATCAACACTGCGCTAGCCAAGGATTCGAACCCATGTTGTACTGGGCTGCCTCATGGTAAGCAAGAACCACATGACGCTTTAAACCACAGGACCAAGCGCAGCGTTGTTATCGATCAATACCACTCGTCCGTGGTTACAACCACCCAGGGAGGTACTAACGTCCTGCCAAGTGAGTGTAAAACGAAAGTCTGTAATTGTTTTACACGATGGTAGGATTGCTGGTGTCTTTTATCTATCTCATAAATATGCAAGATTACAGGTACGTCTTGCTAATTCTACTTACACTTAGATCACACTACACATACATGTACACGTTTATTTATCCACACTCATCTGAGTTCTCTAAGATTTTATCTTAAAAGTTCTTGGTCTTATTACTTTTCCTTTTATATCAATAGGGAAGAGGAATAAGAATCTTTCCTCCGTAAGCCATGCGTGTTGTAAAAGTCAACTAAAATGCCGGGAACAATGGGCTAGTAACCCCTTTTCCTGTAATAATTACTAAAAAGAATAAGAAAATTGTCAAGGTGAGATGTCTGAATGTGTGTGGATAATTGTGGATATTATGAATGAGAAGAAGCTGGATGTCCTGGCTTTAAGTGAAACGAAGCGGAAGGGGATGGGAGAGTTTCAGAGGAGAGGAATAAATGGGATTAGGTCAGGGGTTTCAAATAGAGTTAGAGCTAAAGAAGGAGTAGCAATAATGTTGAAGGATAAGTTATGGCAGGAAGAGAGGGACTATAAATGTATTAATTCAAGGATTATGTGGAGTAAAATAAAAGTTGGATGCGAAAAGTGGGTTATAGTAGGCGTAGATGCACCTGGAGAAGAGAGAAGTGTAGAGGACAGAGAGAGATTTTGGGAAATGTTGAGTGAGTGTGTGGGGTGTTTTGAACCAAGTGTGAGAGTACTTGTGGATGGGGATTTCAGTGCTAAAGTGGGTGAAAGTGTTATGGAGGGAGTAGTAGGTAAATTTGGGGTGCCAGGTATAAATGAAAATGGGAACCTTTAATTGAGCTATGTGTAGAAAGAGGTTTGGTAATAAGTAATACATATTTAATGAAAAAGAGGATAAATAAAAATACAAGGTATGATATAGCACGTAATGAAAGTAGTTTGTTAGATTATGTATTGGTGGATAAAAGGTTGATGGGTAGGCTCCAGGATGTACATGTTTATAGAGGGGTAACTGATATATCGGATCATTATTTAGTTGTAGCTACAGTTAGAGTAAGAGGTAGATGGGACAAGAGGAAAGTGGTAACAAGTAAGAGGGAGGTGAAAGTGTATAAACTAAGAGAGGAGGAAGTTCGGGTGAGATATAAGCAACTATTGGCAGAAAGGTGGGCTGGTGCAAGTATGAGTAGTGGCGGGGTTGAAGAGGGTTGGAATAGTTTTAAAAATGCAGTATTAGAATGTGGGGCACAAGTTTGTGGTTATAGAGGGGTGGGTGCAGGAGGAAAGAGGAGTGGTTGGTGGAATGATGAAGTAAAGGGTGTGATAAAAGAGAAAAAGTTAGCTTATGAGAGGTTTTTACAAAACAGAAGTGTTATAAGAAGAGTAGAGTATATGGAGAGTAAACGAATGGTGAAGAAAGTGGTGAAAGAGTGGAAAAGGAGAGCAGATGATAGAGTGGGAGAGGCATTCTCAAGGAATTTTAATGAAAATAAGAAAAAAATTGCAGTAAGTTAAACAAGTTAAGCAAGTTAAATAAGTTTAGCAAGCCTAGGGAAAAATGGATTTGTCAGTTAAAAGCAGAGTAGGTGAGTTAGTAGATGGGGAAATGGAGGTATTGGGTAGATGGCAAAAATATTTTGAGGAGCTTTTAAATGTCTATGAAGAAAGGGAGGCGGTAATTTCATGCACTGGCCAGGGAGGTATACCATCTTCTAGGAGTGAAGAAGAGCAGGATGTGAGTGTGGGGGAGGTGTGTGAGGCATTACTTAGAATGAAAGGGGGTAAAGCAGCTGGAACTGACGGGATCATAACAGAAATGTTAAAAGCAGGGGGGATATAGTGTTGGAGTGGTTGGTATTTTTGTTTAATGAATGTATGAAAGAGGGGAAGGTACCTAGGGATTGGCAGAGAGCATGTATAGTCCCTTTATATAAAGGGAAAGGGGACAAAAGAGATTGTTTACTGAGTTTATTGAGTATACTGAGTTTACTAGGAAAAGCGTACGGTAGGGTTATTATTGAAAGAATTAGAGGTAAGACAGAATGTAGGATTACAGATGAGCAAGGAGGTTTTAGAGTGGGTAGAGGATGTGTAGATCAAGTGTTTACATTGAAGCATATATGTGAACAGTATTTAGATAAAAGTAGGAATGTTTTTATTGCATTTAAGGATTTAGAAAAGGCATATGATAGAGTGGATAGGGGAGCAATGAGGCAGATGTTGCAGGTATATGGAACAGGTGGTAAGTTACTAAATGCTGTAAAGAGTTTTTATGAGGATAGTGAGGCTCAGGTTTGGGTGTGTACAAGAGAGGGAGACTACTTCCCGGTAAAAGTAGGTTTTAGACAGGGATGTGTAATGTCACAATTGTTGTTTAATATATTTATAGATGGGGTTGTAAAAGAAGTAAATGCAAGGGTGTTCGGGAGAGGGGTGGGATTAAATTATGGGGAATCAAATACAAAATAGGAATTGACACAGTTACTTTTTGCTGATGATACTGTGCTTATGGGAGAGTCTAAAGAAAAATTGCTAAGGTTAGTGGACGAGTTTGGGAGTGTGTGGAAAGGTAGAAAATTGAAAGCAAACTTAGAAAAGAGTAAGTTGATGAGGGTATCAAATGATTTAGATAAAGAAAAATTGGATATCAAATTGGGGAGGAAGAGTATGGAAGAAGTGAATGTTTTCAGATATTTGGGAGGTGATGTGTCAGCGAATGGTTTTATGAAGGATGAGGCCAACCATAGAATTGATGAAGGAAAAAAGGCGAGTGGTGCGCTGAGGTATATGTGGAGACAAAAAACGTAATCTATGGAGGCAAAGAAGGGAATGTATGAAAGTATAGTAGTACCAACAGGTGGTTTGGTCATTTAGAGAGAATGGATCAAAGTATAATGCCATGGAGAGCGTATAAATCTGCAGGGGAAGGAAGGCGGGGTAGGGGTCTTCCTCGAAAAGGTTGGAGGGAAGGGGCAAAGGTGGTTTTGTGGGCTAGGGGCTTGGACTTCCAGCAAGCATGCATGAGCGTGTTAGATAGGAGTGAATGGAGACGAATGGTATTTGGGATCTGACGAGCTGTTGGAGTGTGAGCAGGGTATTATTTAGTGAAGAGATTCAGGGAAACCGGTTATTTTTACATAGCCAGACTTGAGTCCTGGAAATGGGAAGTACAATGCCTGCACTTTAAAGGAGGGGTTAGGGATATTGGCAGTTTGGAAGGATAGAGCATAGTTGCAGCTGCCCAGACAACTTTTGTTCCGAGTAGGGAAATTAGATCTAACAAAAATGATCCCAAATGGGTGAACAATAGATTAAAACATCTCATGGGTCAAAATAGAGGCATATATAGGCGTATCTAAAGAGGGGATGAGCAGATAAGAAATCAATATATTCAGTTAAAGAGATAAATAAAGAAAGGAATAAGAAAAGCAAAAAGGGATTATGAGGCTAAGGTCGCAAGGGATTCAAAGACTAACCCAAAAGGGTTCTTTCAGGTATACAGAAGTAAGATTAGGGACAAGACTGGCCCACTTAAGAGTAACTCTGGTCAGATCACTGACAGTGATAAACATATTTGTGAAATTCTCATTACCTACTTCCTCACAGTTTTCACCCAGGAATATACTAGCGATATTCCTGAAATAATAAATTTTGTAGAACAGGATGATGATAAACTATGCACGATTGCGGTAACTAGTGACATGGTCCTCAGACAAATAGAGAAACTAAAACCTAACAAATCCCCAGGCTCTGCTGAACTGTTTGCAAGGGTGTTAAAGGAATATAAAGAGGAACTTAGCATACCTTTGACTAATCTTTTTAACATATCTCTACAAACTGGCAAATGGAAAATGGCAAATGTAATACCTATTTACAAGGCAGGTGACAGGTCATTGGCTTCGAACTATAGACCAATAAGCCTTACCTCCATAGTGGGAAAATTTATGGAATCAATACTTGCCGAAGCAATTCGTAGACGTCTTAATAGGCACAGATTGATTAATGATTCTCAACATGGTTTTACAAAGGGGCGTTCCTGTCTTACGAATTTACTAACTTTTTTCACTAAGGTGTTTGAGGAGGTAGATCATAGTAAATAATATGATATTGTGTATATGGACTTCAGTAAGGCTTTCGATAAAGTTCCACACCAGAGGCTATTGAGGAAACTTAAGGCACACGGAATAGGAGGAGAAATTTTTTCCTAGGTATAGGCATGGCTGACAAATAGGCAACAGAGAGATTGCCTAAATGGGGAGAAAACAGAATGGGGGCACGTTACAAGCAGTGTTCCTCAGGGGTCAGTGATGGGTCCGTTGTTGTTCACAATTTACATAAACGACATAGATAATGGAATAAATAGCGACATAATCAAAGTTGCTGATGACACCAAAATAGGCCGTTCAATTCATTCTAAAGAGGACACTAGAGCACTCCAGGATGATTTGAATAGACTGATGCAATGGTCGGAGAAGTGGCAGATGCAGTTTAATATTGACAAATGCAAAGTTCTGATTGTTGGACAGGTAAATAACCATGACACATATAAACTAAATAATGTAGATCTTAATAATACTGATTGCGAAAAGGATTTAGGAGTTCTGGTTAGCAGTAATCTAAAACCAAGACAACAGTGCATTAGTGTTCGCAATAAAGCTAACAGAATTCTTGGCTTCATATCTAGAAGTATAAATAATAGAAGTCCTCAGGTTGTTCTTCAACTCTATATATCCTTGGTTAGGCCTCATTTAGACTATGCTTCTCAGTTCTGGTCACCGTATTACAAAATGGATATAAATGCTCTGGAAAACGTACAGAGGAGGATGACAAAGATAATCCCATGTATCAGAAATCTTCCTTATGAGGATAGACTGAGAGCACTGAATCTGCACTCTCTCGAAAGGCATTCTAGAATTAGGGGAGATATAATCGAGGTGTATAAATGGAAAACAGGAATAAATAAAGAGGATGTAAATAACGTGTTGAAAATTTCCAGCCAAGACAGGACTTGCAGCAATGGTTTCAAGTTGGAAAAATTCAGATTCAGGAAGGATAAAGGAAAGCACTGGTTTGGTAACAGAGTTGTGGATGAGTGGAACAAACTCCCCAGTACAGTTATTAAGGCTAAAACGTTGTGTAGTTTTAAAAATAGGTTAGATAAATACATAAGTGGATGTGGGTGGGTGTGAGTTGGACCTGGTTAGTTTGTGCTGCTGGGTCTGGTGCCGTGCTCCTTCCTTGAGTGGAGGTGGCCAGACTGGGTGGGTCATTGGGCTAATCCGGGGGAGGGGGTCATTGTGTGATGTAGTTCAGATGGGCTTGTGAGGTCTCTAGGGAGACCTAATTATATGGTCATACCTGCCTTAGCAAATGTCGGGAAGTCACGCCCACGTCTGAGGTCTTTTGTTCTTGACGGCGTCAGACCTCGGCGTCAGGTCGTAACACGTGGCACATGCCCCATTGGGGAGGGGGTACTTTGACTACCATATAAGCCCAGGTGACAGGTCCGGGGAGCTCTCGCTCCCCGGACCTGTCACCAAGGAGGTTGTTGGTGACAGGTCCGGGGAGCGAGAGCTCTGGACAGCCGCGTGTGTAGCGGACCACGCATTGGGAATCTCGGGTCAGCTGGTCGGTGAATTAAGAGTGAGTACTAGTCCGTGTTACTGATAACATCTTCCTTTCCCCCTGGTAATAGGTCTCATAGGTCAATTGTTATATTATGTAAATGTCCATCAGTATATGTTGTATTCTAGCCCTTTTATGTTATTAAGTAAACTATAGCCATAGTTCCCATTTTTATTTGTACCTCCATATGCTATTCCCTATTCTGTTAAGCACTGGGATACACAGGAGACGTGCTCACTCGCTGGGATACCGCAGGTAGAGTGGGTAGAGGTCTCACATGGTGGCAGCAGTTTAGCGTTTTTCATTAAACGCGGCTCTCGTGCTTTACGACTGGTCGGTTGTGGCTACCAAAACCAAACTACCAAATATTAATTTCCTGGTGTCACCTCTCATTTGTTTTACCGTTAACTGTGACCGTAACCTTGAGAATAGACCAGGATCAAGTGAAGGGTCTAGCAATATGGCTCTAGAGCAAGATTCTGCGATTAATGTTAGTGAGGGTATAAATAATCAAGAAAATGAGATTTCAGTGATAAATAATACCTCAGGAGTACATATAGGATCCACGGTAACCCCCAGTAGTACCACGAATACTATGGCCCCAGTGGTATCTAATACATCTACGACTGCTGTTAGCCCGGGAGTATCAACTTTACCAACCCGGGATGCTACTAACCCCATACCTTCGTATTTTAACAACCCAGTTAATGCTGACTATAGTATGTATCCTTATCTTAACTCTGTGCTTCATAGTGTTATTGCTCAAGTTATGAGTAACCCTCAATCCCCTATTGTTGTACCTGCTCCCCAAGTCCCTGGGGTAGCTGCCTCTAGGGTTCCCACTTCTGCGTCTGGTTCTACAGTTACTAGTATACCTAACCCCTCAGTAACCATAGCTTCCTCTGCTGTATCAGGTGTTCACCTGTCCAATGCTGTTCCTGTAAATACTAACCAAAGACCCACACGTGTAACTACAGCTAGGGAAACATTCAGTATTTCCCCGAATGGGTCCTTATCTAATATACCGGGACTAACCATACCCCGGCTGGGATTGAACCCGCGGTCAGAGAGTCTCAAAACTCCAGCCCGTCGCGTTAGCCACTAGACCAGCTAACGCGACGGGCTGGAGTTTTGAGACTCTCTGACAGCGGGTTCAATCCCAGCCGGGGTATGGTTTGTTTGCAATCGTGTCATTACGATTTCGTGAGTCATACCGGGACTCCCGACCCAACCCCAACTTCTGAGCCTCCAGCCTTCCCAGGTCAATCCTTCCTTAACCAAGCCACTCAACGTCCCAACGAACCCTATGCCTCAGCAAAAGATTTTATCTTGGGCATCAGCTCCAGATAGTAGTGTTGGAACCTCTATGTGTGGGACAGTAATTGTTGATAGGCCATATTTAGAAAATTTGCCGAAATTTCATGTAAAAGATTTTCCGAGGAATCCCATCGAAAGAAATATCAAAGTAGAAGCTTGGATTAAAAATATTGAGGCCATTTTGCTTAATATATCTGATGAAAAAATGAAAGTTTCACTGGGATTCAGGGCAATTGTAGATAACACAGCATCCATATTTAGTCTCCCACAATTTATTAACGTTAAGGACTGGAGTAGTTTCAAGGATGCTATAAGATATAGGTTCCAGACGGCAGTATCAGTTGAAAATATCCATCGATACCTGGAACAATTGCAACTGAAGGAAGGACACACTCTAAGGGACTTCAGTTGTCTGGTATGGTCCAGGGTGGAAGATGTGAACGGAACTTTAAAATATAATGCAGAACAGCTGGAGCTTTACAAAAGGCAGGTATTTTGTGAAGGGTTACCAGTCTGGATGAGAACTAGAGTTGCTATGGTACTAGCGATTAAAACCTTCGAAGAACTAGTTCAATATGCCATGTCTCTCGAGTCCGAATATGGTAGAGACAGAAAGGGAGATAGAACTGTTGCCTCAGAGAGAGCAACACCTGAGTCGCCATATGTGGCGACAACCAATAATGAGAAGAAGTATGTACCCCCGCACCGCAGGACAGGCGGTGGTGGGCGTAATAAACAGAATGCTCGGAGAACTAATCAATGTTGGGAGTGTGGCGGGATTGGCCATATTAGGGCCAACTGCCCTAATTTTAGTTCCTAACGAAAGAAGAAGGTACAAGGTTAAGAAAGATAGGTCTGATAACCTTGTTACCAAAGATGAAAGACCTATGATTAAAATAAGAGTAAATGGAAAAAAAAATGGTAGCTTTCATTGATACGGGAAGCCAGGTGTCAATAATTAAGCGAGATGTTTGTAATAACTGGAGGGGTTGTAAAATAAGCAAAGCTAAGAGAGATATTACTGCTGTAAATGGTAATGATATTAATGTCGAGGGACAAACGGACCTGTACTTTGAACTGGGTGAAAGTTATAAAGTTCACGCTTGTTTAGTAGTATCTGGAGTAAGGTTTCCAGGGGACTTACTCTTAGGTATGGATTTTCTCAGAAGGTTTGACTTCCTCTTGTCGTATGGCAAAGGAAGGGGAACCAGTCGGCTGATACTGGATGAGGTTTCCTTTCCAGTAAAATTCATAGAACATCCCTCAATAGTAGCTTCTATGAGTAGGAGTAACAAATTATTCAAAACCCCATCTAAATCACTTTTTGAAGCGCAGTTACCTAATGTGAACTCTGCAGACGCAGATTATGCAGTTCATGCATTATATAACCTGGTATGTCCACCTAATACATTCAAATTTATTAAAGGTTCAGTGGGAAGGAAGGTCGAGCCAGGAAGTATCTAACAATTAGCTGGGAAGCTAGAATCCTTCCTGGTGCCTCATCATCTAGCCCAGGTTTCTGAGAAAAGACATGTCTTAATACCAGTGGTAAATCTGACAAGTAAAGCGTTAAGATTCAAGAATGGTAGAAGGTTAACATCATCTGAGATTATCCCCAAAGACTTAATTTTTGAACCTGACTCCGTTAAGCTACCTGCCCGAGGTCAACAATGTGGAGCACTTAATACCAGAGTCCCAGAAAGGGTAGTGACACCTGCCGCTCCCACCCAGAACGAAAGTAAAAGGGAAAAGACATTTAATGATGTAAATCTAAATAATTTAAAATGTTCTGAGAAGGAAATAATAAAGAATGCTTTAAGGAACTTTCCAAAATTGTTTTCAATGGATGAAGGAGATATAGGCTTCCTGCCCCAGATTGAGCATACTTTACTTACAGGTGACAGTTTACCTGTCCATACCCGTCAATGGAGACTCCCAGAAGAGGCTAAGAGAGTAATAAGGGAGGAATGTAATACCATGCCCCAGAACGATGTAATTGAACCGAGTTCATCACCGTGGCTCTCACCTGTAGTGTTGGTAAAGAAACCAGATAACTCTTATCGGTTCTGTGTGGATTATAGGAAAGTGAATGAATTAACAATAGCTGATAATTATCCCTTGCCCCTAATCCAGGAAATTCTTGATTCATTTGGAACAGCTAAGTATTTTTCGACTTTGGACGCTAAGTCAGCTTATTGGGCCATCCCCGTTTCAGAAGAAGATAGAGAGAAGACAGCATTCTCAGATGGGGTCCGATTATACCAATTTAAACGAATGCCCTACGGGTTAAAAACCGCTAACTCTAGCTTCCAAAGAGCTATAAACTTCATCCTCAGCCCTGTGTTGGGTAGACACTCACTAGCATATCTTGATGATGTGGTAGTCTACTCCCGGTCATTTCCAGAACATGTGGACAACCTTGTGGAAACACTAAAACTACTGGATAATTCAGGATTTAAGTTGAATGCAAAGAAATGTATAATAGCAGCCACTAGCTTTAAATTTCTAGGCTTTCAGGTGAGCCCTGAAGGGATTCGCCCTGACCCTGATAAGTGTAAGGCAATATCTGAAATGCCAAGACCTAGAACAGCAAGGGAAGTCAGGAGGTTCCTATGTGCAGCAGGATACTTTAGAAGACATATTAAGGGTTTTGCAGAGCTAGCAGCACCACTGACAGATCTAACTAAGAAGAAAGCTAAGTTTGCATGGAAAGAAGAACATGAGTTGGCTCACGAAAATTTAGAGGCTGAGCTTACAAGTGAGCCGGTATTAGTATGGTATCTCTACTGCTAGGGGATGACCTATGTTATGTCAGCTGTTGGGACATATATGTGTTGTATATTATGTGAGCTAGTTCCTTGCAGGGAGGGATCACCGTAGAGATAGGAAGTATTTCCTTTTCAGGTGGAGAACTGTAAACACCAATCGACTCGCCGTCAGAAGAGGATTCCTTAATGTGAGGGATGGGAGGTTTTCTTTTAGTTCCTAGAAATGGGATAATGATGGGTCCTGGTTGCGATTCCTGCCTTGTCATGAATGGTCACGGAAGGGTGCAAGGAAAATGCGACATTGTGGTCGTGTAATGGTTCAGTTGCAAGTACTTGAAGGAATAATACCTGCTGGAGCTGTTTTCTACACCAGGAAAACCTTACGAGGTTTGGCTCAATGATTAATTAGCGAGGGTGACTACAGGAGCTAGTTTATTTCTAGTAGAGTACAGGAAGGCACTGAAGCCCGATATTTAGTTTTAAGGAGACATAACGGATAAGGAGGTTTGGCACCAGAGAGACTTTGTTATTCGTTTCTTGTGCTAGAATTTATTAAGTCTACTGATCTGTGTGAATTCACATTATTTGCTATTGTATTGTAATAGAATAAAAGGGTTAGGATTAAAATAGTCTAATAACTTAGGACAAATTGTCCTAGTTCTCAGATATTTTAAATTGGGGGAGAAAGGGGGATGTGATGTAGTTCAAATGGGCTTGTGAGGTCTCTAGGGAGACCTAATTATATGGTCACACCTGCCTTAGCAAATGTCGGGTAGTCACGCCCACGTCTGAAGTCTTTTGTTCTTGACGGCGTCAGACCTCGGCGTCAGGTCGTAACACCTGGTACATACCCCATTGGGGAGGGGTACTTTGACTACCATATAAGCCCAGGGAACAGCTGAGCAAGGAGGTTGTTGGTGACAGGTCCGGGGAGCGAGAGCTCTGGACAGCCGCGTGTGTAGTGGACCACGCATTGGGAATCTCGGGTCAGCTGGTCGGTGAATTAAGAGTGAGTACTAGTCCGTGTTACTGATAACATCTACCTTTTCCCCTGGTAATAAGTCTCATAGGTCAATTGTTATATTATGTAAATGTCCATCAGTATATGTTTTATTCTAGCCCTTTTATGTTATTAAGTAAACTATAGCCATAGTTCCCATTTTTATTTGTACCTCCATATGCTATTCCCTATTCTGTTAAGCACTGGGATACACAGGAGACGTGCTCACTCGCTGGGATACCGCAGGTAGAGTGGGTAGAGGTCTCACAATTGAGCTAATCCGGGGGAGAGGGTCACTGAGCTAATCCGGGGGAGGGGGTCATTGAGCTAATCCGGGGGAGGGGGTCATTGAGCTAATCCGGGTGGAGGACATGGACCTGCTCTGCATGGGTCAGTAGGCCTATTCCAGTGTTCCTTCTTTCTTATGTTCTTATGTATCTTTATACGTATATCCTTTTAAACCGTTGTATTCTGAGCACCTCTTTAAAAACAGTGATTATGTGTGAGTGAGGTGAAAGTGTTGAATGATGATAGTATTTCCTTTTTGGGGATTTTCTTTCTTTTTGGGTCACCCTGCCTCGGTGGGAGAAGGCCGACTTGTTAAAATAAATAAATGGGCTAGTAACCCCTTTTCCTGTAAAGATTACTAAAAAGAATAAGAAGAAGAAAATTGTCAAAGTGGGAAGTCTGAATGTGCGTGGATGTTGTGCAAATGATAAGAAAGAGATGGTTGTGGATGTTATGAATGAGAAGAAACTGGATGTCCTGGCTTTAAGTGAAACGAAGCTGAAGGGGGTGGGAGAGTTTCAATGGAGAGAAATAAATGGGATTAGGTCAGGGGTTTCAAATAGAGTTAGAGCTAAAGAAGGAGTATCAATAATGTTGAAGGATAAGCTTTGGCAGGAAAAGAGGGACTACAAATGCATAAATTCAAGGATTATGTGGAGTAAAATAAAGATTGGATGTGAAAAGTGGGTTATAGTAAGCGTGTATGCACCTGGAGAAGAGAGAAGTGTAGAGGAGAGAGAGAGATTCTGGGAAATGTTGAGTGAATGCGTGGGGAGTTTTGAATCAAGTGTGAGAGTAATGGTGGTTGGGGATTTCAATGCTAAAGTGGGTAAAAATGTTATGGAGGGAGTAGTAGGTAAATTTGGGGTGCCAGGGGTAAATGTAAATGGGAGCCTTTAATTGAGCTATGTGCAGAAAGAAATTTGGTAATAAGTAATACATATTTTATGAAAAAGAGGATAAATAAATATACAAGGTATGATGTAGTACGTAATGAAAGTATGTAAAGTAAAAGGACACAAGTGCAACTAATGTGACATTTATTGTGGCAACGTTTCGCTCTCCAGGAGCTTTATCAAGCCATTATAAACAATACATGGACACAGAGGGTATATAAAGGCTCAGAGTGAGGTGAATACTAGTGAGGTACCATTTCGATGTTCACTAGTGGTAGTGGTGGTAGTAGTAGTAGTAGTAGTAGTGACAAAAGTAATACAATATGGTAGAGCAATTAATTCGTACATGAGTAAAAGGATATAAAAGCTATTGCTTGGGTAACATAAAAATAGGTTGGACAAATATAAACTGGAATGAGGCAGCTTGTTTCAGTGTTCACTCTCTGTGCTTTGTGTAGTATAACAGGAGAGACTATGTGATGGCAGGGTTTACTGTTTTCAGGAGGATTCTTACTAAGACTTCGGAGATGGTGAAGCTGCCGTTGTTTTGTTTAACTGTATTCGAAACAGCGATCAGTGCTGATTCGAGGCACTTGCGTCTGCGGAAATTAGTTTCTTTGATCACTAATTGGGCGTCTCTGAATTTCATGAGATGATTGGTGGAATTTCGGTGTTGTACACAGGCGTTGTTCAGGTTATCGTTCCTACATGCGTAAATGTGTTCATTTATGCGGGTGTCGAGGTTTCTGGCTGTTTCACCTACGTAAATCTTGTCACAGCCTCCACAGGGTATAGTGTAAACTCCTGCATTGACTGGTTCGTGGTGCTTGGATTTTGTCCTGGTTATATCCTTTATTGAAGAGCTAGAAGCGATGGCGACTCTGGTGTTAGCTTGTGAAAGTGCTTTTGAGACGTTCAGTGCAACCTGACTGTTGGGAAGAATTATAACTTTGCTGGGAGTGGTGTTGATGCGTGGAGAATTTATGATCTGAAGAGCTCTTTTCTTGCAGTCTTTGATGAAAAAAGAAGGAAAATGTAACTCTGTGAATGTTTGGTGAATGTATGTACACTCCTCGTCAAGAAACTCAGGACTACAAATTCGGTATGCTCTTAGGAAAAACCCGAAAGTAGTTTGTTAGATTATGTATTGGTGGATAAAAGGTTGATGGGTAGGCTCCAGGATGTACATGTTTATAGAGGGGCAACTGATATATCAGATCATTATTTAGTTGTAGCTACAGTTAGAGTAAGAGGTAGATGGGAAAAGAGGAAGGTGACAACAACAAGTAAGAGGGAGGTGAAAGTGTATAAACTAAGGGAGGAGGAAGTTCGGACGAGATATAAGCGACTATTGGCAGAAAGGTGGGCTAGTGCAAAGATGAGTAGTGGGGGGGTTGAAGAGGGTTGGAATAGTTTTAAAAATGCAGTATTAGAATGTGGGGCAGAAGTTTGTGGTTATAGGAGGGAGGGGGCAGGAGGAAAGAGGAGTGATTGGTGGAATGATGAAGTAAAGGGTGTGATAAAAGAGAAAAAGGTAGCTTATGAGAGGTTTTTACAAAGCAGAAGTGTTATAAGAAGAGCAGAGTATATGGAGAGTAAAAGAAAGGTGAAGAGAGTGGTGAGAGAGTGCAAAAGGAGAGCAGATGAAAGAGTGGGAGAGGCACTGCCAAGAAATTTTAATGAAAATAAGAAAAAATTTTGGAGTGAGTTAAACAAGTTAAGAAAGCCTAGGGAAAGTATGGATTTGTCCGTTAAAAACAGAGTAGGGGAGTTAGTAGATGGGGAGAGGGAGGTATTAGGTAGATGGCGAGAATATTTTGAGGAACTTTTAAATGTTGAGGAACAAAGGGAGGCGGTAATTTCATGCACTGGCCAGGGAGGTATACCATCTTTTAGGAGTGAAGAAGAGCAGAATGTAAGTGTGGTGGAGGTACGTGAGGCATTGCGTAGAATGAAAGGGGGTAAAGCAGCTGGAACTGATGGGATCATGACAGAAATGTTAAAAGCAGGGGGGGATATAGTGTTGGAGTGGTTGGTACTTCTGTTTAATAAATGTATGAAAGAGGGGAAGGTACCTAGGGATTGGCGGAGAGCATGTATAGTCCCTTTATATAAAGGGAAAGGGGACAAAAGAGATTGTAAAAATTATAGAGGAATAAGTTTACTGAGTATACCAGGAAAAGTATACGGTAGAGTTATAATTGAAAGAATTAGAGGTAAGACAGAATGTAGAATTGCGGATGAGCAAGGAGGCTTCAGAGTGGGTAGGGGATGTGTAGATCAAGTGTTTACATTGAAGCATATATGTGAACAGTATTTAGATAAAGGTAGGGAAGTTTTTATTGCATTTATGGATTTAGAAAAGGCATATGATAGAGTGGATAGAGGAGCAATGTGGCAGATGTTGCAAGTTTATGGAATAGGTGGTAAGTTACTAAATGCTGTAAAGAGCTTTTATGAGGATAGTGAGGCTCAGTTTAGGGTGTGTAGAAGAGAGAGAGAATACTTCCCGGTAAAAGTAGGTCTTAGACAAGGATGTGTAATGTCACCATGGTTGTTTAATATATTTATAGATGGGGTTGTAAAAGAAGTAAATGCTAGGGTGTTCGGGAGAGGGGTGGGATTAAATTATGGGGAATCAAATTCAAAATGGGAATTGACACAGTTACTTTTTGCTGATGATACTGTGCTTATGGGAGATTCTAAAGAAAAATTGCAAAGGTTAGTGGATGAGTTTGAGAATGTGTGTAAAGGTAGAAAGTTGAAAGTGAACATAGAAAAGAGTAAGGTGATGAGGGTATCAAATGATTTAGATAAAGAAAAATTGGATATCAAATTGGGGAGGAGGAGTATGGAAGAAGTGAATGTTTTCAGATACTTGGGAGTTGACGTGTCGGCGGATGGATTTATGAAGGATGAGGTTAATCATAGAATTGATGAGGGAAAAAAGGTGAGTGGTGCGTTGAGGTATATGTGGAGTCAAGAAACGTTATCTATGGAGGCAAAGAAGGGAATGTATGAAAGTATAGTAGTACCAACACTCTTATATGGATGTGAAGCTTGGGTGGTAAATGCAGCAGCGAGGAGACGGTTGGAGGCAGTGGAGATGTCCTGTCTAAGGGCAATGTGTGGTGTAAATATTATGCAGAAAATTCGGAGTGTGGAAATTAGGAGAAGGTGTGGAGTTAATAAAAGCATTAGTCAGAGGGCAGAAGAGGGGTTGTTGAGGTGGTTTGGTCATTTAGAGACAATGGATCAAAGTAGAATGACATGGAAAGCATATAAATCTATAGGGGAATGAAAGAGGGGTAGGGGTCGTCCTCGAAAGGGTTGGAAAGAGGGGGTAAAGGAGGTTTTGTGGGCGAGGGGCTTGGACTTCCAGCAAGCGTGCATGAGCGTGTTAGATAGGAGTGAATGGAGACGAATGATACTTGGGACCTGACGATCTGTTGGAGTGTGAGCAGGGTAATATTTAGTGAAGGGATTCAGGGAAACCGGTTATTTTCATATAGTCGGACTTGAGTCCTGGAAATGGGAAGTACAATGCCTGCACTTTAAAGGAGGGGTTTGGGATATTGGCAGTTTGGAGGGGTATGTTGTGTATTTTTATACGTATATGCTTCTAAACTGTTGTATTTCTGAGCACCTCTGCAAAAGCAGTGATAATGTGTAAGTGTGGTGAAAGTGTTGAATGATGATGAAAGTATTTTCTTTTTGGGGATTTTCTTTCTTTTTTGGGTCACCCTGCCTCGGTGGGAGACGGCCGACTTGTTGAATATATATATATATATATATATATATATATATATATATATATATATATATATATATATATATATATATATATATATATATATATATATGCAAAACAACCACTCTGAAAGAATAGAGAAATTCCAAGCGCTTTCGTGACTACTCACATTATCAAGCAACTATGAAAGTGAAGCATCCAAGGAAGCTATATAAGGGGTCGGCCAGCACCTCACTATCAGATCCCACAACGGTTAAACACGTGACGCGCGGCGAGCCAACTTGGACAGGTCCTTTGCAAAACTCACCCCCGAGCTATTTATTTGTCCAGTGTATTATTAAATTCTACCCAAATTCTATTAATTATAAATGGATCTAATTTATATAAACCAAAGGAAATATTCATATTATTGTCAAAACTGCTTTTTATGAAACAAGATTCAATTATATTCCTGTCGACCATGTACTTGCTTGATACTACTTTCTCAACTTTTTGAAAATCAATTGGATGGTTAAAATCTCTTACATGAATAAATAGAGCATTGGAATCTTGTCCAGTTCTAATGCTATATTTATGTTGTTTTAATCTTAGTTCGAGATTTTTACCAGTTTGACCGTAATAAACTTTATCGCAAATTTTACAAGGAATCTTATAGACACATCCATCAGCATTTTGGGGGGAATTCTTAATCAAAAGTTTTTTTACTGTATCAAGATTTTTGAATACAACTTTAATATTAAAAGTCTTAAGAAGAGAAGGCATATCAACCAAGTTTTCATGGTAAGGGAGAACCAACATATTTTTAGTTGAATAAGGCTGGTTGCCCTTTTTTGGATTATAAAAAGTGTTCCTAGCAACTTTAAAAGATTTATCAATTACATTTCTTGGGTATTTTAAATCATTACCTATTTCATAAATTTTGGATATTTCCTCATCTATGAACTCAGGACTACAAATTCGTAAAGCTCTCAAAAACATTGATGAGAAAACAGACAGTTTGACTCTATCTTGATGCGAGGAATAATAGTGGACATAGGAACAGTTATTTGTAGGTTTTCTGTAAATTTTAAATTTGAATTCATTATTACTCTTAATAATTAAAACATCTAGAAAAGGCAATGAGTTATTTTCTTCAAACTCAACAGTAAAGTTTGAAGAAAATAACTCATTGCCTTTTCTAGATGTTTTAATTATTAAGAGTAATAATGAATTCAAATTTAAAATTTACAGAAAACCTACAAATAACTGTTCCTATGTCCACTATTATTCCTCGCATCAAGATAGAGTCAAACTGTCTGTTTTCTCATCAATGTTTTTGAGAGCTTTACGAATTTGTAGTCCTGAGTTCATAGATGAGGAAATATCCAAAATTTATGAAATAGGTAATGATTTAAAATACCCAAGAAATGTAATTGATAAATCTTTTAAAGTTGCTAGGAACACTTTTTATAATCCAAAAAAGGGCAACCAGCCTTATTCAACTAAAAATATGTTGGTTCTCCCTTACCATGAAAACTTGGTTGATATGCCTTCTCTTCTTAAGACTTTTAATATTAAAGTTGTATTCAAAAATCTTGATACAGTAAAAAAACTTTTGATTAAGAATTCCCCCCAAAATGCTGATGGATGTGTGGAAAAAGACACTTATGTACAGTTCAGGACATTTATTAAAGGAAACGTTTCGCCACGAGTGGCTTCTTCAGTCCTAATATTAGGACTGAAGAAGCCACTCGTGGCGAAACGTTTCCTTTAATAAATGTCCTGAACTGTACATAAGTGTCTTTTTCCACATCTTGTCGGTATCACCATACCATTTCCTCGCTGATGGATGTGTCTATAAGATTCCTTGTAAAATTTGCGATAAAGTTTATTACGGTCAAACTGGTAAAAATTTCGAACTAAGATTAAAACAACATAAATATAGCATTAGAACTGGACAAGATTCCAATGCTCTATTTATTCATGTAAGAGATTTTAACCATCCAATTGATTTTCAAAAAGTTGAGAAAGTAGTATCAAGCAAGTACATGGTCGACAGGAATATAATTGAATCTTGTTTCATAAAAAGCAGTTTTGACAATAATATGAATATTTCCTTTGGTTTATATAAATTAGATCCATTTATAATTAATAGAATTTGGGTAGAATTTAATAATACACTGGACAAATAAATAGCTCGGGGGTGAGTTTTGCAAAGGACCTGTCCAAGTTGGCTCGCCGCGCGTCACGTGTTTAACCGTTGTGGGATCTGATAGTGAGGTGCTGGCCGACCCCTTATATAGCTTCCTTGGATGCTTCACTTTCATAGTTCCTTGATAATGTGAGTAGTCACGAAAGCGCTTGGAATTTCTCTATTCTTTCAGAGTGGTTGTTTTGCATATTTTGAAATCACCTGTTTACTGTGATCTTATTGCATATATATATATATATATATATATATATATATATATATATATATATATATATATATATATATATATATATATATGTCGTGCCGAATATGTAAAACTGGTCAATTAGCAAGAACTCATTTTAAATTAAGTCCTTTCTGAAATTTTCTCTTATACGTTTAAAGATATATTTTTTTCATTAATGTTAATGTAAAAAAATTTAATTTTGCACCAAAAGAATCTTTGAAAACTTACCTAACCTTATTATAACAATCGCAGTTTATTTTAGCCTAATCATACTAAATATATTTTAGATTTGTTTACAATAATTTAATACTAAACAAACACAGTGAAATATATTTTTTTTCGTTAGTTTCAGAACGATTTTGGCGAAATTATTACATACACAAAATTTCGCTTGTATTATATTTCAAGATGAGCGTTGCTATTTAAGCGAAGATAGCAATTTCTGCCTATTCGGCACGACATATATATATATATATATATATATATATATATATATATATATATATATATATATATATATATATATATATATATATTGTGGAAAATTACATTTACCTGGATGTATCTCATTAGATACATACCAGTAAATGGTAAAGATAATTATTATTTATCAATGTTACAGAGACAAGTAGGAATTTTTGGGACACCTAGGTCGCAAAAAATGTTTCCCTTCGATACCTACCATAATCTATCTCTCCACAAGTTGCTCTAGACCAGGAATTCTGGTAAATTTGATATAAATTTGTGGACTGTATGTTAAAATTAATAAATGATTACATATACTCATTTATATAACAGAAGGAGAATTTATAATCATAACACTCACCAATTTGTCTGGAGATTACTGTGTATCATGTACAGAACCCCCTCTCTACCTAAATTTATGATGATAATACTGGCCAGAATTGCAAACATAATTTAGATAGCTTATCTGAGGTTCCTGGAGCTGTGCTGTCTATCGGTTTAATGCTCAAATTATGCAGCAATGCACATCCAACAATTTCGGCTTCTATTTGAGAGGTTGTAAGCGTAATATAACCCCTAGAGCGACGAAAAATATACACCTTACATTAACTTGCTTGAAACACATTAAAAAAACAATGGCATCTCTCCCTGCCCCCCAACGCAGGCGCAGAGCTTCCCTCTCGAGTCTCTTTTTCATTTACAAATTAATTTTCATTAAATACAATGTATTACACTAATTTTCATAAAAAATACACTCTGGATTTTTCGGAAAATACATTATTTTCCAAACTGCGGCCGGCCAGAGTTCGTTGCTAAACGATTCATATTACTCCTTCCTTTAGGAGACGATTCCAGCCGGTTCTGGCTTGAGTGGCTGTTCTACTAGTAGGTCTTACTACAATTTCATCTTCCTGCATCAATTGGTCAGCGTTACTTTCAATATCACTCGTGTCACTTTCCCTTAGATTTTCATTTATGTTTGATTGAATACCATTTAATTCCAAGGGAATCAGTTTATTAATTGTGCGTAAACTTTCCTGGCCATAACACAACACTTTGACATTCCGGACAACACCTTGGGCATCTGGGTACAATGTCAATACTTTGCCCAGAGGCCACAATGTTCGATGTTGTTCAGTGTCAATTAACACAATGTCACCTGGTTGAATGTTCTGTCGATTTACTGCCTCTGTCGCACCATAAAAGTGTTCACGTAGTGTAAGAAGATATTCCTTACGCCACATATTAGACCAATGATCAATTACTTTATTTAACATTTTAAATTTATCACACAACACTGCTGCATCATTGTAATCTTCATCACTTCCGGATTATTTCTATAGACAGGGGCAGCTTCCAATTTCCTTCCACATATTAGGTGAGAAGGTGTTAATACATCTGCATCAGGTGTATCACTCATGTACGAGAGAGGCCTATTATTTATACGATTCTCCGCCTCCACTAACACTGTACGGAATTCTTCCAAATTAATTCTCTTCCGGTGTAGTACTTTACGGAGACACCTCTTCGCTGTGCATATCAGTCTTTCGTACAGCCCTCCCTGCCAAGGGGCTCTTAGAGTAATAAATTTCCAGGTACACCCTCGCTGGGTTAACAGAGATTGAACCTCGTTACTATTATTTAATTCTATCAAGTGTTGAGCACCTGCTACAAAATTTGTGGCATTATCCGAAATCATCAATCTCGGACAGGATCCCCTAGCTGCAAATTTTCGAAACAGCTGTATAAACTGCCCTAGTAGCAGTACAATGAAGAAGCATACATACACTTTCAGTGGAACACCATCTGAAGTACCTGTTAAAATGATTGGCACTATAGTCTACACCTGTTACATGAAATGGTTTCACTAATTGTACACGCTCCTTTGGCAATGGTGGAGGACCTGGGTACGTATAGGATCTGGCATCCACACGGCGACATATTACACAGGATTTAATCACCCTTTTACACTTTGCCGTCCTTGTGGAATCCAGAAGGTATCCCTAATACAATTTATATTATTGTGACCACGAAGAAGTGGCATTTAAACAATAATCAATCGTATGTCCTTGGATCATGGTAGAACACCTAGCTCTTCTGGGTGCGTGATTGTTGTAGGATTGTATGGTCTACTGGGTTAGAGCATCGTGAATTTTCGTTCATTATAGGGCAGGCTAAAACAACATAGGTTCGAATCCTCGGCTAGTCGCAGTGTTGGTATTGATTAAATACCACTTGTTTGTGGTTACAATAATATACTGCTCGTGGAGGTTAGTACACCAAACGGGGAGCAGGATGAAATTTGGTCTGAAGCACCCACACAATCCTATGTCCTCGGATCATGGTACAACACCTATCTCTGCTGGGTGCGTGATTCTTGTAGGATAGCATGGTCCCATTAGTTAGAGTGTCGTGAATTTCTGTTCGCCATGAGGCTAGCTAAAACAGCACTGGTTCGAATCCTCGGCTAGTCGCAGTGTAGTTATTGATTAAATACCACTTGTAATATTATATATATATATATATATATATATATATATATATATATATATATATATATATATATATATATATATATATATATATATATATATATATATATATATATATATGCAAAACAACCACTCTGAAAAAATAGAGAAATTCCAAGCGCTTTCGTGACTACTCACATTATCAAGGAACTATGAAAGTAAAGCATACAAGGAAGCTATATAAGGGGTCAGGCCAGCACCTCACTATCAGATCCCACAGCGGTTAAACACCTGACGCGCACCGACCCAACTTGGATAGGTCCTTTGCACAACTCACCCCACAAACTATTCTACCCAAGAAAATTTAAAAATTATTTGTCCAGTGTATTATTAAATTCTTCCCAAATTCTATTAATTATAAATGGATCTAATTTATATAAACCAAAGGAAATATTCATATTATTGTCAAAACTGCTTTTTATGAAACAAGCTTCAATTATATTCCTGTCGACCATGGACTTGCTTGATACTACTTTCTCAACTTTTTGAAAATCAATTGGATGGTTAAAATTTCTTACATGAATAAATAGAGCATTGGAATCTTGTCCAGTTCTAATGCTATATTTCTGTTGTTTTAATCTTAGTTCGAGATTTTTACCAGTTTGACCGTAATAAACTTTATCGCAAATTTTACAAGGAATCTTATAGACACATCCATCAGCATTTTGGGGGGAATTCTTTATCAAAAGTTTTTATACTTTATCAAGATTTTTGAATACAACTTTAATATTAAAAGTCTTAAGAAGAGAAGGCAAATCAACCAAGTTTTCATGGTAAGGGAGAACCAACATATTTTTAATTGAATAAGGCTGGTTATCCCTTTTTGGATTGTAAAAAGTATTTCTAGCAACTTTAAAAGATTTATCAATTACATTTCTTGGGTATTTTAAATCATTACCTATTTCATAAATTTTGGATATTTCTTCATCTATGAACTCATGACTACAAATTCGTAAAGCTCTCAGAAACATTGATGAGAAAACAGACAGTTTGACTCTATCTTGATGCGAGGAATAATAATGGACATAGGAACAGTTATTTGTAGGTTTTCTGTAAATTTTAAATTTGAATTCATTATTACCCTTAATAATTAAAACATCTAGAAAAGGCAATGAGTTATTTTCTTCAAACTCAACAGTAAAGTTTATAGAATGGGCTAAGCTATTTAATTTTCCAAGGAAATGGTGTATATCTACATTTTTGGGCATAAGACACAAAATATCATCAACATATCTGAACCATTTAGCTCTATTAGGGAGGATTGTGTTAAGTAACCTTGTTTCAAAAAATTCCATGTATAGGTTACTAAGAACAGGTGAAAGAGTATTTCCCATTGCCATACCAAACTTCTGAGTGTAAAATTTATCATTAAATACAAATTTTGCATCAATAATGCAAAGTTTAATAAGTTTAATGATAGTAGGAACTGGCAATGGTAAATCATAGTTAACGAGTTCTTCAGATAAGAAACTTAATAAATCATCAATTTGGGAAGAATTTAATAATACACTGGACAAATAATTTTTAAATTTTCTTGGGTAGAATAGCTTGTGGGGTGAGTTGTGCAAAGGACCTATCCAAGTTGGGTCGGTGCGCGTCAGGTGTTTAACCGTTGTGGGATCTGATAGTGAGGTGCTGGCCTGACCCCTTATATAGCATCCTTGTATGCTTTACTTTCATAGTTCCTTGATAATGTGAGTAGTCACGAAAGCGCTTGGAATTTCTCTATTTTTTCAGAGTGGTTGTTTTGCATATTCCGAAATCACCTGTTTACTGTGATCTTATTGCATATATATATATATATATATATATATATATATATATATATATATATATATATATATATATATATATATATATATGTCGTGCCTAATATGTAAAACTGGTCAATTAGCAAGAACTCATTTAAAATTAAGTCCTTTCTAAAATTTTCTCTCATACGTTTAAAGATATATATTTTTTCATTAAGGTTAATGTAAAAAATTATAATTTTGCACCAAAAAAATCTTAGAAAACTTACCTAACCTTATTATAACAAGCGCAATTTATTTTAGCCTAAATCAATTAAATATGTTTTAGATACGTTTACAATGATTTAATAAAAAAAAATGAAATATATTTTTTTCGTTTGAGGAGGTGGGCAACATGGAGGAGGCGGAGGATGAGGGGTAAAAACTGTGTCTCCCCCTTTTCTCTTTCAAAACAGGTGCGCTTACACCGTTTAGTCTCGTTTCAATAATGGAGTGTGTATTCACCATGTGTGTATATAGTGTTGTTTATAGTGGGTGTTGCGCATAATGTATAGTGTTGTATAGTGATGTGTTGTGGGAGGCAGTGAGTGTGCAACTCTGTCAGGCCTGCCTTCCCAGGTCGTCACCCCACCTCCACTCCTGCCTCATCCGCATCACACAGCCTCCACACCTCCCTCCCTACCCTGCCAACCAGGAGGACGGGAGACCGCTCTCCTCCACCCATTTCCACCCCCACCATGAACCATCTGTTGTATGTGCCATTTTTTCATTCTGCCCAGGATTACCACACAGATTGAGGTATGACAGATGATGCAGCTAGCCAACCACAAAGCCAGAGAAACAGTGCACCCATCAATGAAAGAAGAGGCACATGTCAGGTGTGGGGAGAGTATCGGGCACGCAACAAGAATGGCCTTATTCGTGCACACAATGGGTGTGCTGGATCACATAGACCTCCAGCAGAGAGCAGCCCGCAGCCTCCACAGGCAGATGACAATTCCAATGGCAACCTTCTCACTTGCGAAAATCTTCTGGCATTTAAATCCACTGCTAGCAGTACCCTATCTCATATTAATCCATATGCAGCAGGGAAATTCACGGACCTTCTTAAGCAGGTGAATGGAGGTTCCACCAACTTAGAAGCCCGAGGCACCATTAAAGCATGACACAACCTACTCATGTTCGGCAATGTCTGTCTTGCAGTTCCTGAAAGATGAGGCAAATTGTTAACTACATTAATCATCAAGGCAGTGCGCAACTACCCAAGAACGGATAATTATGTCCCTCTGCCCCAGCATCGCAGGAATCACAGAGGTAGACCCACGACAAATTCCACTGAAAACGAGAAAATTGGCACAAAGTTGAAGAAGGTGACACAGTGGGAGCAATCATAATAATTACAAGTGACGACACTGCAGCTCACAAGGATGAGACCACAGCCCCAGCACTAAGAGACAATCACCCAACATGGGACACCAAAGTCGTCAACAACAACCCTGAGGAAGACCCCATCTCTGAACAATTAATTTTGCCAGAATCAGAAGCCTATAAGGCGATCGTGTCATTTCCGGCTGGATCTGAAGGAGGTTACACTGGAATTCGACCACAACACCTCAAAGAGATGGTAAGTCCGGTTCTCGGTGCATCTGCATCAATTCTTCTCACCGAGTTAACAACCTTCGTCAACAACTTCCTGGCTGGGCGGATCCCAGAAGAAATTAAAACTTTCTTTTTTTTTGGAGCCTCATTATACGCTTTGAAGAAGAAGGATGGGGAAATTAGACCCACTGCTGTTGGTAACACTTTGCCGTCTCGTTGCCAAAGCAGCAGTAAGAAACATTTGCCTAAAAGCTGCCAGTTTACTCCAGCCATACCAGCTTGGCTTTGGCGTCTCTCTAAGCAGAGAAGCGCCCCAGTTCATTCGGCAAGGGCCTATATCAGGGACCTACCAGAAGACAAGGTCATACTCAAACTTAACTTTAGAAATGCCTTTAAATATGGTGAAAAGAGATGTGGTCCTGCCGGCCGTTCAGGATTGGTTCCCCAGTCTTTTTCCCTTCATTTCAGCTGGCTACAGCGTACCCTCAATTCTTTTGTTTGGCAAACGTGAAATTTCCTCATCAGAGGGCGTTCAGAAGGGTGATCCACTCGCTCCACTTCTCTTCTGCTTGGCAGTAAGAGAACTAACTTCCATCCTATGCAACGAACTGGTATGGTTTGTTTGCAGTCGTGTCATTACGATTTCGTGAGTTATGTTAAAGGCTTTGAGGGGACTTGAGCTAGAATTCGTCACATAAGAACATAAGAACGAAGGAACACTGCAGCAGGCCTACTGGCCCATGCGAGGCAGGTCCAAGTCTCCTACCGGCTTAAGCCAATGCACCCAACCTAGTCAGGTCAGGTCACATTGACTTAAGAACATAAGAACATAAGAACGATGGAACACTGCAGAAGGCCTACTGGCCCATGCGAGGCAGGTCCAAGTCTCCTACCGGCTTAAGCCAATGCACCCAACCTAGTCAGGTCAGGTCACATTGACTTAAGGGAGGAACACGGCAACCGACCTGGTAGCACAAGCTATCAGGTCTAACTCACACCCACCCACATCTACTCATGTATTTATCCAACCTATTTTTAAAGCTACACAACGTTCTGGCCTCTATAACGGTACTTGGGAGTTTGTTCCACTCATCCACAACTCTATTACCAAACCAGTACTTTCCTATATCCTTCCTGAATCTGAATTTTTCCAACTTAAAACCATTGCTGCGAGTCCTGTCTAGGCTAGATATTTTCAGCACACTATTTACATCCCCTTTATTTATTCCTGTCTTCCATTTATACACCTCAATCATATCCCCCCTAATTCTACGTCTTTCTAGAGAGTGCAGTTTCAGGGCCCTTAGTCTATCCTCATAGGGAAGGTTTCTGATACATGGGATCAACTTTGTCATCCTCCTTTGTACATTTTCCAGAGAATTTATATCCATTCTGTAATACGGTGACCAAAACTGTGCAGCATAATCTAAATGAGGCCTAACCAAGGATGTATAGAGTTGAAGAACAACCTGAGGACTCCTATTATTTATGCTTCTTGTTATGAAGCCAAGGATTCTATTAGCTTTATTGCGAACACTTATGCACTGTTGTCTTGGGAGGAACACGGCAACCGACCTGGTAGCACAAGCTATCAGGTCCAACTCACACCCACCCACATCCACTCATGTATTTATCCAGTCTACCCTTAAAGCTACACAACGTTCTGGCCTCTATAACTGTACTTGGGAGTTTGTTCCACTCATCCACAACTCTATTACCAAACCAGTACTTTCCTATATCCTTCCAGAATCTGAAATTTTCCAACTTAAAACCATTGCTGCTAGTCCTGTCTAGGCTAGATATTTTCAGCACACTATTTACATCCCCTTTATTTATTCCTGTCTTCCATTTATACACCTCAATCATATCCCCCCTAATTCTACCTCTTTCTAGAGAGTGCAGATTCAGGGCCCTTAGTCTATCCTCATAGGGAAGGTTTCTGATACATGGGATCAACTTTGTCATCCTCCTTTGTACGTTTTCCATTGCATTTATATCCATTCTGTAATACGGTGACCAAAACTGTGCAGCATAATCTAAATGAGGCCTAACCAAGGATGTATAGAGTTGAAGAACAACCTGAGGACTCCTATTATTTATGCTTCTTGATATGAAGCCAAGGATTCTATTAGCTTTATTGCGAACACTTATGCACTGTTGTCTTGGTTTCAGATTACTGCTAACCATAACTCCTAAATCTTTTTCGCAATCCGTAATATAAAGATCTACATTATTTAGTTTACATGTGGCATGGTTATTGTCCTGTCCAACATTCAGAACTTTGCATTTGTCTATATTAAACTTCATCCGCCACTTCTCCGACCACTGCATCAGTCTATTCAAATCTTCCTGGAGTGCTCTAATGTCCTCGTCAGAATGAATTCGACGGCCTTTTTTGGTGTCATCTGCAAACTTGCTGATGTCGCTCTTTTTGCCCTCGTCTATGTCGTTTATGTAGATTGTGAACAGCAGGGGGCCCAACACTGACCCCTGTGGAACACCGCTCGTGACGCTTCCCCACTCTGATTTCTCCCCATTTATGCAAACTCTGCTGCCTATTTGTCAACCATGCCTCTATCCAGGAAAAAAATTCTCCTCCTATTCCATGTGCCTTAATTTTCCTCAATAGTCTCTGATGTGGGACCCTGTCAAAAGCCTTACTGAAGTCCATATACACAATAACATATTCATTACCATGATCTACCTCCTCAAATACCTTAGTGAAAAAAGTTAATAAATTCGTAAGGCAGGAACGCCCCTTTGTAAAACCATGCTGAGATTCGTTGATTAATTTATGCTTTTCAAGGTGGCTACGAACTGCCTCGGCAATTATTGATTCCATAAATTTTCCCACTATGGAGGTTAGGCTTATTGGTCTATAGGTCGAAGCTAGGGACCTGTCACCTGCTTTGAAAATAGGTATCACATTTGCCATTTTCCACTTATCTGGCACCATGCCAGTTTGTAGTGATATGATGCCAGTTTGTAGTGATATGGAGGTTCGTCTGTAAAAACTTGCATTTGTGGTCACAGTGGTGCCTATGCTAACCTTCCTATGGTGTAGAAATATACCTAGTTGGACGAATCTTATTGTGGCTAGCTGGTCCAGTGGCTAACGCGACGGTCTGGAGTTTTGAGACTCTCTGACCGCGGGTTCTATCCCGCCCGTGGTATGGTATATATATGTGTGTGTGTGTGTGTGTACTCACCTAATTGTACTCACCTAATTGTGGTTGCAGGGGTCGAGACTCAGCTCCTGGCCCCGCCTCTTCACTGATCGCTACTGGGTTCTCTCTCTCTCTGCTTCCTGAGCTTTGTCATACCTCTTCTTAAAACTATGTATGGTTCCTGCCTCCACTACTTCACTTGCTAGGCTATTCCACTTGCTGACGTCTTTATGACTGAAGAAATACTTCGTAACGTCCCTGTGACTCGTCTGAGTCTTCAGCTTCCAGTTGTGACCCCTTGTCCCTGTGTCCCCTCTCTGGAACATCCTATCTCTGTCCACCTTGTCTATTCCCCGCAGTATCTTGTATGTCGTTATCATGTCTCCCCTGACCCTTCTGTCCTCCAGTGTCGTCAGTCCGATTTCCCTTAACCTTTCCTCGTACGACATTCCCTTGAGCTCTGGGACTAGCCTTGTTGCAAACCTTTGTACTTTCTCTAACTTCTTGACGTGCTTGACCAGGTGTGGGTTCCAGACTGGTGCTGCATACTCCAGTATGGGCCTAACATACAGTGTACAGTGTGTGTGTGTGTGTGTGTGTGTGTGTGTGTGTGTGTGTGTGTAAGAATCGCAAACGAGCGATATAAGATACGAAACAACCACAGGGGGGGTTGCATAAGGTGGAAACATTCAGTGCCCCTGCCACCATGGCAGGTCACATTTTCAGGAGCAAATGTTACCTGCCATCGTTTTCCCCAGGTTGATGTAGTCGTAAGCCGGTGAAAAATGTAATTTAGAGCAACTGGAGTTTCCTCTCTTGAATAAGTACAGTCGTCTGCATATGCTCTCTCTCTCTCTCTCTCTCTCTCTCTCTCTCTCTCTCTCTCTCTCTCTCTCTCTCTCTCTCTCTCTCTCTCTCTCTCTCTCTCTCTTTCTCTTTCTCTTTCCTGAGGAATACCGCCACACATCATGCAATAACATTGTCTTTTCTTCATTATAGTGCCATCAGAGAGGATATAATAACCTCTCCTCTTGCTTTATTATACATTGCTACTGTGCTGTGTGAAGTAACTTTCTCTCGTTCCTCTAGACACGTACTTTGTCTTTCTCTCATTCACAGTGGCCACATGGAGTGTAAAGTAATATTTCTTTCTCTCTCTCCCCTCACAGTGCCACCAGACAGCGTACGAATCCTGGACGTAAATGCAAACGAGATGAGCTCAACAATTGGCCCCTACGTACTGGGGATGACACTCACTCTCAAGTGTGTAGCCACAGGAGGTAATTATAATGTTATGTGACCTCATCCATTTCCTCGAAATTTATGCCAGATGATTTACACAAATATATTTAGTATAGCTATGTCGTCCCCTCTGACTTGGCCAGCCACTATTGTCCCTTATAATGAAGTCTCATGTAAGCATGAGTACACTTAGTATGCCAGCGTGAGTACACTTGGCCACCCACTATTGTCCCTTATAATGAAGTCTCATGTAAGCATGAGTACACTTAGTATGCCAGCATGAGTACACTTGGCCAGCCACTATTGTCCCTTATAATGAAGTCTCATGTAAGCATGAGTACACTTAGTATACCAGCGTGAGTACACTTGGCCAGCCACTATTGTCCCTTATAATGAAGTCTCATGTAAGCATGAGTACACTTAGTATGCCGCCAGCGTGAGTACACTTGGCCAGCCACTATTGTCCCTTATAATGAAGTCTCATGTAAGCATGAGTACACTTAGTATACCAGCGTGAGTACACATGGCCAGCCACTATTGTCCCTTATAATGAGGTCTCATGTAAGTATGAGTACACTTAGTATGCCAGCGTGAGTACACTTGGCCAGCCACTATTGTCCCTTATAATGAAGTCTCATGTAAGCATGAGTACACTTAGTATACCAGCGTGAGTACACTTGGCCAGCCACTATTGTCCCTTATAATGAAGTCTCATGTAAGCATGAGTACACTTAGTATGCCAGCGTGAGTACACTTGGCCAGCCACTATTGTCCCTTATAATGAAGTCTCATGTAAGCATGAGTACACTTAGTATGCCAGCGTGAGTACACTTGGCCAGCCACTATTGTCCCTTATAATGAAGTCTCATGTAAGCATGAGTACACTTAGTATGCCAGCGTGAGTACACTTGGCCAGCCACTATTGTCCCTTATAATGAAGTCTCATGTAAGCATGAGTACACTTAGTATGCCAGCGTGAGTACACTTGGCCAGCCACTATTGTCCCTTATAATGAAGTCTCATGTAAGCATGAGTACACTTAGTATACCAGCGTGAGTACACTTGGCCAGCCACTATTGTCCCTTATAATGAAGTCTCATGTAAGCATGAGTACACTTAGTATACCAGCGTGAGTACACTTGGCCAGCCACTATTGTCCCTTATAATGAAGTCTCATGTAAGCATGAGTACACTTAGTATGCATAGAAGAGAAACAGAAAAACTAGCGAACATATCACAATACGCCGGAAGCGGTTCATAAAATGTCATCTTTAAAAATGGCTGCAGTCGTATTTTCACTGTACTTACTTCAGCTCATGTTTCAATTAGAGATGCCATCCTGGTGTCTAAATATATGTTTGTTGAGTCAAGGAATTCAAATTAAAGTTTTCTAATGCATATGAATATGGAATTTCAAAACAAACCGATCACATGCAATTAACTAGAAAGAAATTTTCAGGAACGTTGACATAAATATGAAATTAGGATTTCCTTGCATTAAATGTATGCTGTTACTTACATATTTTTGTCTATTACAGTTAGTACAAATAAAGTCTTGCTGGGTAGGTTTCTTTAAATAAAGAACATTTACATTAATAATTAAAATTATTTCCAAGTTTCAATTTTTGAAATGCCAAAATTACTCCAATTAAAAGTACAGACGAGAAAAATCACCACTTTTAATAATTGGAGGAAGAGAGTTGGGAAGCAGCTGAGAGAAGAGAATATATATAGTAGCATAAAGAATATATTAAATATCAGAAGAAATTTACTTTTTCTATTTTTGGTCAGCAAAGAAATCGTAGAATCCAGTAAAATAAAGTCAAGAGCTCCACCAAACTGATCTGATAAAGAGAGAATATAATGTTTCCATTCTTAATCTGATAAGCAAGTTTTGGTTTTCCATCCAAACATTTGCTGAAGTTGGCTGCAAATAATTGTTTTATCAACGAGGTAAAAGAGAAGATTGTGAGTCCGGTGGTAAGTGGAACCATGAGAAGCGACTAAGACACCAGGTATGAACGTAGTGTTAGTAATCATGAGAATCAAACCCGCCCTGAGATTCATAAGATCTTATGAGTTTAAACTAGTCCACCTTAACATTATGGAAGAGATAATTGCTTTAGTTCATCAACAAGTAAAAACGAGTCCTCGATGATGTTTGCAGCAAATATGAGAGAATAATAAAATAGTCCATCCTAACGGAAAGTAGATATAATCAGGTCAATAACAAAGGACATCACAAATGTTTTAATGAAAATTTAATTTTGGACTCTACGACAGATTTTTCTGGACACGTTTTAAATAGCTACTGACTTTTCAGATGAAATGATGTCGCTTTTATCAGCATTTTTCAACATTAACAAGTCACTTCTAATGTTACAAAGTAATGCTGAGGAAGATGTAGACGCATCAGCGAAAGATTTATCAGAAAACGGAAGTGATGACGAATGTAGTGAAGAGAAAAAGACTTCTACTAATGAAAGAAAGATTAGGTTGTTAGCAAATAATATTTACCCAACAACATACCATTCTCTTCATCATACAAGAAAAAAACTCATTTTTATGTTATGGTTGGTCACAGTACAGGACAACTGTGAAAGTAAAGAAGTAATTACATGCATGAAGACAACATTAATTACAGTGAAAGACTGTGCAGTAACGCGGAAAAGTCAGCAGTTATCAGAATACACTAAACACACAAGTGGAGATGAAGAGTCAACACTGCCGATCATCTTTGATTCCTAAATCTTCACTATAGCTGCCAGTGACACTTTTAATCATGAAGTTCGATCAACAATATCCGGTACTAATGTTTCATGCATAATTGTCAGTGATCTATTTCAGATGTATCCTTTCCATACCTCAGACCAAAAAACATCAACCAATAAGCCTAACCTCCATAGTGGGAAAATTTATGGAATCAATAATTGCCGAGGCAGTTCGTAGCCATCTTGAAAAGCATAAATTAATCAACGAATCTCAGCATGGTTTTACAAAGGGGCGTTCCTGCCTTACGAATTTATTAACTTTTTTCACTAAGGTATTTGAGGAGGTAGATCATGGTAATGAATATGATATTGTGTATATGGACTTCAGTAAGGCTTTTGACAGGGTCCCACATCAGAGACTATTGAGGAAAATTAAAGCACATGGAATAGGAGGAGAAATTTTTTCCTGGATAGAGGCATGGTTGACAAATAGGCAGCAGAGAGTTTGCATAAATGGGGAGAAATCAGAGTGGGGAAGCGTCACGAGCGGTGTTCCACAGGGGTCAGTGTTGGGCCCCCTGCTGTTCACAATCTACATAAACGACATAGATGAGGGCATAAAGAGCGACATCGGCAAGTTTGCCGATGACACCAAAATAGGCCGTCGAATTCATTCTGACGAGGACATTCGAGCACTCCAGGAAGATTTGAATAGACTGATGCAGTGGTCGGAGAAGTGGCAGATGCAGTTTAATATAGACAAATGCAAAGTTCTAAATGTTGGACAGGACAATAACCATGCCACATATAAACTAAATAATGTAGATCTTAATATTACGGATTGCGAAAAAGATTTAGGAGTTCTGGTTAGCAGTAATCTGAAACCAAGACAACAGTGCATAAGTGTTCGCAATAAAGCTAATAGAATCCTTGGCTTCATATCAAGAAGCATAAATAATAGGAGTCCTCAGGTTGTTCTTCAACTCTATACATCCTTGGTTAGGCCTCATTTAGATTATGCTGCACAGTTTTGGTCACCGTATTACAGAATGGATATAAATTCTCTGGAAAATGTACAAAGGAGGATGACAAAGATGATCCCATGTATCAGAAACCTTCCCTATGAGGATAGACTAAGGGCCCTGAAACTGCACTCTCTAGAAAGACGTAGAATTAGGGGGGATATGATTGAGGTGTATAAATGGAAGACAGGAATAAATAAAGGGGATGTAAATAGTGTGCTGAAAATATCTAGCCTAGACAGGACTCGCAGCAATGGTTTTAAGTTGGAAAAATTCAGATTCAGGAAGGATATAGGAAAGTACTGGTTTGGTAATAGAGTTGTGGATGAGTGGAACAAACTCCCAAGTACCGTTATAGAGGCCAGAACGTTGTGTAGCTTTAAAAATAGGTTGGATAAATACATGAGTAGATGTGGGTGGGTGTGAGTTAGACCTGATAGCTTGTGCTAACAGGTCGGTTGCCGTGTTCCTCCCTTAAGTCAATGTGACCTGACCTGACTAGGTTGGGTGCTTTGGCTTAAGCCGGTAGGAGACTTGGACCTGCCTCGCATGGGCCAGTAGGCCTTCTGCAGTGTTCCTTCGTTCTTATGTTCTTATATTCTTATGTAAACAATATAGGAAATTTTTAGAAGTGATCTATTGACATTAAATATGCTTTGAGATGACAGTGATTTTCCTTCTAGACAAATGAAGCATCTTTTCTGAACTTGAGAAGCCGTTAGATTACTCCCTCCAACACCGTAATGTAATAAAATTACAATTATTGTACATTTGTTGCCACAAGTTCGCCAACATAGAACAAAAACTATGAAAATATTTAAAAAAAATTTTTTTTATCAAAGTGTGTTCAAATGCCACACAAAACGAAAAAGTATACAGGGTAGACTTCGTTTCTGACAGCTACACTTAGCAGTCACATAAAGTGGGAGAGAGAAAATGATGAAAAACCACTGATCCAGTTGAACTGAATAAAATAAAATGCAATACTCCTATTCCCATTCAGATGGACAAGTTCCGACCTTACAACATAAAGAAATTCTCCAGTTGGTTGTCAGTAATTGTTTCATCAACAGAGAATAACACCAGATATGTACAGTTGGCAACCCAAAACTTTAGACGAATTTGGGCCGGTGAAGACATGCAGTAACTATTCCAAATAGTTTGATATAAGTAACTATAATTTTAGTTACTTATATCATAGTGTGACATTAGTAATATTTTACATTGATTTCTCTCTCTCTCTCACTCTGTCTCTCAAAGGTTGTTAGGGATCGACACCATGCCCAGCCCTTCTAGGGCAGGGTAGGTTCCAGAGCCAGAGCTTGCAGCTCACAAGACTGCTATTCCCATTAGCCTCCCTGGGGCGGGGATGGCAGATCAGAGAGACCTAGCTTCTCCCTACGAGCCCCATGAAGGCGGGGAACGTGGTTAGGCCTGGGGACAGTTGGTCCCAACGATGAGGAGGTAGTTGTACCTCCTCCCATGGGAGACATTAGTCTGAGATACTCCCGAGAAAGGGAGCCAAAGCCGGGCCACCACTTGGCTTGCCCGAGCCGGGAGAGTACCGGCGAATCAAGAAGAAGATTGTTAGGATTATTTACGTTATTATAGTTTTAGCTTTAAAATATGTTAAACACTAATAAGAGTGAGAACTTTTCAATTTTTATAGAACCTGCCTCGGAAGAACCAGTAGGTCTGCTATATTGTTCCTCAAGCTAGAGACTAAGTAGTAATGACCTGCTACCATCAACACAAATATCAAACACCAAAATTGTTGAATTATAATTACTGTAGACATTTCAAAGTGTACAGGAAGTAAATAAATGAGCACCGCCGTAGGTCTATGACATGAAGGAAGTTAGTAAGGGAGTGAGGCAGAAGTGTGGAAGGGAAGATATAATCATTTGTCAATGAATTAGTAATGCATACGATCGTCAGAAATGAAGAACGTATGTGTACTCACCTATTTGTGGTTGCAGGGGTCGATTCATAGCTCCTGGCCCCGCCTCTTCACTGACTGCTACTGGGTCCTCTCTCTCCCTGCTCCTGAGCTTTATCAAACCTCATCTTAAAACTATGTATGTTTCCTGCCTCCACTACGTCACTTTCTAGGCTATTCCACTTCCTGGCAGCTCTATGACTGAAGAAATACTTCCTAACGTCCCTTTGACTCATAGGAGTCTTCAACTTCCAATTGTGACTTCTTGTTTCTGTGTACCATCTCTGGAACATCCTGCTTTTGCCCACCTTGTCAATTCCTGGCAGGATTTTATATGTCGTTATCATGTTTCCTCTGACACTTCTGTCCTCCAGTGTCGTCAGGCAAATTTTCCTTAACCTTTTTTTGTAGGGCAATCTCCTTAGCTCTGGGACTAGTCTCGTTGCAAACCTTTGTACTTTCTCTAATTTCTTGATGTGCTTGACCAGGTGTGGATTCCAAACTGGTGCTGCATACTCCAATATGAGCTTGACGTACACGGTGTACAGAGTCTTGAACGATTCCTTACTAAGGTATCAGAACGCTATTCTTAGGTTTGCCAGACTACCGAGTGTAGAAGCAGTTATCTGGTTGATGTGCACCTCAGGAGATATGCTTGGTATTATACTCACCCCACGATCTTTTTTCCTTCAGTGAGGTTTCTAGTTTTTGGCCACCTGTGGTCTTCTTTGCCCTTCCCCGATCTTCATGACTTTGCACTTGGTAGGGTTAAATTCAAGGAACCAGTTGCTGGTCCAGGCTTGTAGCCTGTCCAGGTCTCTTTGTAGTCCTGCCTGATCCTCGACCGATTTAATTCTTCTCATTAACTTCACATCATCTGCAAACAAGAACACTTCTGGAGTCTATCCCTTCCGTTATGTCATATACATATACCAAAAACAGCACAGGTCCTAGGACTGACCCCTGTGGAACCCCGCTCTTAACAGGCGCCCACTCGGACACCTCGTCACGTACCATGACTCGTTGTTGCCTCCCTGTCAGGTATTCTCTGTTAAGCATGCCTGATCCTCTAGTATTTGCATTAACCTCTTGTGAGGAACTGTGTGGGAGTGGAAGAGGGATGGGGGGAGGGTGGGGGAGAGGAGAGTGTGTGGGTCTGTATATGTGGGAGTGTGTAGGTGTGAGCATGTGCGTGTGTGTGTGTGTGTGTATGTGTGTGTGTGTGTAGAACTATATGATTGTGGGTTTATTAAGTGTGTGAAAAGTAGATGGGATTGTGCTATGGTGTATGAGCGTGTATATGGAGTCTGAGTGTGACACGTAGTGTACAGTGCTCCTCTACCTGACCAGACCCACACCCAGCTACTAGATTATGTCCTCTGTGAGTATACTTCTTGCTATTCTAATAGACACCTGTCTGCTCGCCCTCCTGTTCTACTATAAAATACTAATTGCTATTTGTTACTGAGTACTTGATATCCTATTCTTTATCATACTAGGAGAGTTGGACAGTTCACAAATAGCTTGGCGGCTAATTGGAACTCACACCCGACTCCCTGAAACCCACTCATAGGTGAGATACTTGCGATGCAGCCTGTAGCATCCTGTAGATTATCCTACTCTATGTGATGTCCGGGTTGGACACGTGGTTCAATTACTGGACAACATGTCCAGCCTGTCCAGGTCTTTTTGTAGTCCTGCCTGATCCTCGATCGATTTAATTCTCCTCACTAACTTCACATCATCTGCAAATAGGGACACTTCTGAGTCTATCCCTTCTGTTATGTCATTCACATATACCAAAAACAGCACAAGTCCTAGGACTGACCCCTGCGGAACCGCGCACATCACAGGCGCCCACTCTGACTCCTCGTCATTTACTATGATTCGTTGTTTCCTCCCTGTCAGGTATTCTCTGATCCATTGCAGTGTCTTTCCTGTTATGCATGATAGATCCTCTAACTTTTGAACTAGTCTCTTGTGTGGAACTGTGTCGAAAGCCTTCAAGCAGTCGAAGAAAATGCAGTCTACATCCCCCGTCTCTTTCTCTCGCCTTATTTCTGTTACCTTGTCATAAAACTCAGTAGGTTTGCGACGCAGGATTTCCCTTCCCTGAAACCGTTCTGGGTTGTCATCTTTAAGCTTGTTCCTTTTTAGGTGCTCCACCACTCTCCTGATAATTTTCTCAACGATTTTGCATACTATATATGTCAGTGACACTGGACTGTAGTCTAATTCTTGATATCTATCTCCTTTCCTAAAAATTGTGACTATGTTTGCTGCTTTCCACACTCACACTGTTTTCCACACTTCCACTGAAACACCCAGTTTCAGTGGAAGTGTTGAAGGTTGTTGTTAGTGTCACACACAGTGTCTCTGCTTCCTCTCTAAGGATCCACAGAGAGATGTCCTGTCCCACCACCTTTCAGGTATCTAGCTCACTTAGAAGCATCTTCACCTCCTCCTCACTAGTGTGTATTTCGTCCAGCACTTGTTGGTGCATCCTTTGTTGGTGTACCCCCATTTTCTGAGTTCCCGGAGTCCATCCTGTCTCCACTGTCAATACTTCTTTCACATCTCATGTTCCGCTCCTCACATACTTTTCGGTCGTTTCTTGTGAACTCCCCTCCTTCCTTCCTCAGCCTGATTACCTGGTCCTTGACTGTTGTTTCTTCCTGATATGGCTTTTCGAATAATTTCTTTATTTTCATGGGTTCTTTGTCTTGTGTAGTTTCTTCATTCTCTAGCGCATTTTTTGCCTCTCTATACATATGGGTGAACAAAGGGCTCTCTCTGGTTTTCCCATTGTTTCTATTGCCCTTGGGAAGGAATCTCACCTCTGCCTTGATGCATTTTATTGTCATGTAGTCCATCATTTGGTTTACTAATTTTCCCACCATTTCTCTTTCTCACTAAACTTCTTGCAGAAAACTCCTCATGTCTGTGTAGTCCCCTCTTTTGTTGTCTGCCTTCTTCCATCCTACTCCTGCTTCAATCTCCACTTGTAACTCTATGTATTCGAAGCTCAGAACCATGTGATAACTGGCCCCGAGGGGCCTCTCATATGTGATGTCCTCAATGTTTGAATTACATAAGGCAAATACGAGGTCCAGTCTTGCTGGATCATCCTCTCCTCTCTCTCTCTGGTAGTGCCCCTAGCATGTTGATTCATAAGTGTTTCCAGTACCACCTTCATCATCTTGGCTCTCCATTTAGCTCCAGGTTTTCCCTGTCAATCTCCTTGTGATTGAAATTACCCATGGCTAGTAACTTTGCCCTACCCGTGTGAGGCCTTCTGGCCACCTCAGCTAGTGTCTTTACCATTGGTCTGTTGCTCTCTCCTGCTACTCTGTGGCGGGTTGTACATCACTGCAGTTACCACCTTAGGGCCCCCAGACTGGATTGTTCCTACTGTGTAGGAGCAATTGTGTGTGTGTGTGTGTGTGTGTGTGTGTGTGTGTAAATAAAGAATTTGATATTATTTACTTAGATTTTAGTAAGGCATTTGATAGAGTTCCGCACCAAAGACTGTTGAAGAAAGTAGCAGCTCATGGCATTGGGGGAAGAGTGCTCTCGTGGATCGAATCATGGCTCACAGACAGGAAGCAGAGAGTGTCCATAAATGGGGTTAAATCCGAGTGGGGATCAGTAACAAGTGGCGTTCCACAGGGATCAGTCTTGGGCCCGTTGTTGTTTATAATATATATCAATGATCTTGATGAAGGAATTACTAGTGATATGAGCAAATTCGCCGATGACACGAAGATAGGTAGGATAATTGATTCAAACGTAGATGTTAGGGAACTTCAGGAGGATTTAGACAAACTCTACTCTTGGTCAGAAAAGTGGCAGATGCAGTTCAATGTAGATAAATGCAAGGTTCTGAAGCTCGGGAGTGTCCATAACCCTAGCACTTATAAGTTAAATAATATAGAACTTAGCCATACAGATTGCGAAAAGGACTTGGGGGTTATGGTAAGCAGCAACCTTAAACCAAGACAGCAATGCCTAAGCGTACGTAATAAGGCAAATAGATTACTGGGATTTATATCAAGAAGTGTAAGCAACAGAAGTCCAGAGGTCATACTGCAGCTTTATACATCATTAGTAAGGTTGTTAGGTAAGACACATATGCAACAGTTAGGTATCTTTATTATGAAACGTTTCGCCTACACAGTAGGCTTCTTCAGTCAAGTACAGAAAAGTTGATAGAAGCAGAAGATACTTGAAGACGATGTAATCAGTCCATCACCCTTAAAGTTTTGAGGTGGTCAGTCCCTCAGTCTGGAGAAGAGCATTGTTCCATAGTATGAAACAAGCCCATCATTAGTAAGGCCTCACCTAGATTATGCAGCTCAATTCTGGTCTCCATATTACAGAATGGACATAAATTCGTTAGAAAACATTCAGCGTAGGATGACTAAATTAATACATAGCATTAGAAATCTTCCTTATGAAGAAAGATTGAAGACTCTTAAGTTACATTCACTTGTTAGACGAAGAATGAGGGGAGACCTGATCGAAGTGTATAAGTGGAAGATAGGTATTAATAAAGGGGATATTAACAAGGTCTTGAGGATATCTCTCCAAGAGAGAACCCGCAATAATGGATTTAAATTAGATAAGTTTAGATTTAGAAAGGACATAGGAAAGTATTGGTTTGGAAATAGGGTAGTTGATGAGTGGAACAGTCTACCTAGTTCGGTTATTGAGGCTAGGACTTTGGGTAGTTTCAAATTTAGGTTGGATAAGTACATGAGTGGGAGGGGTTGGATTTGAGTGGGACTTGCAGATCGGAGCTTGTTTCTTGAGTGGCATTGAAAGTTGGGTTGGTCAAATGTTTGTTAGTGGGATGAATTGTAAAGGACCTGCCTAGTATGGGCCAACAGGCCTGCTGCAGTGTTCCTCCTTTCTTATGTTCTTATGTTCTTATAACTTCAGAAAGAAGGAACACTGCAACAGGCCTACTGACCCAAGCAGGGCAGGTCCATGTCATTCCCCTGCTTAGACCAATGGCCCACGCAGTCAGGTCGCCTCCACTTAAGGAAGGAGCACGGCATCTGACCCAGTAGGACCAGCTATTCAGGTCCAACTCACACCCACCCACACCCACTCATGTATTTATCTAACCTATTTTTAAAACTACACAGTCTTAGCTTTTATAACAATACTCGGGAGTTTGTTCCACTCATCCACAACTCTATTACCAAACCAGTGCTTTCCTATATCTTCCCTGAATCTGATTTTTTCCAGCTTAAAACCATTGCTGCGAGTCCTGTCTAGGCTAGATATTTTTTAGCACGCTATTTACATCCCATTTATTCATTCCTGTTTACCATTTATACACCTCAATCATATCCCCCCTAATTCTATGCATTTCTAGAGAGTGCAGATTCAGGGCCCTCAGCCTATCATCCCAGGGAAGATTTCTGATACATGGGATCAACTTTGTCATCCTCCTCTGTACGTTTTCCAGAGCATTTATATAAATTCTGTAATACGGTGACCAGAACTGTGCAGCATAATCTAAATGAGGCCAAACCAAGGATATATAGAGTTGGAGAACAACCTGAGGATTTCTACTATTTATGCTTCTTGACATGAAGCCAAGGATTCTGTTAGCTTTATTGCGAACACTTATGCACTGTTGTCTTGGTTTCAGGTTACTGCTAACCAGAACTCCTAAATCCTTTTCGCAATTAGTAATATTAAGATCTACATTTAGTTTATATGTGGCATGGTTATTGTGCTTTCCAACATTTAGAACTTTGCATTTGTCTTTATTAAACTTCATCTGCCACTTCTCCGACCATTGCATCAGTCTATTCAAATCATCCTGGAGTGTAGATGAATGGTTCAGAGAACCGACAAGTGGAGTGCTCTAATGTCCTCACTAGATTGAATTGGACGGCTTTTGGTGTCATCAGCAAATTTGCTTATGTCGCTATTTATTTCCTCGTCTATGTCGTTTATGTAAATTGTGAACACCTAGGGGCCCAACACTGACCCCCCGTGGAACATCGCTTGTGATGTGCCCCCGTTCTGATTTCTCCCCATTTATGCAAACTCTCTGCTGCCTATTTGTCAACCATGTCTCTATCCAGGAAAAAATTTCTCTTCCTCTTCCGTGTGCCTTACGTTCCCTCAATAGCCTCTGATGTGGAACTCTATCGAAAGCCTTACTGAAGTCCATATACACAATATGATATTCAATACCATGATCTACCTCCTCAAATACCTTACTGAGAAAAGTTAGTAAATTCGTAAGACAGGAACGCCCCTTTGTAAAACCGTGTTGAGGTTCATTAATCAATTTATCCCTTTCAGGATGGATACGAATTGCCTCGGCAATTGATTCCTTAAATTTTCCCACTATGAAGGTAAGGCTTATTGGTCTATAGATAGAAGCTAAGGACCTGTCACCTGCCTTGTAAATAGGTATTACATTTGCCATTTTCCACTTATCAGGCACTATGCCAGTTTGCAGTGATGTGTTGAAAAGCTTAGCCAAAGGTTTGCTAAGTTCCTCTTTACATTCATTTAAACCCCTTGCAAACAATTCTTCAGGGCCTCGGGATTTGTTAGGTTTAAATTTCTCTATTTGTCTGTCTTTGTTTTTTTCTTTCGTTAGCAAAATTGGATACATCAACAATGTGCTGCTACTCCATTTTATATAACAGTTAAACATTCAACATGAGAGGTATTAGATGGGAAAGAAGGCAGGAATATTTTGAGTAACTGCTAAATGATGATGAAGAAAGAGAGAGGAAAAAACATTACTTATGTGCGAAGAAAACAGATGTATATATTTTTTTTTTGGGGGGGGGGGGAGATAAAGCAGCTGGTATTGATAAGATCAAGACAGAAATTTGAAAATCAGTAGGGATATATGCAAATAGTGGCTGCAGAATTTATTCAATAAATGTTTGAAAGGGAGTAAGATACTTTCGAATATGCATAGAATATGGGATAAGAGATAGTAAGTATTACAGAGAAATAAGCTTATTCAACATAACAGGCAAAGTGTGCAGAAGAGATATTATTGAAAGAAATAAGGGTTAGACAAAGCAGGACCACAGATGAACAAGGAGGTTTTAGGGAGGGAAGCTGTGCAGACTGCTTTCGTTGAAGCATATAAGTGAACAGTATTTAGATAAAGATAAGGAAGTACTTGTTGCATTTATTAATTTAGAATAGGCAAATGATAGGGTAGCTAGGGAAGCAATGGGGCAGAACCTGCAAGTATATGGAATAGGTAGTAGGTTGCTTAAGGCAGTTAAGAGTTTTATTAGGATAGTGATACTAAGGTTATGGTATATAAATGATAGGGATTTTTTCCAGTAAACGTAGGCCTTAGACAGGGCTGCATGGTGTCACAATGGTTATTTAACATATTTAGAGATAGGGTTGTTAAAGAACTCAATGCTAAGGTGGGAGTTGTCAAAACTGTTTTTTGCCGATGACACCGTGTTTTTGGGAGATTTTGAAGAGAAGTTGCAATGGTTGGTGGACGAATTTGGTAAGGTATGTAAAATAAGAAAATTAAATGTGAAGATAAGGAGAAGCAAAATGATAAAAGTAAGAAGCAGTTTAAGTAATAAACAACTGAATATCAAATTGCAGGGAGGGAGTATGGAAGAAATGAATGTGTTCAGATATTTAGGAGTCGAGAAAACCATACCACGGGCCCCGGGGATAGAACCCGCGATCAGGAGTCTCAAAACTCCAGACCGTCGCGTGGTTTGTTTGCAATCGTGTCATTACCATTTCGTGAGTCATTTAGGAGTCGATTTGTCGGCGGACCGGTCCATGAAAGATGAGGTGAACCAATCAAATAATGAATGAAACAGGAGCATGGTGCATTAAGGCCTCTGTCTAGAAAAAGAATGTTTGCCATTGAGACAAATAGGGAATATGTCAGAGTATAATGGTACCAACACTCTTACATGGGTGTGAATGTTGTAATGAGGACATGACTGAAGGCAGTAGAAATGTCGTGTCTGAGGGCAATGTGTGATGTGAATATTTTGAAGAAAATTCGTAGTTTGGCGTTTAGAAGTTTGGTACAGTGCTGCTGAAGGTATTATTCAGAGGACTGAAGAGGAGTTGTTGTGGTGGCTTCGATAATTAGAGAGGATGGAGAAAATAGGATGACTTACTTGGCCTCGCTGTGTGGTCCGTCACCAGGTCTCACAGTGGATCATAGCCTGATGGTGATTCTGATGGTCACACGCAATCCAGTGTACGAACCACAGGCCAGCTCATCATTAACTTACTTTAAGTATCTGTCTAGTTTTATATTGAAGACAACCAGGGATCTATTGGTAACTCCCCCTTTATGTATGGTAGGAGGCCTTTGAACATTCTAGGGCCCCAGACACTTATTATGTTTTCTCTTTGTGTACTCAAGGCTCCCGTGCTTTTCATTGGGGCTATGTAGCACAAGCTGCCAAGCCTTTTAGTTTTGTAGTGAGTGATTTTTCATGGCAAATTTTGGACCAGTCCCTCTAGGATTTTTCCAGGTGTAGATTATGATTCATCTTTTCTTCTTACATTCCAGAGAGTACAGGTCAAGATTATTATTATAATCAAAAAGAAATACAGGTCAAGATACTCCAAACTTCCCCATTAATTAAGGCGTTTGACTGAACTAATATATGCTTTAAGGGTTCTGTGTACATTCATTGATCTGCAATTTCACGATCTTCAATAGGGCTATTAGTGTACAGTAGTATTTCAGCTTAGACGGAACAAGTGACTTACAAGGGATCCCTTGTTTTGAAAGTTCTCATTATCTACCCTATCAGTTTCGTTGAAGATGTGATAGTGACATTGTTGTGATTCTTAGAGGCGATATGCTTTGACATTGTCCCTCCCAAGTCCTACATGTTAGTTTTTTTTTTATCTATTGTGTGGTTAAAATTTGTTGCATATTTGGTTCTAGTTATTACTTTCTTAAGCTTTCTATACCGGAGTAACTTAAATTTGTCCGTATTTAACGTCATAGTGTTTTCCGTGTTCCATTGGAAACCTTGGTTTATATTTACTTGGAGATTTATCGTGTCCTCAGAAGCAGCCTCAGCATAAAGTTTGTTTACCATTACTCTTTGTATTCTGTTGGTCAGAAAGTTTAAGATCCATTTTCCGACTGTTCTAATTATTCCTTTATTCATGTGCTGTTACATGATGATTGCTCACGTTAAAGGCTTTTGCAAACTCTCTACCTATTACATCTTCATTTTGTGTGTCCTTCAGTACATGAAAACCATGTCATAGTGATCCAGTAGTTGCAAGAGGAAGGAAAGACCTACTCTAAACTTATGTTGTCCTGTGTTGTGCAATTATTGGAGTCCAAATAGTTGGGAATCATGCTTCTTAAAAATCTTTTTAAGATTTTTTTAACGTGGGATGGCAGAGCTATCAGTCTATATATTTTCGCTAATGCTTTTCTGCCACCTTTAAGAAATCTGGGTATATTAGTTGTATATAGAAACTATGGAATGACACCTGTGTCCAAGCTGATGCTTCTCCATAGTATACTTCAGGCTTACCCTGTCTATGACTTTGGCAGAGTGCATGATCCTGTTGTTAGTGGCTTCCTCAAAGTCCAATGGAGTTAGGGTTATATCGGAAATTTGGTATATATTTTAACAAGGTTCAGAGACTTATTCATGAAAAAATTATTTTAAGTGTCGATTTTTAGTGAGCTTAATGGCTCACTAAGCACAGCGTCATACTGAGACTTCATATCTCACTCATTTCCTTGTTGTCCATCTAGATCACATTTTTATTGAATAAGGTTCTGATACTTGATGTGATTTTTGCCCTGCTTTTTGATTTCTTGCATTTTCATTGATTTTAGGTCCTTCCGTCCGTTTTGTATGAATTATATAACTTATGTTCAATATTTTCTATTTCTTTAGTCAGTGCGTCTTTCCACATTTTAGAGAGTTAGCCCACTTAAGAAGGTAGGTGATTCTTCACCTTCGCTTATAAAGGGGGTATTTCTTTCCCTTTCCAGTTTACATATTCTTTTTTTTTTTGTTTGGGGAATATGGCTTGAGCATACTTCTGCCCAAAAGTTTATCATTTTTAAACATTAGTCCGAATTTATTATTTATCTTCCCACCATGTATCTTTACTGACATGATTTATTTGATCACGTTTGATGTTTTTGTCATTTAAAGGGTTTGAAAAAGACAAGTTGGAAAATGAGAGAGAAGTGTCTCACACTTCAAATTGTCAGTTTTCTAAACCATTTTTATGGTTATCTTAGGATCTTAATACAGGTATTTCTTAAAGGTTTGCCTAACCTGTAAGCAAACGTTAGTGGATTTTCCCACTGGTGACTTTGTCTCTTCATGCTTCAGCTCACCCGACTGAAGTATATAAGCCACTTGTACGTGAATATACTGATCACTTCCCAAGATTGATGGACTGAATAGATCGACACGAAGCTGAGGGACTGATTACCTCAAACTCTTCCTCAGCTTCCACCATTCTTCTCTGTACTGAACTGAAGAAGCCACTAATTGGCGCAAGGTTACGCCATTAAAGATTCTCAAATGTTGCACAAGTGTCTTATTCTTCATGTTCTTTTGGTTAAAGGTGAATTTGGTGAAAGCTTCGTCATAACCGTATGCATTTTGCTGGGGTGGACTCCTGTCCACCCCAAATTAGGTTGTTTTGATTTTACTGTTTTCGATATTGTTATAGTGTATTTCCTTCCAGGTCATCATTATTCGTGAAAATAAGGTCAACTGTGTTTTCCAGTTTTGTTGGCTCAACCATTAGCTGGCTTAGGATGAATTTCTTGCAGATTCAGCAGCTCATGTGTGTGTGTGTGTGTGTGTGTGTGTGTGTGTGTGTGTGTGTGTGTGTGTGTGTGTGTGTGTGTGTGTGTGTGTGTGTGTGTGTTTGTGTGTGTGTGCGTGTCTGTGCGTTTTCGTTTCAGCTGCCTCCTGGAATTATCTCTACTATAGCAACATTTGCTGCATTCTTGCATTTTGCATGTCTTAAATGTAAATCGCTAAGCAGCAAGATTGGAGTTGGGGATGGAAAATTTTCCAAAAGGTAATTAATTTTCAGTAAGTGTTCCTTGAAATGTTGGGAAGTTACATTTAGCAGCTGATATAGAATCACAATGACTAGGATTTGATTCTAAGTCACTATTACATCGTTTGTGTTGCTTAGTAATTCAGTTCAAATAAGCGACTCGCTGACATACAAGCCAACCCTCGCTGGTTGCTTGTTCTTTCTGTCGCATCTAAAAAATTGTATCCTCTTATCTATTTTTCATTGTCCAAGCGGTATTTTGTGTGGGTCTCTATGGAAGCCTCAAATATCGCATTTCACTCCACGAGGAGTCCACTGATGAAAGGTATTTTGTTGTTGGTGTTAGGAATAAGGGGCCACGGAGTTGTGCTTTGAATCCAACAAGGCTCTCGTGTGGTGGAATATTTTTCTCTCCATTTTTTTTCTATTTTCTGGTACAATAAATTATCTTACTATGGAACTGATGTAACTACTATAGTTTCCCAAGATTCATGGGGAAGAACAGCTTTTCGAGGACTGATGTGTAACACATTTCGGGGTAAAAAAGATTCCAAAAGATACGACACACTCCTTTGATCAGGAGTTCACGGTATTTTTTTCGGTGGTCAAAGTTACACGTCCCATTCTTTTTCCCAGATATTCCATGCTTTTAGATACCCCAAACATAGAATTTTCACAATTCTGCTTTCATCTGGGGCTGGGTTATCAACTGATGTTGTTTCTAAAACTCAGTAGCACTGGTGATTCTTCAACAGCCGTTGAAGAATCACCAACTCCAAATATTACGAGAGCTGTACCAATACTGTTCCAAGACGCAGATTCCTGCGTTACTAAATTTGTGATGGTAGCTGTCGTAGAGTTTGTAGCTGTATCAGTACTAGGGTTGGAGGCTGCACGGGGTAATGTTTGGGTTATATGTATTTTTTCCAGGAGCCTTTTATTTATTTCCGAGTCATCTGCTGTAATAATGACATTTTGAATGTAGTTAGATTTTCCTCCTCTTTCACATTCCTGCTCTGCGCCGGTCGCTGCTTGTCTTTTATAACTCCCTATTCCTCTAGCAGTATTTTTTTCCTCCCATGTTCTATGTATCTTACGTAGACTATCTTATGTAGACTACCTTTAGCAGAGAGTCACTGATGGAATCAGTGATTACTCTTGTGCAAGAGACATTGGTTTCGTGTAATCCTTGTTTTTTTTTTTCATCGGAACATCTATACATTTTCCACAAGTATTGCTTCATGCCATCCTGTCTGTATCATATCAGATGTCAGGGAAGTTCAGTATATATGTTCACATATGCGCCGTATACACATGTGAACATATTTCCCCAGTAGCTGGTTCTTGAAAAATTAATTCTCTACTAATGCGTCAGGTGATGGAAAAGGAGGCGACAAAATAGAGACGGAGGAGCGATGTGGTGGGTGATTGTGGAGGTGTCATTACCAAAATGATAGACGTAAATGTAGCTGGTGAAATGCTGTACCTTTAAAAACATTTCTTGTGCGGTATAGCAACCACTCTCTCCTTCCTATTTCGGGTACATTTCCTGATCCTCTGTGAGCGTGTATAAATAAGTAGGAGAAGGAGAGCAGGGCAGAAGATCGTCCGAGGAAAGGGTGAAAGGAGAGGATGAAGTGTTGAAGGGCTCGTTGAAGAGTGTGGGTAGCAATGGATACCAGTGGATGGACTGTTATAGGGATGTTCTTAACTATAATAATGATATTGATAATATTCCATTTCAATGAGAGATATTTTTTTTGTAACACTGGTGAAGAGGTGACTATGGATCACGAATGTTGTAACTCCCTCACTGATCACTTTCTTCTTATCCCTACATCAAACTTTGAAAGGCAGGACGCCTATTGTAAATGTCATTTATGTGGTTATTGTCAGCATTACTTAGAATTCTAAATTATCACGTCAGTGATGGGGGTTGCAACAGGTCACTCCTCACCACTTCCACCACCATCCTTCAAGCGGCACACACAGACTCTCTTGTTGACCAGTGTATATGTTTAGCAGTGAAAGTTTACTTTAATATACGTTTAAGTAGTGAAGGTCATCTTAACATTACGTAAGATGATAAGAATAGATGACCAGTGCAGCAAGCCTACTGACACATACTAAATACATTCTATTTAAATTCCACAATTCTTTCTCATATATGTGTCTATTCTATTTTTAAAGCAATGCAATATATAAGGATCAAAAATTCTTATAACTATTCTAGGCAAATTTTAACCTAAGCTACTGTCCACTGTCCAGTATTGGTGAAAGTGAAAACTCGTGTATCGTACCAAACTGCAATTCGGGATTAAATCTTAAATATCGTAGTTATTAAATGCCATTCATGCTAACATTGGGTAGCTTTAGAAATGGGTTGATTGAACGGGTATTAGTGTGAGGTGTGGGTGGATATGGGCTAAATAAATGACGTGTTCACCCATGCTTATGTTTTTATATTGCTCGTTGCAATCAAAGATTTCCCAGCGAGAGTAGCTACACTCTGCTAGCGTCCCTCACCAGCAGTTTCATACAATATATCAGGCATATCCAATCTCATTACTTATATAATTTATATTGCATAACCTAACACAGTTATTTTTTTAGTATAAAGTATAACAGCCAGCCATTATGATTTCACGAGCGAAATGAGTTTACATTTAAATCGTTGATCGAGGAAGAAAGATGGAGGAGAGAGAGAGAGAGAGAGAGAGAGAGAGAGAGAGAGAGAGAGAGAGAGAGAGAGAGAGAGAGAGAGAGAGAGAGAGAGAGAGAGAGAAAGAAAGAGAAAAGAAAGAGAGAAAAGACAGTACAGTGGTTACAATGAATTGGAAAATGTTGGTGCCAGGGGATGAAGCTGATATCCATCGGGTAAAGTTTGACTCTAGATTGACTGTTAAGAACCACAAAGTGGCCAGAAATAAGATTCTCTATGAAGCTCAAGTACGCTCAAACCTTGAGTATGCTCCACCTCCGTGAGAGCAAAGACGACTAATCTCTCGCCTGGACCCAGCTTCCGACACAGGATGGATGTGGGTAACCTTACTGTTATGTGTAAATACAACATTGTACCACACTTAGCTGCATTATACGGACAGCGAAAATTGAGTTTCTACACAACAAGATGGGCAGGAAGCAGCAACTACATTTTGACAGTACCTTTCTCCAGATGGATATGAAATAATTCATTCCTTGCATAACCCGTATCTGGAAAATGTTCGTACAGTATAATGACATCAGCGAAATAAAGTCAGTTGACCAAATGAAATCGTTGCCTCTAAGGTGGCTCCAACTTCAACCCGTTCCCTATTTTTATATCTCTCAACAATAGAAAGGTTTCCAAAGGAGATGACATAGGGAACAAATCTAAGCTTGTAAATGATAGTAGGAACCCTTAACCTAACCTTGCAAAACCCTTGTCTAAAGAGAGAAAGAGAGAGAGAGGACTTTAGCAACGCTAGCACCATATACTGTAACACCCATAACTATCTCACTAATAAAATGCCAGTATTGTCAACAAGAATCTGAGTTGCTACTAACGCCATCGCTCAGTAAGGTATAAATTCTAATATTATGTCCTAGAGTTTGTTCAGATCTGTTTAAGCCATCACTCAAAACACAGGTAGTTTTTTTTCCAAATGTTTGCCCAACAAATCCCATCCAAAGCAGAACTCAAGTAATAACTTGCTGCGTTTTATCTTCTCTGGAATGAATTGAAAGTCACTGCTCCTCCTTGATACATGTCCTAGTTACTTCAGGGTGAGAGAGAGTATGAGAGAGGAAGAGAGAGAAAGAGCGAGAGAGGAGGGGGGTCACCAATGTAAAAATCTGAATATCAAACTATCATTCAACGAAACAATTGTTTTTATATTCTTCATTAGAGTGATTGAGAAATAATGTAATTTTTCATTAGATTCTTAATATTAGGTAAAACATGAAGGACAAATAATATTTACAGAAATCGAGAACTCATCTACCAATCATCGCCTAACTCATTTCTACCTAAATACTGTTTACTGCCTCCGTGTAGTTACCACATGTCTCAATCGGCCCTAATTTGTATCAACTTCCTTGTGGCCAACTGCACATGTGGGTTTAAAACTGAAGAAGCAGATACTAGAATTATAATCCATTTGTTCCATGGAGTACAGTCAGGAATTAAATACATTGATGTAGTTGTACTCCTACGATATATTTTTGAACTTTCACCAAAAGTTTGGTAGAAATGTAGACTCAAGTAGGAAAGACAAATTGCTCGGTGTGCCACTTCACAAGTCTGCAAAGTGTCTTGGAGCTACAATTTGCAATAATCTATTTAAAACACAGATGATTACCAGCAGTGATGTCACTAGCTAGGTAGGAACATACATTGCAGAGGAAAAACTTGTCAAGGTTTCATATCCATTAACGTTTGATGACCTTCGATGTTCACTCTACACTCTCGAACATGTGTCACAACTTCGACATTCATATTTCCGCATAAGAAATAGAACTCAAGACGGTCTTTTATTCTCAGGGAGTGCTTAACAATTTATCTAGGTCACTCTGGCTTTGAAGCTCTACAATCAACATATTTCTGGCAGTACAAACATCAGGTGTTATTCTGAAGCCGGAACTGTCTCAGCAAAATGATTTCAAATGTATTTGTATAGTGCACATGCGCAACATGTGTTTTCATTACATTCACATGTCATTTAAGTTATGTTGTTTGTACAGAATACTGTATGTGTGGAGAACAATGTCAAGATTGTATTTTTATGAGATGCAAACTTAAATGATTATTAATCTTCTAAGAAATTCGTTTGCATTCATTTTATTCCATTTGTATTTAAGTAGTTTATTGTATTAACAAAAAAAAAAGTTTAATAATCTCTAGAATCTTTACATTTTTTTTACCTAAATAATAAGAAACATTTGTTAGCATGAAATGTGATGCTAATATGGATTTAATAATCAGATAATTGAATTTCTTGAGCACATATATTTAGATACCGAAATAAGCCGAAAATAAGTGTAGTTAAAATGATGACGTCAAATAGAACCCTCTTCCAGCTTATGGTGAAGGCTAGCCAAGTTTTTATGTTTCTTTTACACACGCGCGATCTTTCTCTGTATATACCCGCTTGTTTCTGCGTGGTGCATTGATATAAAAATCGCTTGAGAGGTCAGAATATACAGGAGATTGAAATAACTTGAATCCATGCTTGAGGCTCACTGACGTGCCCGGGCTGGGAAAGAAAAATGATTTGTGAACCAGGCTGCCCAGTCTATGTGGCATTTGTGATGGCTGAGTGGTCTAGAGCGCTGCCTGGGAATCTTGTCCGTCCCAGAAGTAGTATCGAGTCCTGCTGACTGCGATATTTCTCTGTATATTCCCGCTTATTTCTGCGTGGTGCATTGATATATATATATATATATATATATGCATGCAAGACAAGTCACAAGGGGTGGAAATCTATAGCTCAAGAACTTTCACACTTCTCAGTGCGTAATCAGGAGCTGTGCAGTGTTGCAATGGCAACAACATGAGAAATAGGGTAAGTTTTCAGAGTATGGTAGTGCGGTGGCACCAGCAAGTCTCTGACTGAGGGAGAGAGGCCCAGGGGAATGCCAACCACACACCGGTCCCCCTACACCCCACTCCATATGAGGTCGGGTAGAGTAGGTCTCACAGTTTGCAGATAACATGAGGTAAAATATTTAGAAGATAGTTAATAGCTAGCCATAAGCTTCTAACTGCTGGGAACAGGTCATGTGATGTAAAAAGTTACATTACAGTAGAGGATCATTTACACACTTTCATTTACAACCTTCTGACTAATGAAATAGAGGGTGGAAAATCCTTCATTTTGCCAACTGGTGTCGCAGAACATTCCAGAATATTCGAAAACTATGGGACTGCGAAACAGAGATTCATTAAGAACACACCGCCTAATAATGTGGGTGGTGTCTACAAGGTCCCATGCACCTTTTGCCCACTCTCATACATTGGTCACACAGGTAAACCTATGGAAATCAGATTATCTCAACACCAACTTTCAATCAAGACTGGCCAGGAGTTGAATGCAATCTATAACCACATCAGCTCTTGCAATCATCCACCGGGGTGGGCTGCCACCCAAATAACTGTACCCAACAATTCCATCTTGAAACATGACAGGAATGCCGTATGAAATTCAAATTATGGGGTGTACAAACTCAATAGTTATTTAGTGAAGTCTATTATGCACAACCTTAAACAACAATGTTATACTAAAGCACAGGATTGCTCCTTATGCCAGGGGAATATCGTGATGTTTTGGTTATGTTTGACGAGAGTCTGCAAACTGAGCATCACGGTATGCCTGTGGTGAGCGTCAGTATAATATATAACATCTTGTTAAGTCCATCGCGAACGTTGACATTTAATATGTTAGGTCTACCGTCGGTATAAAATACTCTGCTACTACTGCATGCAGAATAATGTTACAGGTGCTTTAGGTGGTGTGCTGCAATACAGACTGCAACCTGAGCAATATAACATCTGCAGTAAGCATGTTCATTTAGGTATGGGTGCACGTGTGCAATCATCCTAGGATAGCCCTCAAAAAATGCAGAGTGACCTATTGAGGTCCTAACCCATCTAGGTACAGTGGTACAAGCAACATGGTGATTGCAACTAGTTTAGTGGTTTACTGATTCAGGTTGGTAGTAATATAATGATAATCAAAATAATAATTATATTAGTGGATGATAGTTTATAATTATGATAGGAATGTTATTAAAATTAAGAATTCCCTAGTTGTTATAAGAAAGAAAATCCTGAATAGGATTATTCACACATGCATATTAACTGACACTGAGAGTATTTCCTGAATATTCTGGAATGTTCTGTGACACCAGTTGACCAAACGAGGGATTTATTCCCTTTATTTCATTAGTTAGAAGGTTGTAAATGAAGGTATGTAAATAATCATCTATTATAGCGTAACTCTTTACATCACATTACCTGTTCCCAGGAGTTACAAACTTAGGGATGGCTATTAATCATCCTCTGTTCTCAACTTTCTATACAAGATTTTTAGTTTAAATATATCAGAGGAATATAATGTCAATACTATCGCGAAAAAAAAACATATGAACAGTACCTGGATATCTTTATTAACAATAATTTCTCACATTAGAGATTTCATCAATTTACTACAAAGATTTGAGAAAGGAAACTTATACAGTCGACCCTCAACTAACGGCGACATTAAGTAACGGCAATTTCGTCTAACGGCGCTTTTTGCCGTAGAAAAATGCCTTAACCAACGGCGAGAAACTTAACCAACGACGTTTGTCCAGAACGTGTCAATGTGCCCGGAGCGCAGCCTGAGCAGGCCCAGCCACTCCAAGAGTCAGTATGCCATTGTTTACAAGCTGTTGCAGTCAGTTTCCACATGTGCCTCCCATATATTTTAGATTATTCCTCTTTTTCTAGTGTTTGTAACTGCTAAATAAGCCACCATGGGTCCCAAGAAAGCTTCTAGTGCCGAGCCTGTGTTAAAAAGGGTGAGAAATACAATGGAAATGAAGGAGATCATTAAAAAATACGAGAATGGAGTGCGTATGGCTGTGTTGGAAAGGCAATACAACAAGTCACATTCAACCATCAGTACTATCTTGGCGAACAGACAGGCAATCAAGGAAGCTGTAGTTGCGAAAGATTCAAGTATGTTTTCAAAATGGAGACCACAAATATTTGAAGAGGTAGAGAGACTGTTATGGGTATGGATAAACGAAAAACAGTTATCAGGTGATAGTGTTTTTCGGTCTATAATTTGTGAAAAGGCAAGGAAGTTGCATGATGATCTCATTAAGAAAATGCCTCAAAATAGTGCTGCTGCTAATGAATTTAAGGCCAGCAAAGGCTGGTTTGAGAGATTTAAGATTCGTAGTGGCATACACAGTTTGGTAAGGCATGGTAAGGCAGCCAGTTCAGACAAAAATGCGGCTGAAAAATATGTGAAGGACTTAAAGGAATACATAGAGATTGAAAACTTAAAACCTGAACAAGTGTTTAATTGTGACGAGACAGGCTTGTTTTGAAAGAAAATGCCAAACATGACCTACATTACTCAGGAGGAAAAGGCACTCCCAGGCTGACATTAATGTTGTATAATAATGCTAGTGGTGATTGCAAAGTGAAGCCTTTATTGGTGTATCACTCTGAAACTCCCAGAGTGTTCAGGAAAAACAACATCGTCAAGGGCAATTTGTGTGTGCTGTGGCGATCAAACAGTAAGCCATGGGTCACTAGGATATTTTTCTTGGATTGATTTTATGATGTGTTTGGTCCCACTGTGACAAAATACCTCCAGAAAAAGAAATTGCCACTCAAGTGCCTTCTGGTAATGGACAATGCTCCTGCTCATCCTCACGACTTGCAAGAGGAAATTGCAGGAGAGTTTGGTTTCGTTAAGCTGATGTTTTTGCCTCCTAATACAATTCCTTTCCTCCAGCCCATGGACCAGGAGGTCATTTCAAACTTCAAAAAACTCTACACAAAAGCAGTATTTCAAAAGTTCTTTGAAGTGACCTCAGACACTCAATTGACCCTAAGAGAGTTTTGGAAAGATCACTTCAATATTGGGAGGGAGTGACTAAGAGGACCTTGAACTCTGCTTGGAGGAAACTGTGGCCAGAATGTGTAGAACAGAGGGATGTTGAAAGGTTTGGGGTTAACCCTCAGGAGGCTATGCCAGTAGTGGAAGCTATTGTGTCATTGGGAAAGTCCTCGGGGTTGGAGCTTTGTGACGAGGATGTGGAAGAGCTGGTGCAGAACGACGAGGAAGAACTAACCACTGCAGACCTGCAAGAGCTTCAGGAGCAACAGCAACAGATCACATCTTAGGAATGTTCTTCAGAGCAGGATGAAGAGAGACAGAGGAAGATGACTTCATCAAGGATTAGGGAAATGTGTTCAATGTTTACAAAGGTGCAAGTATTTATCGAAGAATTTTATCCTGTCACCGAAGTTGCCAGCTGCACTGGCAACATGTACAATGACACTCTTGTGTCCCATTTTAGGGAAATCCTAAGGGCATGTGAGAAAAAGAGCTCTCTGGACAGCTATCTTGTGCGACAGGGGTCCAGCGACTCTCAAGCTGGTCCTAGTGGCATTAAAAAAAATCAAGGAGAGAGGTAACCTATTACAACCTAGGATTTCAAATGGCCTGTTATCCCAGGTGTAATGGGAGCAAATAAACACAGTAGAAAAAGTTATGACTTATATTATCCTTCACCAATTATAACAGCAATATGTACACTATGTACAGTGATAAATATAGTGCACTCCACGGTAAGCAAGGCAGAAATAGAAGCCACAAGATAGCAGACCGTGCTTCAACCAGCTCTAGAGTGGGAATGACCAGGGCAGACAGGAGAGCGGTATCCACATAACCTCTGCGATTGTCAATCCCACCTTCTTATTGGCTAGAACCTGGTTACTAGTTGAACGATGGGGCCCCATCATCAACTCTTAGCAACCTGGTTCGCTGGTTGGGGGAGATAGCCTGTAAATGAGGGTGTGTCCATGCGCCGAATAAAGGTTACGTACTCTTTGCATGCCACACCCCCACCCCCGAGAAGGCTCAGGATTAGGCTGCCACCTCCCAGTGGTAACCGTGCCGCCATGGCACAAAATAATGGGACCGCCTATCCTCTCCACCATCCAACTCTTAGATAGAGCTCAGCTTTCCTAGTGCCTGAAAGCCAAACCCTAAACTCAGAGTGAGACAGCAGTCAGATAAGCCAACATAGGTCCAAGATACAAGCGGACGGTAGCCCGTATCCCCTCACTAAAAAAAACCCCCACATCAGGGGATAAAAAAAAGAGCTTGAAAGGGGGGTTACCACAAATACATCCTAACCTAAATAAAATATTAAACTAGACTCTTGACAAAGAGTCTGCCAACACATTTTCTTTGCCGGCAATGTAACGAATTTTGAAGTTATAGGGCTGCAGCCTGAGCGTCCAACGCATAAGCCTTGTGTTGTGATTCTTCATGGCTTGGAGATAGACTAACGGGTTGTGATCACTGTAGACTGTGACCACCTGCGATGTCTGGCCCACATAAACATCGAAATGCTCCAAAGCCATTACCAGCGCGAGGGCTTCTTTTTCAATGGTAGAGTAAGCTCTCTGATGTGGCTGGAACTTAGCTGAAAAGTATGCTACAGGCTGCAACTCCTTGTTCCCGATTTGTAATAGTACCGCCCCAACCCCAGACTCACAAGCATCAACCTGTAATGAAAAAGGCTTGGAGAAGTCTGGAGACAAGAGAATGGGTGCAGAGCACAATAATCTTTTTGCTTTATTAAAAGCAGTGTTACAATCTGACGTCCAATTAAAGGGAACTTTATGACTGGTAAGAGAGGTAAGAGGGGCTACAATATCTGAGAAATTCTTACAGAATCTTCTGTAAAATCCTATCATGCCTAGGAAACGTTGAAGAGATTTCCTATCATGAGGAACTGGATAATCTTTAATCGAAAGAACTTTAGCAAGTTTAGGTGCAACATTACCACTACCTACTTCATGGCCTAGAAAAGTGATAGTGGCCTGGCCAAAGGAAGATTTAGATAAATTAACTGTTAATTGGGAATTCTTAAAGGTCTCAAACAGAGCTTTAAGTCTAAGTAGGTGTTGATCCCAAGTATCAGACACCACAACAATATCATCTAGGTATGCTGCCGTGCCTTCAAGTCCTTTAATAGCCTGATGGATGAGTTTCTGGAATGAAGAGGGGGAATTTTTCATTCCGAAGGGGGTAACTGTATACTGATAATGACCTCCTGGAATTACGAAGGCAGAGATTTCCTTCGCCTTATCTGTCAAAGGTACCTGATAGTAACCTTTAAGGAGATCTAATTTGGACACAAAAGTAGCCTTACCCACAAAGTCAATTACGTCATCCAGACGAGGAAGAGGGTAAGCATCTGTAATTGTGACCTCGTTCACTTTACGGTAGTCTGTGCACATACGAAACCCTCCATCAGCCTTCTTTACTAGGATGCACGGTGAAGCCCATGGACTAGATGACTCCTCCACTAAACCATGTTCTAACAAGAAGTCTACTTCCTGCTGAAGTAACCTTTGCTTTTCAGGATTAGCTCTGTAGGGGGAGAGTTTAATTGGTTTAGATTTTCCCACATCTACATCATGGTAACCTAACGTACATTTTTTCGGCACATCCGAAAAAATATTAGGATATGACTGTAGAAGCTCAGTTAAATTGGTTGCTGTCTCACAAAGTCCACCAGGGATTGACCAAGCTGCCGCCTGTTCAATTTGAAGGTCTTACGATATTTAGCTGGGATACATGTATATGCTCCCAACACTGTGGTCTTCACTACTTGATAATCAGAGAATTCAGCGTCAGTTAATACCGACGTAAATTCCTGTGCCTTACCCAATAATGCTGTATGAACCAACGCTGCCCAGTGCTGTTCCGGCCACCTCAAGGCTCGAGCCTGATTTTCGAAGCTTTCGAAAAATTGCTCTGGTTCGGCCTCATTGAAGCGGGGAACAAGCTGTACTGCTTTTTGTAAACTGAAATCGTTTACAGAATGCGAAAACTGCCTCCTTTCTCTTTCCCTATCAAATTCTTCCCTTGCGAATGCTCTCTGTTCCCTAGTTTGCTCAAGATTGATTTTTGCCAGCTGAAGTGCCAACGACGCTGATTCACCCTGAGACAACCCATGTGCACTATACTGACCATTTTGCTCCGTAGGTGTATCATCTTCCTCCTGCGAGAACATAGTAGTTTTTTCCCTAGCTCCCGTAAAGGGAGGAGTTTGATGTGCCATCTCTTCTTCAATAAGTATGTCAGCAATAAGTGAACGCAGTTGCGCAGCTGTAAGAGTGCGTTTATAGGGAATGCCAATGGAACGAGCAATTTGCCAACAACGCTGTAGAGACAATTTAGGTAGGTTATGCAAAGTATATGCCGACACCAGGCGTCTGACTCGTCTAGGTGGCATAAGTTATTCGCTATGCACAGTACGAATACCCCAACGTAACACGTTAATTTGCAGAACACGCTTAGCTATGCACAGTACGATTGCAGAATACGCATACAAGCAAAGCCGACTGCACACAAGATTGACCGTAGCGAAGCGAGCACACTGAACAAGCTAGTAGCGAGCTGCTGAACGATCACACAATAGCAAGGCTGATCATAAGCAACTGACACGCAAAATTTGTAAAGCGAAGCGAAACAGCAAGCTACACAATGTTCCTGCTACAAGCTTCACCCTAAGCTCAACCGTTTCTCTAAGTCCAGCTCCCGGACAGGCTACCCATATTACAACCTAGGATTTCAAATGGCCTGTTATCCCAGGTGTAATGGGAGCAAATAAACACAGTAGAAAAAGTTATGACTTATATTATCCTTCACCAATTATAACAGCAATATGTACACTATGTACAGTGATAAATATAGTGCACTCCACGGTAAGCAAGGCAGAAATAGAAGCCACAAGATAGCAGACCGTGCTTCAACCAGCTCTAGAGTGGGAATGACCAGGGCAGACAGGAGAGCGGTATCCACATAACCTCTGCGATTGTCAATCCCACCTTCTTATTGGCTAGAACCTGGTCACTAGTTGAACGATGGGGCCCCATCATCAACTCTTAGCAACCTGGTTCGCTGGTTGGGGGAGATAGCCTGTAAATGAGGGTGTGTCCATGCGCCGAATAAAGGTTACGTACTCTTTGCATGCCACATAACCCCACCAAAGGATTTAGCACCTGAAGTCCTTCTGGGAGGGGATTCTCCTTCCAAGCAGTAGACAATTCTGAATTTCCCCTGCTGCTGGCACTTCACTCATCAACAACTCCACAATAAAGGTAAAGTGGCATTTAATTATTGTTTATTTTGCATGTCCCATTCCTTTCCATATAAGGAAATGTATATTTCATGTATTTTTTTTTCAGACTTAGGGGTGTCAGGAACGGATTAATTCTATTTCCATTATTTCTTATGGAGAAAATTAACTCGACCAACGGCAATTTCGACCAACGGCAAGCCCTCTGGAACGGATTAATGCCGTTGGTTGAGGGTCCACTGTATATGTAAACAGGAGAGGCTGGAATAGTGGTCTGGTGTGCACTGCAGTGGTAGAAGTGGCCATGTGATATTATCTGATTGCTGTGTTTTATAATATTGTATTGGATGCAACAATTATAGAGGATTTTAAACATTTTCGTTCTGGAAATCTTCTTTCGTTATAATTTTGGCTTCATTCAAGTACATAATGTATCCACTAGTTTTCTTTCCTCAGCGCATATTTATGTTCATTGACTCAGGTGTGCAAACATCTAGAAATCTTCCCAGTTTATATAGAATCAGGTAAACTCATGTAACGGGGTATATTCATTTGCTCACGAGCACCTATCAGTGTATATCCTGGACACTAGCTAATGTAAACTTTTTGTGAGGCCAGATAATTTTTATGAGGAATATATGTCAGCGAACAGCACATAGGTATTATATACAAACATACAGCTGGAGGTACAACCTATCCTAATCTTGAACACATTGTCATATATGATTCCTTAAAATATCATTACATTAATGGAATACATTACCGACAGGTTAATGTATAAGACCTTTGTGTAACACGTTAGTATTTATCTTATGGAGGCATTTTTACCACCCAGCAGCTTTCTCAGTCCAATTCAAAGATTATATATTGGAAACACTGGAAAAAGTGTTGTTAAGGATGTAATATTTTATATAGAAGCCAGAGTTTGATGGAGGGATAGATGCTGTTGTGAGTGCGAGAAGGAAGACCATCAAGCAGACTTTCAGTGGTAGATCGTACAAAATTGAAACAAGTGTTTTTATGGTTTAATATGTTGTTGTTGAGTAAGCTAGGTATCATTTACGTAGGAATTCAGTGATATCAATTAGCTAGACTTAAGTCTTTGAGGAGAGATCTGCATTGCCTACATTTTAAAGGAAGGCTACAAATATTGCATTTCGTCAGGACATTTGAATGATGAGGTCTGTGTACTAATTGGCAGACAAATATTTTATTAATTTGTGACTATGTTTCCTTCTTTTTCGTCTATCTCCATGAGAAACAACTGGTGTTTTAAAGAATAATTGTGAAACAAATAATAATAATAATAATAATAATAATAATAATAATAATAATAATAATAATAATACAAACTAATAATAATAAATAAGTAATAATAATATTAGTTTTAATTATTACTATTAACATCATTATTATTAAAAATAATGAAAATAACCAAAAGTAGATTACTCCTAAGATACTAAATAACCAAAAGTAGATTACTCCTAAGATACTAAATAACCAAAAGTAGATTACTCCTAAGATACTAAATAACCAAAAGTAGATTACTCCTAAGATACTAAATAACCAAAAGTAGATTACTCCTAAGATACTAAATAACCAAAAGTAGATTACTCCTAAGATACTAAATAACCAAAAGTAGATTACTCCTAAGATACTAAATAACCAAAAGTAGATTACTCCTAAGATACTAAATAACCAAAAGTACATTACTCCTAAGATACTAAGAGAACTACTTATGTCGGTCAAGGACTGAGACTCTCCAGTCGTCAGATGTAATATCAGTCTCACAGGTTCCCAGGAAAGTAGAATACTATAATCAACCTCCCAGTCCCAAATGGGACTTTCTATAACATACACAATAAATACCTACTATTCCTAATATTCTCTATGGCCACTAAGAATATAACATTTGCATTTGATTCTTGTGATTTTTTTCCTACTGACGTTCTTGCTATCATTTTTTTTATTTGTTTTGTTATGAAATTTCTTGATTATATTTTCATGACAGGTCGGCCAGCACCGCGGGTGACGTGGTGGTCGGGGCACACTGAGGTGCCAGGAGAAGTATTGGAGGCACCCAGGGAGGTGATCAACACATTGAGAGTGCCCTCACTCCAACGACACCACCTTCATCACTCATTCATATGCCAGGCCAACAATGCTGAGTCGGCCGTCCCCGTCACCGCTGCTGTCACCATTGACATGACCTGTGAGTTTTGTGTGAGTGTGTTTGTGTATTGATATGAATGTGTACTCACCTATTTTTACACACCTAATTGAGGTTGCAAGGGTCGAGCCTTAGCTCTTGGCCACGCGTCTTCGTTGATTACTACTAGGTTCACTTACTCCCAGCACCAAGAACCTCTTCTTTATGCTATGTATAGATCCTTCCTCTTCAGATTGTTCCACTTCCTGATAACTAAGAGTCTGAAGAAATACTTCCTAACATCAATCTGACTCATCAGAGTTTTTATCTTTCAGTTGTGTCCCCTTGTTCCTTTGTCCCATTTCTGAAACATTTTGGCCCTGTCCACCTTGTCAATTCCTCTCAGTATTTTCTACGTCGTTATTATGTCGCCCCCTCTCCATCTCGTCCTCCATTGTCATGAAGTTGAGTTCTCTTAACCACTACTTGTAAGACACACCCTTTAGCTCCTGGACTAGTTTTGTTGCAAAACTTTGCACTTTCTGTAATTTCTTGACGTGGAAATAAATGGTATAAAATACCGACACAATGGAAATATAAACACATATGCAGTATAATGTGATCCTTTATTGACAACGTTTCGCCCACACAGTGGGCTTTTTCAGGTCACAAACAGATCTGTTTGTGACTTGAAAAATCCTACTGTGTGGGCGAAACGTTGTCAATAAAGGATCACATTATACTGCATATGTGTTTATATTTCCAATTTCTTGACGTGGTTGACGAGGTGCGGGTTCCATACTGTTGCTGAATACTCCAGTATAGGCCTAAGTACACGGTGTACAGTGTCGTGAATGAATCCTTAGTTAAATGTTGAAACGCTGTTCTTAGGTTTGCCAGGCATACATAAGTTAAAGCATTTATTTGGTTGAAATGCGCCTCAGATGTGCTTGGCATAATACTCACCCCAAAATCCTTTTCCTTGAGTGAGTTTTGCAGTCTTTGACCTCTTAAACTGTACTTATTCTGCGGTCTTCTTTTTACCTCCCAAAGCTTTGTGGCTTTGCACTTGCTGGGGTTAATCTCCAGGAACCATTTGTCGAACCACGCTTCCAACCTGTCCAGATCCCCTTTTAGTCTTACCTGATCCTCAACTGTTTGTATTCTCCGCATTACTTTCACATCGTCTGCAAACAGAGAAACATCTGAATGTATCCCTTGCGTCATGTCATTCACATATATAAGAAACAGCATCGGACCTAAGACTGACCCTTAGTGGAGCCCCGCTTTACACATCCGCTCACTCTGACAACTAGTCACTTAAAAACACACGTTGTTTTTCTCCTGTAAGATATTCCTTGATCCACTGTAGTACTTTTCCTGCTTCCAGATATGTCCCTTTATTACTGTGTCCCATCTCTGAAGCATCCTGTCCCTATCTACCCAGTCAATTCCTCTCAGTATTTTATATGTCATTATCAATCACATAATCCCTCCTGTCCTTCAGTGTCATCAGGTTGATTTCCCTTTTCCTTTAACCGTGACTATCCTTGTAGCAAACCTTTGCACTTTCTTTAATTTCTTGACGTACACGTCGAAAGGCTATTCTTAGGTTTGCCAGGCGCCCTTATGATGCAGCAGTTATTTGATTGATGTGCGCTTCAGGAGATGTGCTCGGTAATATACTCACCCCAATATCATTTTCTTTGAGTAAGGTTTGCAGTCTATGGCCCTCTAGCTTGTACTCTGTCTGCGGTCTTCTTTGACCTTCTCCAATCTTTATGACTTTGAACTTAGTGGAGCTAAACTCAAGGAGCCAGATGCTGGACAAGGCTTGCAGCCTGTCGAGATCCCTTTGTAGTACTACTTCATCCTCATCTGATTTAATTCTTCGCATTAGCTTCACATTGTCTTCAAAGAGGGACACCTCTGAATATATATCCCTACCATCATGTCATTTACATATAACTGAAATGGCACCAGCCCTTTGGACTGACCCATGTCGAATCCCGCTTGTCACAGGTGCCCATTCAGACACCCCACTATGACTCGTTGTTTCCTTCCTGTCAAGTATTCTCTGATCCATTGCAGTGCCTTGCCTGTTATTCCTGCCTGCTCCTCGAGCTTTAGCGCTAATCTCTTGTGTGGAACTGTGTCGAAAGCCTTCTTACAGTCGAATAAAATGCAATCTACCCACCTCTCTCTCTCTTGTCCGGTAAGTTTGTGACAAGATTTCCTTTCCTGAAGGCGTGCTGGTTATTGTTTATATGCTCATTCCTTTCTAGGTGCTCCACCACTCTCCTGATAATCTTTTAAATGACTGCATACATGTGAGTGGCACTGGTTTGTAGTTTAATCCTACTTGTCTGACTCTTCTCTTAAATATTGGAGCTACATTTGTTGTCTTTCACAGCTCAAGTAGTTGCCCTGTTTCGATCGATGTTTTGAAGATTGTTGTTAAGTGGCAAACACATCGCCTCTGCTCCTTCTCTCAGGACCCACGGAGAGATGTCCGGTCCCACCGCTTTTGAAGTATCTAGTTCACTTAGATGCCTCTTCACTTCGTCCTCACTTCTGTTATGTGTAGTGTGTCCAGCACTTGGTGTACCCTACCATTCCGTCTTTCTAAAGCCCTTTCTGTCTCACTGAAAATAATTCCTTAAATCTCGTGTTGAGCTCCTCACATACTTCTTTATCGTTTATTCGTGACCTCCCCTTTATTCTTCCTCAGCCTGATTACCTGGTCCTTGACTGTTATATTCCTCCTGATGTGGCTGTACAACAGCTTCGGGCCCGATTTGGCTTTCGATGCTATGTCATTTTCGTATTGCAAATGGGCCTTGTTCCTTATCAGTTCATATTCGTGTCTTGCCCTTCGATTACTCTCCCTGTTTTCCTGAGTTCGAAGTCTTCTTTTTCCATTCTCTGGTGCACTTAGTTTTAGCATCTCTTCACCTCTGGGTGATCCAAGCACTCGTTCTGGTCTGTTGCCCTGAGGTACGAACCTCTCCACCTATTTGCATCATCATTCACTCCATCACTGTCTTGTCAGAGGCGTGCTTACACTACATTTATAAAACTGCAACATTAGCACCCCTCCTTCATAGTACAGGCCCTGTGCTTCCCATCTCCAGGACTCGAGTCCGGCACGCCGGTTTCCCTGAATTCCTTCACAAATGTTACCTTGCTCACACTTCAGTAGCACGTCAAGTCTTAAATACCATTTGTCCCCATTTCCTCCTAACATGCTCACGTATGCTTGCTGGAAGTTCAAGCCCCTTGCCCACAAAACCTCCTTTACCCCCTCCTTCTAACCTTTCCTAGGCCGACCCCTACATCACTTTCCCTCTACTACAGATCTATACACTCTTCAAATCATTCTATTTTGTTCCATCCTCTCTACACGTCCGAATTACCTCAACAGCCCCTCCTCAGCCATCTGGATAATAGTTTTGGTAATCCCGCACTTCCTCCTAATTTCCAAACTACGAATTCTCTGCATTATATTCACACCACACATTGCCTTCAGGCATGACATCACCACCTCAGCCTTCTCCTTCTTGCAACATTATTTATCTCCATAGACTCCTCAGTGCACCACTCACCTTCTTCCCCTCATCTATTCTATGATTCACCTTATCTTTCATAGACCCATCTGCTGACACGTCCTCTCCCAAATATCTAAATACATTCACCTCCTTCATACTCTCAGCCACCAATCTGATATCCAGTCTTTCATTACCTAATTGTTTTTGCTATCTTCATCAAATTACTCTTTCCTGTATTTACTTTTAATTTCCTTCTTTTACATACCCTACCAAACTCATCCACCAACCCCTGCAGCTTCTCTTCAGAATCTCCCAAAAGAACAGTGTTATCAGCAAAGAGCCACTCTGATAACTCCCACTTTGTGTTAGATTCTTTATCTTTTAACCCCACACCTCTTTCCAACACCCGAGCATTCACTTCTCTTTCAACCCCATCTATAAATAAATTGAACATCCATGGTTACATCACACATCCCTGTCTAAAGCCTACTTTTTCTGAAAAATATTCTCCCTCTCCTCACTCCTACAAGATGTTATTCCTCCTTGCCCTATACACGGTATCATAGCATCCCTATCTTCCTCAACATTCAACAATTCCTCAAAATATTCCTTCCATCTTCCTGATACCTCTAACTCTCCATTTACTAACTCTCCTCTCTTACATTTAGCTATCAAATCCATTCGTTTCCTAGGCTTTCTCAACTTATTAATCTCACTCCAAAACTTTTTGTTATTTTCAAAAAATTCGTTGATAACATCTAACCCACTCTCTCATTTGCTCTCTTTTTTCATTCCTTCACCACTCTCTTAACCTCTCCTTTTCTCTCCATTTTATCCTCCCTCATTGCATCACTTTTACTTTGTGAAAACTCTCACTTGCTAACTTTTTCTCCCTTCTCATTACATCACCATTCCACCAGTCGCTCTTCTTCCCTCCCGCACCCACTTTCCTGTAACCACAAACTTCTGCTGAACACTCTAACACTACATTTTTAATCCTACCCCATACATCTTCATCTCCATTTCCTATACTCTCACTACTCCATCTATCTTCCAATAGTTGTTTATATCTTACCCTAAGTGCCTCCTACTTTTGTTTACAAACCTTCACCTCTCATTATTGCTACCTCTTTTTTAGCTCCAACTCTCTCAGATACTTCTGCCTTAAATCCCATTTATTTCTCCCCACCGAAACTCCCCTACCTTCTTCAGCTTTGCTTCACTTAGAGCCAGGACATCAAACTTCTTCTTTTCATTCATAACATTAGCAATCACCTCTTTCATTTCATCTTATCATCTGTACTACATCCACGCACATTCAAACATCCCAGTTTTACAAAGTTTTCCTTCTTATTTTTTTTAGTTTATTCAAGAGAAGGGGTTACTTGCCCAGTGCTCCCTACATTTCAGTCGCCTCCTACGACACGCATTGCTTAAGGAGGAAAGATTCTTTACTACTTCCCCAAGGAGAATAGAGGAAACAAAGAACAAGAACTATTAAGAAAAAGGAAGAAAGACCTAGCTGTATGTGAGTATATATATATGAGTGTGTATGCCGGTGTAGTGTGACCTAAGTGAAAGTAGAAGTAGCAAGATATACCTGTCATCCCGCGAGTTTATGAGACAGACAAAAGACACCAGCAGTCCTACCATCATGTAAAACAATTACAGGTTTCCGTTTCACACTCACTTGGCAGGACGGAAGTACCTCCCAGGGTACTAGCGTACTGTGTACTGGGTAATATATACTTATTGGCATATATATTCCCCAAGAAATATAAATCTCACAGCATATATAAATTGAGAAATATACACCTCACGTGTATATATATCCAAGAAAACACATTTTCATGCATACACTTCAAGAGATATACACCTCTTATATACAGAGAGATGTTCACTGTTCTTTTCTTGGAGTTTAAGCCTTTGGGAATTCATATTCAAATATTTATAAAATTTATTGAAGATATAGTTAACATTACCAATGCATTTTCGTAAAATATCAAAAATAAGCCTATAAACTTTTACATTCAGCTAATTAAGCATTACTTACTACGGTTTTATATCTTTTAATTCGTAGTAGAGTTGGGAAAAACTTTAATTAAAACTCAAACTTAGTGTCATCCGTCGCAATTAAAACTTGGGTCTTCCTCACCTCATTTTTTTAAGAGTTCTTGCAAAAGTCGTCAACTTTGCAGCGAGTCATCCCTTGTGGCACAGATCTCATCTCAGCCTAACCCAGTGCAGCATCACTCGGGATAATAGTACACACACGCATCTTTCAATACGTAATTTTCAATTTGCATGATTTAGAATTAAACATTTGTTTTAGACCTCACGATGACTTGTTTGACATAATTTAATTACTGCAAACAGAAGGTAAACGTTTGCAGGAAGAGTTTAAAATTACCGAGTCTAAAATTACTGAGACTCTGATATTAAGTCGACTCTTTTTCTATTAAAAAAAAAAGTCACATGGAAATATGTTGCCAGTCACGAGATACTACTGTATGCAACATATCCTGCAAGTCACAGTATGTTAAATTAGACACATGTGCAACTCTTGGGTTTCTTTATTGAGGAAACGTTTCGCCACGCAGTGGCTTCATCAGTCCATACAAAGGATAAACTTGAAGAACAGGAGGAGAATGAGGTAATCAGTCCCTCAACCTTGAGTCAATCTTAAAATAGAATACGGCATATGAGCGGAGAAGCGGCTTATAAACCATATGGCAGGAGAGGTGCAGCAGTCGTAGGTGGTGTCACATTTGTCCAATGTGGAAGTAGGTCGTGCCCAAGGGTTAGGCAAGCGAAGAATTCCCAAGTATTAAGATCCCAAGAAGTTGCAGTGTCTGAGAGGATTGTAAATGAATGGTTCCTGTCAGACACTGCAACTTCTTAGGATCTTAATACTTGGGAATTCTTCGCTTGCCTAACCCTTGGGCACGACCTACTTCCACACTGGACAAATGTGACACCACCTACGACTGCTGCACCTCTCCTGCCATACGGTTTATAAGCTGCTTCTCCTCTCATATGCCGTATTCTATTCAAGATTGATGGACTGACCACATCGACTCAAGGTTGAGGGACTGATCACCTCATTCTCCTCCTGTTCTTCAAGTTTATCCTTTGTATGAACTGATGAAGCCACTGTGTGGCGAAACGTTTCCTCACTAAAGATACCCAAGATTTGCACATGTGTCTAATTTAACAACGTGTCGGTTCTTTGAACCATTTATTTACAAGTCGCAATATGCAACGTATGTTGCTTAGTCACAGGCACTATCTGCAGCTAAGGTTGGTCAGTCACAAGCACTGTCTGCAGCTTAGGTTGGTCAGTCACAGGCACTGTCTGCAGCTTAGGTTGGTCAGTCACAAGCACTGTCTGCAGCTTAGGTTGGTCAGTCACAGGCACTGTCTGCAGCTTAGGTTGGTCAGTCACAAGCACTGTCTGCAGCTTAGGTTGGTCAGTCACAAGCACTGTCTGCAGCTTAGGTTGGTCAGTCACAAGCACTGTCTGCAGCTTAGGTTGGTCAGTCACAAGCACTGTCTGCAGCTTAGGTTGGTCAGTCACAAGCACTGTCTGCAGCTTAGGTTGGTCAGTCACAAACACTGTCTGCAGTTTAGGTTGGTCAGTTACAGATACTACGTACAACATTGTCATTTAATCATAGAGAGACACCACCACTGGAGACAACTACTGGCAGCTGTTTAAAAAATCTTCGTCAATGCTAACACACCTGGTCTGCTCTGGTCAAGTGATGAAAACAACAGTGAGTGTGTCAGGAATTATGAATCATGAATACATAGTGGTAAGTGACCTTGTTATTGTATTTGGACCTCACCTCCTTAACAGTGCTGCCAATAATTATCTACATCGATTTAATGAAGATTGTACATCTGCTGTGGCAGTTCATTGTCTCATCATGAGCTGCAGCTGTTGTAATATACTTTAGCATGGAACATTTTTTTTTAAATATTTTAAAAACTTCTGCTCGTCTGCCACACCTTAACGTCTCTTACACGACCTCAAGTCACCATGATGATTGCTCGTCAAAGCTTAAACTGCGGGGAATTCTTTCACATTATCACATATGTTGTAGGAATATGGTGCTTTTTGTATACATCTTTAACTCTTCTTCACTGGTACCCTATCCGTGGGTGATGCACACTAAAATCTTTATGGAAAGCAAGGATGTCCAATATTAATTCATTTCATAAACCAGCCAAATCATGTCCGTTCATCTGCTGGTAATGTAGCCACTTATGGTGACGCTTCTGAACCTTCTGTGGGTCATTAATTTTCATACATGTAATTTTTTTTTTTTTTTTTTTTTTTTATCACACTGGCCGATTCCCACCAAGGCAGGGTGGCCCGAAAAAGAAAAACTTTCACCATCATTCACTCCATCACTGTCTTGCCAGAAGGGTGCTTTACACTACAGTTTTTAAACTGCAACATTAACACCCCTCCTTCAGAGTGCAGGCACTGTACTTCCCATCTCCAGGACTCAAGTCCGGCCTGTCGGTTTCCCTGAATCCCTTCATAAATGTTACTTTGCTCACACTCCAACAGCACGTCAAGTATTAAAAACCATTTGTCTCCATTCACTCCTATCAAACACGCTCACGCATGCCTGCTGGAAGTCCAAGCCCCTCGCACGCAAAACCTCCTTTACCCCCTCCCTCCAACCCTTCCTAGGCCGACCCCTACCCCGCCTTCCTTCCACTACAGACTGATACACTCTTGAAGTCATTCTGTTTCGCTCCATTCTCTCTACATGTCCGAACCACCTCAACAACCCTTCCTCAGCCCTCTGGACAACAGTTTTGGTAATCCCGCACCTCCTCCTAACTTCCAAACTACGAATTCTCTGCATTATATTCACACCACACATTGCCCTCAGACACGACATCTCCACTGCCTCCAGCCTTCTCCTCGCTGCAACATTCATCACCCACGCTTCACACCCATATAAGAGCGTTGGTAAAACTATACTCTCATACATTCCCCTCTTTGCCTCCAAGGACAAAGTTCTTTGTCTCCACAGACTCCTAAGTGCACCACTCACTCTTTTTCCCTCATCAATTCTATGATTCACCTCATCTTTCATAGACCCATCCGCTGACACGTCCACTCCCAAATATCTGAATACGTTCACCTCCTCCATACTCTCTCCCTCCAATCTGATATTCAATCTTTCATCACCTAATCTTTTTGTTATCCTCATAACCTTACTCTTTCCTGTATTCACCTTTAATTTTCTTCTTTTGCACACCCTACCAAATTCATCCACCAATCTCTGCAACTTCTCTTCAGAATCTCCCAAGAGCACAGTGTCATCAGCAAAGAGCAGCTGTGACAACTCCCACTTTGTGTGTGATTCTTTATCTTTTAACTCCACGCCTCTTGCCAAGACCCTCGCATTTACTTCTCTTACAACCCCATCTATAAATATATTAAACAACCACGGTGACATCACACATCCTTGTCTAAGGCCTACTTTTACTGGGAAATAATTTCCCTCTTTCCTACATACTCTAACTTGAGACTCACTATCCTCGTAAAAACTCTTCACTGCTTTCAGTAACCTACCTCCTACACCATACACTTGCAACATCTGCCACATTGCCCCCCTATCCACCCTGTCATACGCCTTTTCCAAATCCATAAATGCCACAAAGACCTCTTTAGCCTTATCTAAATACTGTTCACTTATATGTTTCACTGTAAACACCTGGTCCACACACCCCCTACCTTTCCTAAAGCCTCCTTGTTCATCTGCTATCCTATTCTCCGTCTTACTCTTAATTCTTTCAATTATAACTCTACCATACACTTTACCAGGTACACTCAACAGACTTATCCCCCTATAATTTTTGCACTCTCTTTTGTCCCCTTTGCCTTTATACAAAGGAACTATGCATGCTCTCTGCCAATCCCTAGGTACCTTACCCTCTTCCATACATTTATTAAATAATTGCACCAACCACTCCAAAACTATATCCCCACCTGCTTTTAACATTTCTATCTTTATCCCATCAATCCCGGCTGCCTTACCCCCTTTCATTTTACCTACTGCCTCACGAACTTCCCCCACACTCACAACTGGCTCTTCCTCACTCCTACAAGATGTTATTCCTCCTTGCCCTATACACGAAATCACAGCTTCCCTATCTTCATCAACATTTAACAATTCCTCAAAATATTCCCTCCATCTTCCCAATACCTCTAACTCTCCATTTAATAACTCTCCTCTCCTATTTTTAACTGACAAATCCATTTGTTCTCTAGGCTTTCTTAACTTGTTAATCTCACTCCAAAACTTTTTCTTATTTTCAACAAAATTTGTTGATAACATCTCACCCACTCTCTCATTTGCTCTCTTTTTACATTGCTTCACCACTCTCTTAACTTCTCTCTTTTTCTCCATATACTCTTCCCTCCTTGCATCACTTCTACTTTGTAAAAACTTCTCATATGCTAACTTTTTCTCCCTTACTACTCTCTTTACATCATCATTCCACCAATCGCTCCTCTTCCCTCCTGCACCCACTTTCCTGTAACCACAAACTTCTGCTGAACACTCTAACACTACATTTTTAAACCTACCCCATACCTCTTCGACCCCATTGCCTATGCTCTCATTAGCCCATCTATCCTCCAATAGCTGTTTATATCTTACCCTAACTGCCTCCTCTTTTAGTTTATAAACCTTCACCTCTCTCTTCCCTGATGCTTCTATTCTCCTTGTAAATGTCTTGTAAATATACATTGCAGTACTTCTTTTATACCTCCTCAGGGAGCATCAAGCACGGACAACAATCATTTATTAGTTGCAAAATAATATATTATTGCAGTTTGCCAAAGAACGTTAAACATATCTGAAAATAATAGGAAGAATGTAACTATTACGCAAATAAAACGTTTATTTTCTCAGAAACTTATTAGAGAAATTAAAAATTCAAATGTACTTTCATATGAAGAATTATGACCTCCGTTATTTGTTCTAACACATTTTCTCTCTGAAGGCAACAGTTGCCTAGTAAAACACCAGAAAATACTAACGGCACTAATTTTACCAAGTTTGTGCGAGACTCACCTGATGTCACTCAAAGTTGTTTAGGAAAGAGTTCCTGATAAACATAGCGAATTTAATTTCATTAATAATTAGATATTAATTTGGTCTAAATAATTACAAATTTCCAAGAACTACTTATGAGTTATTCAGTGGAGGGCCATGAACTACTTATGAGTTATTCAATGAAGGGCCATGAACTACTTATGAGTTATTCAATGAAGGGCCATGAACTACTTATGAGTTATTCAATGAAGGGCCATGAGCTACTTATGAGTTATTCAATGAAGGGCCATGAACTACTTATGAGTTATTCAATGAAGGGCCATGAACTACTTATGAGTTATTCAATGAAGGGCCATGAACTACTTATGAGTTATTCAATGAAGGGCCATGAACTACTTATGAGTTATTCAATGAAGGGCCATGAACTACTTATGAGTTATTCAATGAAGGGCCATGAACTACTTATGAGTTATTCAATGAAGGGCCATGAACTACTTATGAGTTATTCAATGAAGGGCCATGAACTACTTATGAGTTATTCAATGAAGGGCCATGAACTACTTATGAGTTATTCAATGAAGGGCCATGAACTACTTATTAGTTATTCAATGAAGGGCCATGAACTACTTATGAGTTATTCAATGAAGGGCCATGAACTACTTATTAGTTATTCAATGAAGGGCCATGAACTACTTATGAGTTATTCAATGAAGGGCCATGAACTACTTATTAGTTATTCAATGAAGGGCCATGAACTACTTATGAGTTATTCAATGAAGGGCCATGAACTACTTATTAGTTATTCAATGAAGGGCCATGAACTACTTATGAGTTATTCAATGAAGGGCCATGAGCTACTTATGAGTTATTCAATGAAGGGCCATGAACTACTTATGAGTTATTCAATGAAGGGCCATGAACTACTTATGAGTTATTCAATGAAGGGCCATGAGCTACTTATGAGTTATTCAATGAAGGGCCATGAACTACTTATGAGTTATTCAATGAAGGGCCATGAACTACTTATGAGTTATTCAATGAAGGGCCATGAACTACTTATGAGTTATTCAATGAAGGGCCATGAACTACTTATGAGTTATTCAGTGAAGGGCCATGAGCTACTTATGAGTTATTCAATAGAGGGCCATGAATGAGCTGGACATGAACTACTAGAGTTATTCAATTAAGGGCCATGAACTACTTATGAGTTATTCAATGAAGGGCCATTAACTACTTATGAGTTATTCAATGAAGGGCCATGAACTACTAGAGTTATTCAGTGGAGGGCCATGAACTACTTATGAGTTATACAATGGAGGGCCATGAACTACTAGAGTTATTCAGTGGAGGGCCATGAACTACTAGAGTTATTCAGTGGAGGGCCATGAACTACTAGAGTTATTCAATGAAGGGCCATGAACTACTAGAGTTATTCAGTGGAGGGCCATGAACTACTAGAGTTATTCAGTGGAGGGCCATGAACTACGAGAGTTATTCAGTGGAGGGCCATGAACTACTTATGAGTTATACAATAGAGGGCCATGAACTACTAGAGTTATACAGTGGAGGGCCATGAACTACTAGAGTTATTCAATGGAGGGCCATGAACTACTAGAGTTATTCAGTGGAGGACCATGAACTACTTATGAGTTATACAATGGAGGGCCATGAACTACTAGAGTTATTCAATGAAGGGCCATGAACTACTAGAGTTATTCAGTGGAGGGCCATGAACTACTAGAGTTATTCAGTGGAGGGCCATGAACTACTTATGAGTTATACAATAGAGGGCCATGAACTACTAGAGTTATACAGTGGAGGGCCATGAACTACTAGAGTTATTCAATGGAGGGCCATGAACTACTAGAGTTATTCAATGGAGGGCCATGAACTACTAGAGTTATTCAGTGGAGGACCATGAACTACTTATGAGTTATTCAATGGAGGGCCATGTACTACTAGAGTTATTCAATGGAGGGCCATGAACTACTAGAGTTATTCAGTGGAGGGCCATGAACTACTAGAGTTATTCAGTGGAGGGCCATGAACTACTAGAGTTATTCAGTGGAGGGCCATGAACTCCATATAGTCATAGTATCGCTTGAACTTCCATATATAATATACTAAGAAGTAAAATTTTCTTTAGTTCTATGTTCTATTCTTCATTCACAAAGTCAGATTTAGACCAAACTTCCCATAACAGACGACATCAATGTTATGGTGATGCTTAAATATAATTTCAAATTCTATGATCATCAATTATGTAAAATGAGGTGAGGTTAGGGAGTAATCAAAGGAAATACATATTATATTACTCAGTATAAACACATGATGCATCTGGAAGACTATCTTGGTGGGTTGCAGCAAGTTTTAGAAAGGTAAATTTACTTTGAACGTATTAATCTAAGCATTGAATTCTTTCGCCTTGCAGGAATTTAATTTCTGAAATGAATGATTTGAAGCTAAATGTCACCAGGATAAAATAATAGTATATCTTTATTTACTACAAGTACATGTACAAGGTATACATGTCTACCTGACATCACTGACATACTACTGTATAGAAAGCCGCTTGTTATGCAGAGCTTTTCGGGCAAATTAGGTTAGTTTTGTCCCAGGATGCAACCCACACCAGTCGACTAATTCCCAGGTACCCATTTTATTGATTGGTGAACATAGACAACCGGTGTAAAGAAACACGCCCAGTGTTTCTACCTTCGCTGAGAATCGAACCCAGACCCTCGCCGTGTGAAGCGAGAGCATTAGCCACCAGGTCACGGGGCACCGTGGGGGCACCATTCTCTTCCTGTCGTGGTCATGTGTCTGAACATCACACGTCTCATTGGTTAAACATTGAAATCACCTGCCACTATAGCGGGTCGCTGGACTCTGCTGATTCGTCTGAGAGGTCTTAGGTCAAGCATCCAGCCTACAGCGTCCACACATCTAAACTAATATATAAATCGAAAGTTAGTTGTGACGGAAAATCTAGTATAGATGTTATTGTAGAACTACGTTAACTTAAAGTCATGTATCTGGGAGACTGACACATCATTAGGTATCCCGACGACGTACGTGTAAGTCATTGCTTGATTTTTTTCGTTTTCTTCTTTCAAACTATGTTTTATGAAATTATTTTATAAATTCTTATGCGATTGCTTATAACAACGGAAAGAACTCAGATAACTATGAACAATGTTATAGATCCCATTCCAGGGTTCCTGGAATGGATTCAGTATCTTTCAGAATCTTCAGCTGCCAGGCTTCATTCCAAAAATTTTTTCTAAATACAAAGTGGACGGAGAGGGAAACTGAAGAGTTTTTGAAAACCTTCAGTCTTTCAGGGCTGATGCATCGTGTGGATAGCATAATACTCGCTACGTTTATTATGTGTAGGAGGTGAGTTCTCATTACACTAATATAATAAAAAAAATTGGGAATTAATAAAATCTTTGCAATAATTAGAGAATGTCTTTTCTTACTGACTTTAAAAAAATAACTCTGATGTCTTTTGTTGAAAACAGTGATAACGTTTGCTTTTTAATCACAGTTTAAATATTTTATTAATAATTATGGTGTTGATAACTATTTAACAGCTAAACGATGTCTCTTCAGATCAGCTTCAAAATATTAATGATGAAGTATCCGATAAGAATTATAATATTTAGTCTGTATTGGTATAAATTTGAAGCTTCATAGACAGTGTTAATAATATTTAAATCCTGAGATTTAGAGAAATTACTGCAGAATACTTTTCCGGATAGACTTCAAACTTTCAGTGTTCATTAATGAAATGTGGCATTTACATTGATCTATGTAAATTTTAATTTGCCAATTTTATTAAGAAAATTGATTAACCAAAGAATATAAATTTTCCTCGGACAGTTTAGAGTCACTTCGTTTGAAATAATTTCATTAATTTGAACTTTCTCAGAAAAATAAAATGGAATAATTTTTCTTAAGAAAATTAAAAAAAGTTACTTATGTCTGTCTCCCTGTTAAAAAAAAAATTACTAATCTTAATAAAAGCTGAGCGCTAAAACAACAAGGGTCACCAAGCAGTTGAGCTTCAATAACATGTCCAAAACTGTTAGTTTAAACAAAAATAGTCAGGAAAAAAAGATTTAAAATTGTTTCCCATTGAAATTAAACAGAATGTTGATGAGAAAATGAAACCGAAAAAAATGAAAACTATCGTGTTTTATGAAGCTTTTCAAATTTCATGAGTTCAGTGAGTCCTTACATTCTATATATTTGATATTATTTTATTCCAAAACCGGCATAATCATGTCCTTTTCGTTCTTTCTTGTCTTTCACTTTTTCTGTTGCTTTCATTTCCCTAAATACAGAAAGAATTTTTCCGATCGGCTTCAGTTGTTCATTCAGTCCTGATTAGCAGATTAGCAGCATCTCTGGGTAGGTTCATGAAACAATTAGCCAGTGCAGTTGCCCTTTGATCTATCTTAAAGAGAACTGTCCTGTTTTTTATTCGCATGAGAAAACTCCAGAAAGCCTAGATAACCAAAAAAGGCACAATACCGTGTCTGGAACAATACACAAATAACCCGCACATAGAAGAGAGAAGCTTACGACAACGTTACGGTCCGACTTGGACCATTTACAAAGTCACACTAACAAAAAGGAGAGAAAGAGGGAGTATATAGGCCAGAGGACAGGTATGAAACAAGAGAGGTAGTAGGAAAGGAGGAAGAGAGGTAGTGGTGAAGTTAATAATAGTGGTAGTGGAGTCAGTCGAATAATAATAAGAGGGTTGTGTGTTTCAGAAAGCCTCCTATGATCTGCATCAGCCTGTCAAAACTGGTGTATCTTACTTAGAAGACTTACTTCGGTATTTAAATATGTAAGGAACATGTTTATTTTAATTTCAGCATTATGCAGTTTTAATCTGCATTAAATTACTCGAGTTTCCCACTTTTGAAAAAAAAATTTATACAGTGTTTGACAAGGTTAGGCTAAAGATTTCTAACTTTACTGACAAGAGAAGAGCTAGTACCTACATCAGCTCATTTGAAAGCATTTTTGTTGTTATAAAATATACAAGTAGGGAACAGGATGAAGTTGGAACCATCTGTGGACCAGCATTTTCATTTGATCAACTGACTTTATCTCGTTGACATCATTATGCTGTACGAATGTGTTCCATACTCGAGTCATCCTGGGGATAAATGATCTCAGATGAAGTGATGTTCTGGAGAAGGGTACAGCCAGAGTGAAGTTGCTGCTTTCTGCCCGTCTTGTGGTATAGAAGCTTGCTTCACGCTGTCCTCGAAGTGGATCCAAGTGTGGTGCTTTTACAATATTGGCCTTGTTCATAACAGTAAGGCCACCCACATCCCTCCTGTGTTGAAGGCTCTGCTGAAATGACAGATCTATCCAGGATTGGTCCAGGTGAGAGATGAGACGTCTTGCTCTGTTCTCTACTCTGTCAAGCAGTCGCTGATGAGATGGGGGGGGGATGGGATAGACAAACCAAGAAAGTGGAGCATACTCAAAATGTGAGCGTACTTGTCCCATTTCATCACTAGAAATGGAGGAAACGTTTTTGAATTTAAGCTGTGTAGGTGCGACTTTCTCACTTTGCTACTGCAATTAATATGCTTGAGATTGTTGGACTTTGTTCAATAACTGTAGAATGAATCTTCTGGTCTGCTTCAAACTTTGAACTCTGATATTTTTTTCTCAAGGAAATATTTGCCTTGTCTACGATTCTGCAGTGTGTAAATTTTAATTAATCAGTTGTATTAAACAAGTATTTTAAAGAGAATATATCTTCTGATTGGGTTTAAACTTTATTGTTGGTGACTCTTACTTAGAGAAGAGTTTAATAATTTTGAATTGTACAAGTCAGAACTTGCTATTTTCATTGAAGAATTGGAAAAGTTTAAATTCAAGTTTTCCAATTACAGTTTGTAATTGCCTCGTCTTATTGACGGTAAAAACTTCAGCTCTGATAGCTTAATAATGCAACAAGTGAGTGACTTCAAAGTTACTGGGACTTATATTAAGGTTGTTAAATTCTGTGAAGTAACTAGAGAATGTCTCTTTAGATTATCTTTAAACTTTCAAAACCGGTGCTTCATAGTGGAGGGTTTGATGAAATTGGGTTATTAGTTTCCATGGGAAAACTTGTGAGTTAAGATTTCTACTGTGTCAGGTTCTCACTTACGTGTTAGATATTAAGAACACTCATATACGATGAGAACTTATAACAACTGTGTACGTAAAGCCTTATAAACTTCTAATTCATTTATACATGGTTATATGAGTGACTTAAAAATCTGAACAGAACTCTATGACTATATGGATTTACTGCATGTTCTGCAATTCTGGAATTTCTAATGTTCTCAAAACTATGTTTTTAAATATTTTTAATTTCAGAAGTTAATGATGAGACTAAAAGTTAATGATAATGAGACTAAAACTTATTTATTTATTTTTTATCATATAAGTGGAACCAAGGAAGATCCCATCACGTCGGGAGTCTTGATTTCTGCTCCAGTGGCAGATGATTACTGAGAGTATCTGTGTTAATATTTATGTATAACACTTAATTATCAACTTTTACAATATATTAAATAATAATCCAGTATTCCTAGTGATGAAAACAGCTCAATTTAACTCTTGTTAAAGTTCCACACAGTAAATATCTTAGTGTGCATAGGAAAAAGTTGTAAGAGGGACGCGGGAGATTCGCTCTGTAGAAAATGCAGTATTAGTTGTTAAAGAATAATTGGAGTATCAGTATAGGGTCTCAGCGATTTCGTTAACACTGGGGTATACACAAATAACCCGAACATAGAAGAGAGGAGCTTACGAAGACGTTTCGATCCGACTTGGACCATTTACAGTGTGGCTTTGTAAATGGTCCAAATCGGACCGAAACGTCGTCGTAAGCTCCTCTCTTCTGTGTGCGGGTTATTCGTGTATTGTTCCAGTCACGGTATTGTGCCTTATTTTGTTATTTAACAATGGGGTATCATTACTAGGTGCCAGTGATTAACCAACACCTGATGTACTAAAGTTAGGTGTTAGTGATTAGGCAACCACATGAGTACCAGTGCTGGGTGTCAGTAATAAAGCAACCTCGGGTGTACCGATACTAGGTATTATGGATTAAGCACTACTGGCGTGCCAGTGTTGGTTGACAATAATTCAGCAACTCGTGTTGTGTTAGTGCTCATTACCAGTGATTAAGCAACCACTGGTGTGGATAATGATGGTAATTAAAAATCACCATTTACCTAGTAGGTGGACTTGCTAAGATAGCTGGCCCTCTCTCGCCTCTCTCCCACGACTGTCCCCTACAGTCAATACACACACGTGACCTAGAATTAATTAAATCTTGTTTAATGTATCTATAAATATTTTTGAACTTAGGAATTCTATTCTATTCTATTTGATTCGCCGGTATGGTATCCCGGCCCGGGTCTCTTCCATTTTGGTGACCCGGCAAAAACTTAGGAAGATATAATATATTTTAGTAAGGGAACTGTATTTAAGATGAATGAGAATAGTCGTAAGGTTTGTTCAATCATGACTCCTGGGAAAATATTTGATAAATCTATAAATCCTCATATAATGAACAATATTAAATAAATCATACAATTTTATTCTAGATAATATTCCATAGAAGGCTGACCCGAGCAGTAATTACCATGCCTAAATGAGCAGTGCAATAAGAGAATAAACCTGTTACAGTTCAGGGACGTGAAACTAATAGATCGACAAAAAGTAATGTGACACGTAGTTCGGTTGAAGAATTGAGGTAACGGCTCCGCGGATAGCAACTGTGGGGTAATTTGTCATTATCAGCTGTTCACTCGAATGCTAGACTGAATATGACCTGACGTTTGTCAACTCTGATCACCAGCTTCATGCATCCACTCTTTATAAGTAATTTATTTGCATTATCAAAAATTTATATATTTTATTTGCCTATGTGTAATTTAAATACTATACTTGTTACAACGTACAGCTGGGAAAAGATGAAAAATCTTTTGTTGTCTATGACTACTGTACATATTGTCTTAGGAGCTATATAGCTCTTTTTCTCAGTCTGACCAGTCGTTCTCATCAGTAAACCATTTTGGTAGGCTAAACTACATGAAATTAAATGATACCCTCGCCCTAAACTGGGATAATGTATCTGTGGGATTATTCACACTACGGATAGGAACAAATTCATTCATATGTTCAGACTTATGATGAAAGTTGTTTTGCGCTTGTTGTCGGCAACGCGGTTTCTAACACAATTTTCAGTAGTTGTAAATCCAAGCCCACATCATTGTCGGCCGTTTCCCACCAAGGTAGGGTGGCCCGAAAAAGAAAAACTTTCACGATCGTTCACTTCATCACTGTCTTGCCAGAGGCGTGCTTACATTACTGAAACATTAACACCCCTCCTTCAGAGTGCTGGCACTGTACTTCCCATCTCCAGAACTCAAGTCCGACCTGCCAGTTTCCCTGAATCCCTTCATAAATATTACCCTGCACGTCAAGTCCTAAAAATCATTTGTCTCCATTCCTTCTATCTAATACGCTCACGGATGCTTACTGGAAGTCCAAGCCCCTCGCATGCAAAACCTCCTTTACCCCTCCCTCCAACCTTTCCTAGGCCGGCCTCTACCCCACCTTCCATCCACTACAGATTTATACTCTCTTGAAGTCATTCTATTTTGTTCCAACTTCTCCACATGTCCGAACCACCTCAACAACCCCTCCTTAGCCCTCTGGATAATAGTTTTGATAATCGCGCACCTCCTTCTAATTTCCAGAATACAAATTCTCTGCATTATATTCACACCACACATTGCCCTCAGATACGACATCTATTCTGCCTCCAGCCTTCTCCTCGTTGCAACGTTTACCACCCATGCTTCACACCCATATAAGAGCATAGGTATAACTATACTCTCATACATTTCCTTCTCTGCTTCCATGGATAAAGTTCTTTGTCTACACAGATTCCTCGGTGCACCACTCACCTTTTTCCCCTAGTCAATTCTATGATTCACCTCATCTTTCATAGACCCATCTGCTGACACATCCACTCCTAAATAATTGAATACATTCACAGCCTTCATACTCTCAGTCCAATCTGATATCCAGTCTTTCGATACCTGATTTTTTTTATTCCTAATCACCTTAGTCTTTCCTATATTCACTTTTAATTTTCTTCTTTTACATACCCTACCAAACTCATCCACCAACCTCTGCAACTTCTCTTCAGAATCTCCTAAAAGCACAGTGTCATCAGCAAAGAGCAACTGTGACATTTCCCACTTTGTGTTAGATTCTTTTTTCTTTTAACACTACACCTTTTACCAACACTCTCGCATTCACTTCTCTTACAACACCATCTAAAAATGTATTGAACAACCATGGTGACATCACACATCCTTGTCAGAAGCCTACTTTTAGTGGGAAATAATCTACCTCTCTCCTACATATTCTAACCTGAGCCTCACTATCCTCGTAAAAACTCTTCATAATATTCAATAACCTACCTCCTATTTCATACACTTGGAACATCTGCCACACTGCCCACCTATCCACCCTGTCATACGCCTTTTCCAAATCCATTAATGCCACAAAAACTTTTTAATTCGTATCTAAATACTGTTTCACTATAAACACTTGGTCAACACACCCCTTACCCTTCCTAAAGCCTCCTTGTTCATCTGCTATCTTAATCTTCGTCTTATTCTTAATTCTTTCAATAATAACTCTACCATACATTATACCAGGTCACAGACCCTGAGCTGCTTGGGGATTAGCGTGGACGGTTACAAAGCATGGCTTGCTTCTACAGTGTTTTAAAAGCTGAGGTTGGAGAGTTGAAGGAGGAGGTCTTGCTTCTCCAGGAGGAGATTAGGAGGCTGAAGGTCCACCTCAATGGGCCTGGGAGAGAGTGTGAGGTGGTTGGAGATGTGGGGAATGAGGCTTCTAGCAGTGAGGTGCAGTCTGTCTCTCACTGTGAGGAGGCTGTAGGTGGGGTGGTAGCAACGGCTACCAGCAGTGAGGTGCAGCCCAGCACCTGCTACAAGTGGCGAGTTGTTCACAGTAATGGGAGGCGCATCAGAGTAAGGAAAGTTAAGAGTGCAGATCTGAAGGTAGGAAATCGCTTCTCTGTTCTCCAGGATGAATGTACTTCAGTGGCCAGTGAAGGTAAGGGTACTACTGCCCCTGCTAATGAAGGTAAGCGCATTCTTGTGGTTGGTGACTCTCAGGTAAGATATGTTGATCGTGCTTTTTGTAATAGGAATAAGAAGATGAGAGATAGAGTGTGCTTCCCTGGAGCTGGTGTTGGGGACATTGTCAACAGACTGGATAATATCATGTCAGGTAATGGGAACAAGCCCATTATCTGTCTCAGTGCTGGTGGAAATGATATTGGGAAGGGTAGGAGAGAAGAGCTGCTAGATAAGTACAGGTCAGCTATAGATTTCATTAAGTCTAAGGGAGGGATCCCAATCATATGTAGCATCTTGCCTAGAAGGGGAGTAGGAAATGAATGGTTGTCTAGGGCAATTGGTGTAAATTGCTGGCTAGACAGATACTGCAAGGAACTTGCAATCCCATTCATTGACAACTGGAACAACTTTTATGGCAAACATGATATGTATGCAAGGGATGGGGTTCATCTCTCTGGGGCAGGGGTGGTAGCACTTGCAGACTCGATTGAGAAGGCCATTGGTGAAATGCCTATGATTTTAAACTGATGGAAGATAGAGGTATGGGTGTGTGTGGGAAACAAGCAGGTTGCAACACTAGGGTTGGAAACAGTAAATGTATAAAAGGCATTCAGCATGAAGTTATAAATAAAGACAATAGAACAGGTCAGCAAACAAAGGGGGACAGCAGAGGGCAGCAAGGGACTAGCTCCCTTAAGGTTTACTATACTAATAGCAGGAGTGTTAGAAATAAGATAGATGAGCTAAGATTAATTGCAAGTGCAGGAAACATAGATATTATTGCTATAACAGAGACCTGGCTCAATCTGAAAGATAGAGAGATGCCCTCTGAATGTCACATACAAGGCTATAAATTATTCCACACTGACAGGGTCAACAGGAAAGGTGGTGGAGTAGCGATGTATGTCAGAGACAATTTAAATTGTTGTGTTAGACAAGATATTAAATTAGAAGCGTCAGCCACTGAATCTGTTTGGTTACAGCTTCTCGAGGGCCGAGAAAAACTAATTTTGGGTGTGATTTACAGGGCCCCAAATCTTGATAGGGAGTGCAGTAAACTTCTATGGGACGAAATTCGTAAGGCATCTACATACGAAAATGTTGTGCTAATGGGAGATTTCAATTATAGACAGATTGACTGGAGCAATTTGACAGGAAATTTAGAGTCGGGTGACTTTCTTGATACGATCCAGGATTGTTTTTTAAAACAGTTTGTGACAGAGCCAACTAGGGGAAATAACCTCCTTGACTTGGTTCTTGCCAGTAGGGAAACACTAATTAATAATCTTGAGGTTAATGATGAGCTTGGGGAGAGTGATCACAAATCACTCAGTTTTAACATATCATGGAATTCCCCTAATAATGGCAATCAAGTCTCCGTCCCTGACTTTCGCTTGGCTGATTTCATAGGACTGAAAAATTACTTAGGTGGGCTGAACTGGAATGACCTGACTAGGGGTCAGGTAGGTGGTGATGGTTGCCGATATGATGCTTTCCAGGGCATAGTTCTAGCTGCTCAGTCAAATTATGTTCCAAATAGGGAAATCAGATCAAACAAAAATGATCCTAAATGGATGAACAATAGATTAAAATATCTGATTGGTCAAAAGAGAGGCATATATAGGCAAATCAAAAGAGGAGAGGGGCAATTAAGAAATCGATATATTCAGTTAAAGAGAGAAATAAAAAAGGGAATTAGAAAAGCAAATAGAGATTATGAGGTTAAAGTTGCAAGAGAATCGAAGACTAACCCAAAAGGATTCTTTCAGGTATACAGAAGTAAGATCAGGGACAAGATAGGCCCACTCAAAAGTTCCTCGGGTCAGCTCACTGACAGTGATAAGGAAATGTGTAGAATTTTTAACACATACTTCCTCTCAGTTTTTACACAGGAGGATACCAGCGATATTCCAGTAATGATAAATTATGTAGAACAGGACGATAATAAACTGTGCACTATTAGGGTCACAAGTGACATGGTCCTTAGGCAAATAGATAAATTAAAACCTAACAAATCCCCAGGCCCTGATGAACTGTATGCAAGGGTTCTAAAGGAATGTAAAGAGGAGCTTAGCACACCTTTGGCTAATCTTTTCAACATATCACTACAAACTGGCATGGTGCCAGATAAGTGGAAAATGGCAAATGTGATACCTATTTTCAAAACAGGTGACAGGTCCTTAGCTTCGAACTATAGACCAATAAGCCTAACCTCCATAGTGGGAAAATTTATGGAATCAATAATTGCCGAGGCAGTTCGTAGCCACCTTGAAAAGCATAAATTAATCAACGAATCTCAGCATGGTTTTACAAAGGGGCGTTCCTGCCTTACGAATTTATTAACTTTTTTCACTAAGGTATTTGAGGAGGTAGATCATGGTAATGAATATGATATTGTGTATATGGACTTCAGTAAGGCTTTTGACAGGGTCCCACATCAGAGACTATTGAGGAAAATTAAAGCACATGGAATAGGAGGAGAAATTTTTTCCTGGATAGAGGCATGGTTGACAAATAGGCAGCAGAGAGTTTGCATAAATGGGGAGAAATCAGAGTGGGGAAGCGTCACGAGCGGTGTTCCACAGGGGTCAGTGTTGGGCCCCCTGCTGTTCACAATCTACATAAACGACATAGATGAGGGCATAAAGAGCGACATCGGCAAGTTTGCCGATGACACCAAAATAGGCCGTCGAATTCATTCTGACGAGGACATTCGAGCACTCCAGGAAGATTTGAATAGACTGATGCAGTGGTCGGAGAAGTGGCAGATGCAGTTTAATATAGACAAATGCAAAGTTCTAAATGTTGGACAGGACAATAACCATGCCACATATAAACTAAATAATGTAGATCTTAATATTACGGATTGCGAAAAAGATTTAGGAGTTCTGGTTAGCAGTAATCTGAAACCAAGACAACAGTGCATAAGTGTTCGCAATAAAGCTAATAGAATCCTTGGCTTCATATCAAGAAGCATAAATAATAGGAGTCCTCAGGTTGTTCTTCAACTCTATACATCCTTGGTTAGGCCTCATTTAGATTATGCTGCACAGTTTTGGTCACCGTATTACAGAATGGATATAAATTCTCTGGAAAATGTACAAAGGAGGATGACAAAGATGATCCCATGTATCAGAAACCTTCCCTATGAGGATAGACTAAGGGCCCTGAAACTGCACTCTCTAGAAAGACGTAGAATTAGGGGGGATATGATTGAGGTTTATAAGTGGAAGACAGGAATAAATAAAGGGGATGTAAATAGTGTGCTGAAAATATCTAGCCTAGACAGGACTCGCAGCAATGGTTTTAAGTTGGAAAAATTCAGATTCAGGAGGGATATAGGAAAGTACTGGTTTGGTAATAGAGTTGTGGATGAGTGGAACAAACTCCCAAGTACCGTTATAGAGGCCAGAACGTTGTGTAGCTTTAAAAATAGGTTGGATAAATACATGAGTAGATGTGGGTGGGTGTGAGTTAGACGTGATAGCTTGTGCTACCAGGTCGGTTGCCGTGTTCCTCCCTTAAGTCAATGTGACCTGACCTGACTAGGTTGGGTGCATTGGCTTAAGCCGGTAGGGACTTGGACCTGCCTCGCATGGGCCAGTAGGCCTTCTGCAGTGTTCCTTCGTTCTTATGTTCTTATGTTCTTATAATTTTGCACTCTCATTTGCCCCCTTTGCCGGTCCCTAGGTACCATACCCTCTTTCATACATATATTGAATAAAAGCACCAACCACTGCAAAACTATATCCCCACCTGCTTTTAACATTTCTCTCTTTATCCCATCAATCCCAGTTGCCTTGTCGCCTTTCATTGTACCCACTACTTCACGAACCTCCCCCACACTCACAGTTCGCTCTTCCTCACTCCTTCAAGATGTTATTCCTCCTTGCCCTATACACGATATCACAGCTTCCCTATCTTCATCAACATTTAACAATTCCTCAAAATAATCCCTCCATTTTCCCGATACCTCTAACTCTATTTAATAACTCTCCTCTCCTATGCTTAACCAATACATTCATTCCCTAGGCTTCCTCAAAGCATTAATCTCTCTCCAAAACTTTTTATTTTCAACAAAATTTGTTGATATCTCACGCACTCTCTCATTTAGAAGACAACAGATATATCGGATGATTATTTAATTGTAGCTGCAGTGAGAGTAAGAGATAGATGGGGTACAATGAGAAAGGTATCAGAGACAGTTAGAGAGACACGTGAAATCTTACAAAATAAAGTAGGAGAAAGTTAGGATAACATAGAAGAATTTTTTAGAAGAAAGATGGGTTAGGAAGAAAATAGGTAATGAGGTTGAAGAGTTATGAAGTAGATTAAGAATAGAGTGTTAAAATGTTCAGCAGAGGTTTGTGGATATAAGAGGGTGGGTGCAGGAGGGATGAGGAGCGACTGGTGAAATGCTGAGATAAAGAAAGTGGTAAAACAGAAGAAGTTAGGATATGAGAGTTCTCACAAAGAAGTAATTTAAGAAGGGTACAGTATATGGTGAGGTAGTGTAAAAAGAGAGGAAATGAAAGAGTAGGTGAGGTTGTCAACAAATTTTGCTGAATATAAGAAATTTTTTGGGGTGAGATTAATAGGTTGACAAAAAAATAAAGAACTAATGAATTTAACAGTTAAAAGAGATGAGGGGAGTTGGAATTATTGGGAAGATGGTGGGAATATTCTGAGGAGGTATTAAATGTTGACTTCATGCATTGATCAGGAATAAGGTGGTAGACGTGAGTGTGGGGGACGTGCGTGAGGCTGTGGGTAAAATGAAAGGAGTAAAGCAGCTGAGATTGATGGCATCATGACAGAAATGTTAAAAAGCAGGTGAGAATATAGTACTGAAGTGGTCGGTGCTTTTATTTAATAAATGTATGAAAGAGGGGAAGGTATCCAGACTTTGGCAGAGAGCAAGCATTGTTTATCTTTATTAAGGAAAAGGGAACAAAAATGAGTGTAAGAATTTTAGGGAAATAAGCATGTTGAGTTAACCAGATAGAGTGATTAATGAAAGAATTTGTTGTAATACGGAGAACAGGATCTCAGACGAAGTGGAGGTGATGTGCATATCAAGTGTTCACATTGAAGCATATAAGTAAAATATATTTAGAAAAAAGTAAAGAAGTTTTCGTTCCATTTATGGATTTAGAAAAGGAACACGATAAGATGGATAGGAGAGTAATGTGGAGGATGTTGCAAGTGTATGAAATAGGTGGTAGGCTACTGAAAGTGAAGCTCGGTTTAGACAGTGTAAGAGAGAAGGAGATTAATTTCCAGTAAATGTAGCCTTTGGACAGGGATGCGTGATGTTACCAACGTTGTTTAACATACTTATAAATGGAGTTGTAAAACAAGTGTGACAGAGGTGTGGAATTAAATTATATACAATTTAATAGAAAGTGGGAACTGTCATAGTTTCTTTTTGCCTATGACACATTGCTTTTGGGAGATTCTAAAGAGAAGTTGTTAAGGTTTGTAGACGAATTTGGGAGAGTATGTTAAAAGTAATTAAAATTGAACGTACGAAAGAGCAACGTAATGAGGGTAACTAGAAAATTATGTATTGAAAGATTAGATATCAGAATGGATGGAAAGAGTACGGAGGAAGTGAATATATTCAGTTTTCTGAGAATAGATTTGTTAGCGGCCGTGTCTATGAAAGATTAGGTGAACCATTGAATTGATGATAGAAAATAATGTAGCTGGTGCACTGAAGCATCAGAGTAGACAAAGAACGTTATTCATAAATGCAAAAAGGGGAATGTATGAGAGTATAGTGGTATCAACACTCTTATATGGGTGTGAAGCGTGGATTGTGAATGTTGGAACATCGAGGAGACTGGAAGCAGTGGGGATGTTGTATCTGAGGGCAATGTGTGATGCAAATATTTGGAAAGAATTCGCAGCATGGAGATCAGAAGAAGGTGTGGGGTTACTGAATGTATCATCCAAATGGCTGAGGAGTTGTTAGGTTAGAGCAATGTAGGAAGACTTGAAGGGTGTAAAAATCTATAGTAGGGGGAAGTCGGGGTAGGGTTTGCCCTGCGAAAAAATTGGATGTTTTGCATGCGAGGGGCTTGGACATCCAGCAGGCATGTGTGTGTCAGATAGGAGTGAGTGGAAGCAAGTAGTTTTTATTACACCATGCTGTTGGAATGTGAGCAAGGTAATATTTATTAAGGGATTCATGTATGTATGTATGTATGTATAATGTTCGCCCAGACCGGGGTCCTCTTGCAATGACCCGTCTCTGGCTTCCGAAGGAGAATGGATTCTGCAATGATGCAGCTTATGCTTTTCATAAGCAAGAACACTGTCTATTCTTTGAGTTCCTGGCAGGAACACTGATTCATATACATGCCCATGCTGGGCACATTGTGCACATACATATGTATATTTATGCAAACTTTCGTACGCACACACATGCACACTTAATTGTGGACACTCTAGTGAGAAGGAGATGCCGATATCACTGGCAACAGCTTGTCAAGGGTGGAGTCTGTGCTACACTAGGGAAGTCGCACTCCTCTCTGGTCCTCCTCGGGAGGGGGCGTCAGTGGAAGGAATTCAGAGAAACTAGTTAGCTATAGCAGTACAATGCCTGTACTCTGAAAGAGGTGTGGGGTTACCTGCAGTTTGGAGTGACATCTGAACTGTAGTATCGGCGCATCTCTGGGGAGATGGTGATAGAGTGATGATAAAGGAGTTTCTTCTTTCTCGGTCTTCCTACCTACGTAGGAGAAGTCTGATGCATTAAAAAAAAGTTGTTGGCTCATAAATTCTTTGATTCGACTTTCCGAATTCTTGAAATAACCAGGAGTTGTAGCATGGAGAAGGAAAGAACTGGGAGTAGTTCACAATAATATGATTTTAAATCGGTGTACCATAACAGGCTCGTCAGGATCTTGAGGATCCGCTGTCCACAAAAACCAAGTATAATCTCGGTATACCTCTTATACCAGTATAACTAATATCAGCCTACAAGGCAAACAGTTGTTCTCAAAAATTGACAAGAATATATCTTATTTTTCACAGCGAAGGACCTATCATGAGAGTCATGTAGCAAAGGGTATTTAAATTTGCCTCTACACTGCAGCGAAACTTTCCCATAACTCGTTATTGTGGTAGATTATGTCTATAAATTCTAACTTGATTCGGAAGATTTCTTCAGTAAGAGTATTCTGTAATTGTTCTTGTATAATATTTCAAGATTATTACGATCATAGATCTGTGTTCCCATTTGGCTTCTGGACATCCTTTAATTAGAAGGCAAGTCTGGGTACAATAGAAGCCTCACTCGGAACAGATCCTGATTATATTTGGCCAATTGGAGACATTCTTCTCGCATTTAGAACTATAACATTTAGTTTCTATAACTTGTGTAGGCTCCTCTGTTTCAACAGTCCGGGATTTTGTAATGATTATCATGGTCACTACAGTGGTAGGGTTAACTAATCAAATTGTATCATGTCTTAGATCACTTACAGAATTAATCAGAATATTTTTCTGGATGTAATGAAGTAAACCAAAAAAAAATCTCTTCAGTACCTACTGAGATATAGAGGAGTGAAGTTGACAGTTAATGAACTGCTAGCGGTAACATTGGTCACTGCCGCGCACTCCTTATTATTTATAATAATTTCTTTTTATTTTTCCTTATTTTTTTTTCTAATATTTTGTTTTTCAAGTAACTTTCGTGAACTGTGAGACATATATAATGCACAATGTGTGTCTGTGTGTATGTATAAACATACATACATATATATATTTAAATATAGGGAGGTACCACCTCTAGAACTGTTCTGGGGACCCTCATCCTCAGAGAAAAGAATATATATATGTGTATGTATATATATATATATATATATATATATATATATATATATATATATATATATATATATATATATATATATATATATATATATATATATATATATATATACATATATAGATGGGGTTGTAAGAGAAGTAAATGCGAGGGTCTTGGCAAGAGGCGTGGAGTTAAAAGATAAAGAATCACACATAAAGTGGGAGTTGTCACAGTTGCTCTTTGCTGATGACACTGTGCTCTTGGGAGATTCTGAAGAGAAGTTGCAGAGATTGGTTGATGAATTTGGTAGGGTGTGCAAAAGAAGAAAATTAAAAGTGAATACAGGAAAGAGTAAGGTTATGAGGATAACAAAAAGATTAGGTGATGAAAGATTGGATATCAGATTGGAGGGAGAGAGTATGGAGGAGGTAAATGTATTCAGATATTTGGGAGTGGACGTGTCAGCGGATGGGTCTATGAAAGATGAGGTGAATCATAGAATTGATGAGGGGAAAAGGGTGAGCGGTGCACTTAGGAGTCTGTGGAGACAAAGAACTTTGTCCTTGGAGGCAAAGAGGGGAATGTATGAGAGTATAGTTTTACCAACGCTCTTATATGGGTGTGAAGCATGGGTGATGAATGTTGCAGCGAGGAGAAGGTTGGAGGCAGTGGAGATGTCATGTCTGAGGGCAATGTGTGGTGTGAATATAATGCAGAGAATTCGTAGTTTGGAAGTTAGGAGGAGGTGCGGGATTACCAAAACTGTTGTCCAGAGGGCTGAGGAAGGGTTGTTGAGGTGGTTCGGACATGTAGAGAGAATGGAGCAAAACAGAATGACTTCAAGAGTGTATCAGTCTGTAGTGGAAGGAAGGCGGGGTAGGGGTCGGCCTAGGAAAGGTTGGAGGGAGGGGGTAAAGGAGGTTTTGTGTGCGAGGGGCTTGGACTTCCAGCAGGCATGCGTGAGCGTGTTTGATAGGAGTGAATGGAGACAAATGGTTTTTAATACTTGACGTGCTGTTGGAGTGTGAGCAAAGTAACATTTATGAAAGGGCTTCAGGGAAACCGGCAGGCCGGACTTGAGTCCTGGAGATGGGAAGTACAGTGCCTGCACTCTGAAGGAGGGGTGTTAATGTTGCAGTTTAAAAACTGTAGTGTAAAGCACCCTTCTGGCAAAACAGTGATGGAGTGAATGATGGTGAAAGTTTTTCTTTTTCGGGCCACCCTGCCTTGGTGGGAATCGGCCAGTGTGATAATAAAAATATATATACAGTGGTCCCTCGTTTTTCGTAAGTAATCCGTTCCTGGAGCCGTTACTATAAACGAAATTTACGATATATATACGATATATATATATACGATATATATACTGTATATATACAGTGGTCCCTCGTTTTTCGTAGTTCTCGGCAATCGTAAATTTCGCCAATCATAGGGGTATTTTCGTATAAACATGGACTCGCTTTGCATAGGTTGACTCCCGAATAGTAGTTCGTCCAGGACGCTTACGCAAGGTGTGAGCCGGGGAGGCCTCCCTACCCAGCCAGTCTGGCATTGTTTACCAGTGAGTGAAGGTCCCCTCAAGTGCTCCTACGAAATATTTCATAATATTCCACTCATTTTAGTGCTTGCAAGTACTAAATAAGCTACCATGGCTCCAAAGAAAGCTCCTAGTGCCAAGCCTGTGGTAAAGAAGGTGAGAAATATGTACAGTGACAAAGTCTTGTACCATTTTAGGGAAGTGTTAAAGAGACGCCAGAAACAGAGCTCTCTCCACAGTTACTTTGCGAGACAGGACTAGAGTGACTCTCAAGGTGGTCCTAGTAACATTAAGAAACAGAGAAGAGAAGCAACCCCAGAGAAGCAATTGGTACCTGAGGTGTTGCTGGAAGGGGATTCCCCTTCCAAACTGTAAACAATCCAATCTCTCTCCTCCTCCAGTCTCCCATACACTAAGAAGAACCTCCAATAAAGGTAAGTGTTATGCTGTTAATGTTTCATTCATCATTTCCCATTGTATTGTTTATGTACTACATGTATATTTCATGTAAAATTTTTTTTTGTTTTAATACTTCTGAGTGTCAGAAACGGATTAATTGTATTTACATTATTTCTTATGGGGAAAATTGATTCGCAAATCGTAAATTTCGTTTATAGTAGCTCCTCCAGGAACGGATTAATTACGAAAAACGAGGGACCACTGTAATATATATATATATATATATATATATATATATATATATATATATATATATATATATATATATATATATATATATATATATATATATATGTCGTGCCGAATATGTAAAACTGGTCAATTAGCAAGAACTCATATAAAATTAAGTTCTTTCTGAAATTTTCTCTTATACATTTAAAGATATATTTTTTTCATTAATGTTAATGTAAAAAATTTTAATTTTGCATCAAAAGTATCTTAGAAAACTTACCTAACCTTATTATAACAAGAACAATTTATTTTAGCCTAACCCAACTAAATATATTTTAAATACGTTTACAATAATTTAATACTAAACAAACACAATCAAATATATTTTTTTCGTTAGCTTCAGAATGTATTTTTGCGAAATTATTGCATACACAAATTTTTACTTGTGCTATATGGCAAGATGAGCGTTGCTATTTAAGCCAAGATCGCAAGTTCTGCCTATTCGGCACGACATATATATATATATATATATATATATATATATATATATATATATATATATATATATATATATATATATATATATATATATATACACATGCAATAAGATCACAGGAAACAAGTAATTTTAGAATACGTAAAACATCCACTGTGAAAGAATAGAGAAATTCCAAGCACTTTCGTGACTACTCACATTATCAAGGCATAATAAAAGTAATGCATCAAAGGAAGGCATATAAAAGGTCTAGACCACACCTCACCATCACACCCCACAACAAAGCAACACCTGACGTGCGACTCATAAGAAAGAGAACACTGCAGCAGGCCCGCTGGCCCAACTAGACAGGTCCTTCACGCAACCCACAAACAAACTATTCTACCCAAGAAAATAAATCTTAATTCTTTCGTAGAATACTTTGTGGGTTGCGCGAAGGACCTGTCTAGTTGGGCCAGCAGGCCTGCTGTAGTGTTCTCTTTCTTATGAGTCGCACATCAGGTGTTGCTTAGTTGTGGGATGTGATGGTGAGGTGTGGTCTAGACTCTTTATATGCCTTCCTTTGATGCATTACTTTTATTATGTCTTGATAATGTGAGTAGTCATGAAAGCGCTTGGAATTTCATTATTCTTTCACGGTGGTTGTTTTGCATATATATATATATATATATATATATATATATATATATATATATATATATATATATGCAAAGGAGGAATAACATCTTGAGGAGTGAGGAAGAGCCAGTTGTGAGTGTGGGGGAAGTTCGTGAGGCAGTAGGTAAAATGAAAGGGGGTAAGGCAGCCGGGATGGATGGGATAAAGATAGAAATGTTAAAAGCAGGTGGGGATATAGTTTTGGAGTGGTTGGTGCAATTATTTAATAAATGTATGGAAGAGGGTAAGGTACCTAGGGATTGGCAGAGAGCATGCATAGTTCCTTTGTATAAAGGCAAAGGGGATAAAAGAGAGTGCAAAAATTATAGGGGGATAAGTCTGTTGAGTATACCTGGTAAAGTGTATGGTAGAGTTATAATTGAAAGAATTAAGAGTAAGACGGAGAATAGGATAGCAGATGAACAAGGAGGCTTTAGGAAAGGTAGGGGGTGTGTGGACCAGGTGTTTACAGTGAAACATATAAGTGAACAGTATTTAGATAAGGCTAAAGAGGTCTTTGTGGCATTTATGGATTTGGAAAAGGCGTACGACAGGGTGGATAGGGGGGCAATGTGGCAGATGTTGCAAGTGTATGGTGTAGGAGGTAGGTTACTGAAAGCAGTGAAGAGTTTTTACGAGGATAGTGAGGCTCAAGTTAGAGTATGTAGGAAAGAGGGAAATTTTTTCCCAGTAAAAGTAGGCCTTAGACAAGGATGTGTGATGTCACCATGGTTGTTTAATATATTTATAGATGGGGTTGTAAGAGAAGTAAATGCGAGGGTCTTGGCAAGAGGCGTGGAGTTAAAAGATAAAGAATCACACACAAAGTGGGAGTTGTCACAGCTGCTCTTTGCTGATGACACTGTGCTCTTGGGAGATTCTGAAGAGAAGTTGCAGAGATTGGTGGATGAATTTGGTAGGGTGTGCAAAAGAAGAAAATTAAAGGTGAATACGGGAAAGAGTAAGGTTATGAGGATAACAAAAAGATTAGGTGATGAAAGATTGGATATCAGATTGGAGGGAGAGAGTATGGAGGAGGTGAACGTATTCAGATATTTGGGAGTGGACGTGTCGGCGGATGGGTCTATGAAAGATGAGGTGAATCATAGAATTGATGAGGGAAAAAGAGTGAGTGGTGCACTTAGGAGTCTGTGGAGACAAAGAACTTTGTCCTTGGAGGCAAAGAGGGGAATGTATGAGAGTATAGTTTTACCAACGCTCTTATATGGGTGTGAAGCGTGGGTGATGAATGTTGCAGCGAGGAGAAGGCTGGAGGCAGTGGAGATGTCATGTCTGAGGGCAATGTGTGGTGTGAATATAATGCAGAGAATTCGTAGTTTGGAAGTTAGGAGGAGGTGCGGGATTACCAAAACTGTTGTCCAGAGGGCTGAGGAAGGGTTGTTGAGGTGGTTCGGACATGTAGAGAGAATGGAGCGAAACAGAATGACTTCAAGAGTGTATCAGTCTGTATTGGAAGGAAGGCGGGGTAGGGGTCGGCCTAGGAAAGATTGGAGGGAGGGGGTAAAGGAGGTTTTGTGTGCGAGGGGCTTGGACTTCCAGCAGGCATGCGTGAGCGTGTTTGATAGGAGTGAATGGAGACAAATGGTTTTTAATACTTGACGTGCTGTTGGAGTGTGAGCAAAGTAACATTTACGAAGGGGTTCAGGGAAACCGGCAGGCAGGACTTGAGTCCTGGAGATGGGAAGTACAGTGCCTGCACTCTGAAAGAGGGGTGTTAATGTTGCAGTTTAAAAACTGTAGTGTAAAGCACCCTTCTGGCAAGACAGTGATGGAGTGAATGATTGTGAAAGTTTTTCTTTTTCGGGCCACCCTGCCTTGGTGGGAATCGGCCAGTGTGATAATAAAATAATAAATTTATATATATATATATATATATATATATATATATATATATATATATATATATATATATATATATATATATATATATATATATATATATATATTTACATATACATAGGATAGGGTCCACCTGTGGTGTAAATTGTGGGACCCATAGCCTCAGAGAAGTGGATAAAAAGGCTACAAGGAAGAATATTTACATCTCTTCCTGAAGCCATTTGAATATTCCACTTCCCCTACCACCCATCTTTTCGTTCTTTTTTTTACCAATGGGTATATTTTATTACATAATATGGTATATAAGATTTAAGTGATACATTGTTGATATCAATATGGCATATACAGTACATGAGGTGTGAGACATACATGTCTAGTACATATTGTTATGTGTTTGCCACTGATTACAATGCGAAAATCTCATCCAGTTCCTCAGAGCTGGGGCACGTGCCCAAAATACAGCAGGCATTACCCCTTTGAACAGCAGCGTTGAGACTCTGAACAGAAAACTTGTTACCATGAGATCCCTACTTACCCTGATGAGTCTTTTGCCTAGCTCCTTAAGGAACTTAGTAGTACTGTTTCCCCATGAACCAAAGGTCTCCAAGCCTATGGGAACAGACATATAATGATGAGCAAGTTCCCATATTTTCTAAACTTTTGGGACTTCCTGAAACAGGCAGCTGCCTCTCCTTCCTCCCTAGCGTATTGGACATAGGAATCAGCCAATGTAAATGCACATGTGTAGTCCCACACCACCTGCTTGCCGTCTGTCCAGGCTTGAAGGGTGATACACAAATAACCCGCACATAAAAGAGAGAAGCTTACGACGACGTTTTGGTCCGACTTGGACCATTTACAAAGTCACACTAACCAGAAGTACGAACGAACGAACGAAAGTTCAGGTAAGATCCCAAATGGGATGAGCGGGGAAGACGGGACAGACGAAGAATAGTGCTGGAGAGGAGTGTTCTTAGTTGTAGAAATAGAGCCAGGGCTTAACCCAGCAGCTAAGTCGATCGTGGGACAGACATTGAGAACACACATAGCAGGCTCTTCTGTTGGGACTCCGGTGGGTGAGTGGGGAAGTGTGGACAGACGAAGAATAGTCGGTGAGAGGAAGGTCTTGAGTTGTAGATAAAAGAGCCAGGGCTAAACCCAGCTGCGTGGCACTGCGAGGCAGTGTAGAGAGGGCATGTTGAGGACATAGAGGAGAGAGCAGACTGCAGACAGTGCTCGCTGGCTGATATGCTTCAGGCTGAGGTGAAGAGCTGGTTTGGACGTCAGGTGTCGGGAGGCTCACGTTGTGTGTTTGGCTACACTTCGCTGGTGATGGAGCCACTCTTGAGTCTTTTGAAGTCTCTTTTGGAAACATGTGGAATAGTTGCATTCTGAGGTGGGAGCAGTTCAGATTCGTCACGAGGTAAGATAGTGCGTTTTCAAAAGGAATTTGGTGAGGTTTGGTGCAGGTGTACTTGACAGCTCCCTCTTTCATTAAGTGGAGCATCAGCTGCGCTCATTTCGGTTGGGAGGTTCGGGGTGGTGTAGAAGGTTAGAGACCCAATAAAGGCTTGTGGTTTCTTCTTCGGTTACTTCTTCGACTACTACTTTGTCGTTGCCCGAGATTTGTTCATAATGTTCTGGTTCTATTTCGTCTTCTGTGACCGTGTTGAGAGGAGGCAGGGAGTGTTGGTCGGTTGTGGTTTGTTGGGCTGGTGGTGGGTGGTGAAAGGTGGCAGTAGACGGTGGTGTTGGTTCTGGAGTAGAGTCTTGGTCAGAGATACGAGTAGGACCAGGGGTTGAGGTGAAGTTAACAATGTCTGGAATTAGCTTGAGGAGATCTTGTGATGGTGGCGAGTCTGGAAAGTTGAAGTTTGGCATGTTGTTAAGGCGAAACATACAGAGGAACGAACGAACGAAAGTTCAGGTAAGATCCCAAATGGGATGAGCGGGGAAGACGGGACAGACAAAGAATAGTGCTGGAGAGGAGTGTTCTTAGTCGTAGAAATAGAGCCAGGGCTTAACCCAGCAGCGAAGGCGATCGTGGGACAGATATTGAGAAGAGAAATTCAGTCTCTTCTGTTGGGACTCCGGTGGGGTGAGCGGGGAGGAAGGGACATGCGACGTTTAGCGCTAGAGAGGAGTGTAGAACTGGGCCATGTCTTAACCCAAAAGCTAAGGCGAATGAGGGTCAGAGAATGGTACCTGTCATAGAAGGTACCTGTCAGCGAATCCAAGGCTATTTGTAAATAGGGTTAGGAGCAGGGTCATGCAAGTAGAAAAGGTTGTGTTGGTTTGTGGGTCTGCGAATGTCTTCGTCAAGGAGAGAGGTCCAGTAGTTATGTCGTGTCTCAAGTTTGTCTATCTGTCTGCCACTGAGCGTCTTCCAGTACAGATTCAGCGCAGGGATGTCTAATTGGGCATGGAGAGACTCGCTTGTGGCGAAGTCCTCCCATCTGACATCAAGCACCCAGCGCAGTGCCTTGTTCTGGACACGCTGCAGTTTAAGTAAGTTTGTTTTTGCTGCAAGAGAGAGGGCTAGAGGAGAGTAAGTTATCAGAGGACGTATTAGGGATTTGTAGAGGTGTAGTTTGGTGCGTTGAGAGGCATGTTTCAGTTTGTAGAGGCCCACAAGGGCCTTACTAGCTATTGCATGCCTTGAGTGAATGTGTCCATGTAAACGAAGAAGGTATTCAAGATTAACGCCAAGGACAGTGACAGATTGTGTGATGGGGATGTAAGTGCGGGTGTCAGCTGTTCTGAGCTCGACAGGTAATGGAGGATCACGTTTCCTGTAGTTAAAATATGTAATGCTGGATTTAGCTGCATTGGTTTTGATCCTCAATTTTTGTTCCCAGATGGCTATCCTGTCGACCTCATTTTGTGTTTTGTGTGTGAGTGTATCTATATTGGCATGAGTGATAAGTTGTGTAATGTCGTCTGCATAGGCTAGTGTGATGGAGTTGTGGTATACAGGTGTTGGAATGTCGTTAGCGTATAAAATGTAGAGGGTAGGGGAGAGGACAGATCCCTGGGGTACTCCGGCATTTAGTGTGAAGTAGTCAGTGTAACAGCCTTGGAATTTGATTCTCATGGTACCGCCGTCTAGGAAGTTGCAGAGGAGTTTACAAGTATTGAAAGGCAGGTTGAAGTTAGTGCAGAGTTTGTACTTGAGCCCTTCATGCCAGACAGTGTCAAAAGCTTTTTCAACGTCTTTTGCAACCAGGGCTGTCTTGTTTCTTTGTTTTGTGTTGATGTGGATGTAGTTGAGAATGATGTTAATGGCATCCTGTGTGGATCTGTGTGTTCTAAAGCCAAACTGGCCATCAGAAAGTAGAGAATTGTGTTCCAGGTATCTGCGAAGGCGATGATTAATGAGTTTTTCAAAGAGTTTTCCTAAAGTTTCGAGGAGGCTGATAGGGCGATAATTTCTAGGGTCAGAGTGGTCTTTATTGGGTTTAGGAAGGAGGATAGCAGTAGCAGCTTTGAAGAGGGAAGGGAAGTATCCAGAGGCAAGGGAGGCATTGAGGAGGTTTGTGTAGGCAGTAATGATAGAGTCAGGAAGGTGTTTTAGGATAATATGGTTTAGGCCAGAGGCATCAGGGGCCTTGGGAGGAAGGTGTCTGAGGAGAGTTTAACGTATGTGTTGGTGAAAGGAGTGTCAGGTTCTTGGGAAGAGGTAAGAGAGTCCAGATGGATGTGGCTGTCTGGTGTTGTTTCGTGTGTATGTGTAGTGTTCCAGTGTTCTATGTTCTGAATGTGTTGAATAGCGTTAGGGTGGGGTGGGTGAGGGTGGAAGATGTTCTCCCAGATGTGTTTGAAGATGTTAGTAGCAGCCTGCGGGTTTGAGATGTGTGTGTTGTTGTGGGTGATGTGTTTGAATTTGTTGGTGGGAGTGGTGCCTCTGATTTTTTTGATAAAGTTCCAGAAGGCTTTGGTGTTTTTGATACGCTGTTTGTCCGCTTGTAGTATGAGCTGTGACCAGTGATTGTTGTGGTCTTGGTCTAGACTGTGTAGAATGTTGTCTCTGAGGTAAGTGAGATCTAATCGGACTTGATTAAATCTATGTGTGTGTTGTAGAGAAAGCGGTTGTGGTAACAGATAATTAGCCTTCTTGTTCTGATTGAGGGTTTGAAGGAATAACGAGTGGTGTGGGTTTTCTTTGGTATTGCGGTGTTGGCTGTTTGTGTAATGGTGTCTTGGATGAGAGCAAGTTGAGTGTCAGTGTCAGAGATAGGTTTGTTGTTGTAGTCATAGGTGAGGTTAGTATTATCTATGTGTTGTTTGAAGGCATCCCAGTCAGCGTTCTTGTAGGAGAAGGAAGGTGTGGCCGGGATGAGGATAGGGTTGGAGGAGATGTGTAAGATGACGGGAATGTGATCAGAGCCTGTAATAGGGCCAGGTGATATGTAGTGTTGAAAGAGAGAGCTGGCTCGGTTTGCCAGAATGATGTCGGGTTTGCCTTGGCCAGTGTGATTGTAGAAGGTGTTGAAGTCTAAACCGAGGTGAACTAGGTGTTTGTGGTTTGTGAAGTTGAGTAATAGGTGACCAAGTTGGTTGTTACTGGTGTGATGAAAGGCGGTGTGTTTGATATTCATATCAGCTAGTAGGTATGTTGGTGTGTTGGTGTAGTTGAAGACTAAGGAAAGGTCGTGTATGTTGAGAGTAGTGTTTGGGCGAGCATAGGTGGTGAAAAAGATAAAGGGGCCAAGGTGGGTGTGTATTCTGACTGCAAGACAGTGTTGGTGAACAAAAGGGATTGGGATAAATTCGTGTTTTATGTTGGATTTGACAAGGATGGCAACCCCATCGTGGGGATCATAGGGGGACTGTAGTGCAGTATAACCATAATGGCGGATACGTTGAGGGGCTTTGAGGCAGGTACTGTTTAGCAAAACAATATCTGGGCTCTCTGCTTCAAGGAGCTCGGTACGTTGAACTGAATCACCTTAAACATGATTTAATGGTTTCGTCAATGCAAAGTTAATGTCGGGGGAGGAATTTGGATTAAAACCCGTGATAGTAGTGCCATCAGTGGATGTGTGTTTGTAGGTGCTACGGACCCGTTTCCTGGAGGGGGAGGAAGAGATGGATCTGTTTTTATGTTCTTTGGTCTGTCTGTCAGAAGTTGGGGCAGGTTTAGGTTTGAGTGGATTTTGTCTGGAGGAGGTGGAGTTGGACCTGGATGAAGTTTTGGTTGTGGTGGAGGGGTGAGCGAAGGTGGATGCAGAGGAAGTGGAAGCTTTGGTAGGGGTTGAGGAAGAGGAAGCTATGGTAAGGGATGAGGAAGTGGAAGCTATGGTAAAGGATGAGGAAGTGGAAGCTTTGGAAGGGAATGAGGAAGTGGGTAAGGAAGTGGGGGGAGGGGTGGTCGTAGTAGCAGCAGTAGGGCTGTTTGTGGGAGGTGTAGAAGTAGTGAAGAGGGGTAGGGGAGGAGGAGAGCTGGTGGGAGTAGGAAGTGGGGGGATGGGAGAGGTTGTAGGAGGTTTAGAAGAGAAACAGGAAGGAGGGATAATTAAAGAGGGAAGATTGTTAGCAGACAAGATTAGGTTAAGGACATATGAGTAGTCTGATTGGTAAGCTTGAAAGATTACCATCGCAGAGTGGGCAGCAGTGGCGAGTTGACAGTTAGTTTTGTAGTCTAGTGTGAGTGTAGGTGTAGAAGGAGAAGTGCTTGTAGTCTGTGTTAGTTTTTGATGTGTGTATAGTAGAAGAGGTGGACCAAGTGCGTGGGGATGCCCAGGCATTGGGGGTAGGGGAGGGAGGTATGGAAGGGGAGGGAGGTGCAGGGAAAGGATTGGGGAGGGAGGGAGGTTGGCTTGCTCTGAGGGAGGAGAGAATGTGCTTTCTAGAAGGGCAGGAATTTGCAGCTGCAGTGTGTGACCCGCTGCAGTTAGAACATTTAAGGGGGAGGTTGCAAGTATTCCAGAAGTGGCCAGTTGCTGAACATCTGGAGCAGTGGCTGACTGGATGGCGAAACGTCCACAACAAAGACACCCAGATGCCGCACATGTGTCTTAATTTCATCAGTAGTAGTAGTAGTAGTAGTAGTAGTAGTAGTAGTAGTAGTAGAAGAGATAGTAGTAGTGGTAGTGGTAGAAGTGGGGAATAAGGAGGACGAGCCAGTCAAATACAAAGGAAGGGGAGCACTGCAAGGGAGCTAGGTGCCCACAGAGGGAGAGCAAGCGCACAGAGGTGCGCTTGCTCTCCCTCCAGTGGCTGGCTGGATGGCGAAACGTCTATGATGGGGTGCCCGGGTGTTGCGCATGTGTCTTAATTTCATCTTGTCGGTATTATATACCATTCTTGTACTACTACTACTACTACTACCACCACCACCACCACCACCTCTTTCTGCCTATATATAGCCGTCCTGCTCCACTTCTGGTTAGTGTGACTTTGTAAATGGTCCAAGTTGGACCGAAACGTAGTCGTAAGCTTCTCTCTTTTATGTGCGGGTTATTTGTGTATCGTTCCAGTCACGGTATTGTGCCTTTTTTGTTATTTATTGAAGGGTGATCCCATCTGGACGCTTTTAACTGCCATCAGATCTGCATAGTTGGGGTGGCTTCCTTACTTCTGGGCATCCAGCTGTTGTGAGACTCCTCTTGATAATGTTATTTACCTCGGATTTTCGGCACACAAGACCATGGTACCCGAATTCGTCTGCTGCTTCACTGTCACAAGTACACCTGTGTTCGGCGAGAACAGGGGGGCAAGAAGAAGGGCAACACCAATGCGGATGGTCTGTGGGTCGAGGCGTGTGCCAAGGCTGGAGTTGGGAACAGTCAACAAAAAGTCCCCTGCATGAGGAGCTCTCACTGCCAGGATGTGGGCTCTATACTTCCCTGACACACTCAGGCATCGTTGAGGCTATATTCTCCACTATTGGGCCATCCCAGTGCGACTGTTTGTAGTTGTTGGGGGGAGCAGGTCTGGTTTCAGAGCCTGTTAGATTATCCCGTATTGCTCCATCAACGAACTTTTGGTCATGGATTCCAATCTTGTCCCTAAGATGTTCAGGGAGAATTTCTGCTACAAGCCCTCTGGATGCAAAGCATGAGGACAGAAAAGCAGGTAGCCAATCTGTGATGACTTGTGGACACCAATGCCTCCTAGTCTGACTGGAAGTGTAGCTTGGTTCCACTGCCCGTCTTCTAGAGTAAGGTTAAGTACTTTCGTAAAAATCTGCCTCAGGATACTTTCATATTCGTGTAGTATAGGGTTATCATATGAAGGTACACATCTTAGGAAATATGTCACCTGGGCAGACTCAAACACTTTGTGAGAAGGTACAAGGCATCGTGGGTGTCAAGATTGCCTATTCGTTGTTCCATTCTCATCAACTCTTCCAGTTTCTTCCTGAGAATTGTGTCAATGGCATCGCTTCCCAGAGGTGCTCCAAGCAAGACGCTCTTTGTAGGGGCAATGACTGATGCTCCTGGTAGTTTGGATCTCACTGCATCTATCACTTGTTGATTGACTGAGTTGATTTCAAATTTGAATAGATTCAGGATGAGACCCATTTCCTGTCCCCATGTCATCACCTGTGTAAGATCATCTCAAGAGATTCCTTTCACCTGCTAGTGTGCCATCATCCAGGAACCAGATGTTTAGCTCATTGGTCAGTCTGACTGTGATTTCCCTAACTGCTATACAGAAGAAAAATGGTGCGAGAGGATCCCCTTGCTTGACACCTTCTGATGATGTGATTTCATGCTCTCCAAACAGGAGCATTGATTCCTTGCTGTATCCAGTTGAAACAAGAGAGATACCAGAGAAATGTTCTTGTACAGCTCCTAATACCATGTCTCTTTTCAGGAGATTAAATGCTTTCATGAAATTTAATTTTATCACTGCACTGTCCTCAGGCAGTTTGTTGATATACGCCCTTGTTGCATGAACCGCTGCTTCACTTCCATGAGAGACCACAAAGCCAAGCTGGTTTGGCTGAAGCATCATGGCTGCCTCTGCGCGAATACTTCGGCCAGTAGTGTCATGCACAGTAGTGTTTTACACTCCTCATACATAAAACGAGTGTCTTTGCTTCTCTGTGGGCATTTTGTTGTATGTATATAGATGAAACATCTTTTCTGGCCCCATTTCTTTTTAGTATGAGGCAGTTGTATTAGGTAGTGATCACCAAGCGTCAAATGAGAGGGTGTTTGGTGATCAGTTCGTAGGCGGTTTTGCATTACAGGTGATGTTACCTGGTAATTGAGTATTATTTGTCTAAGAAAGGTATAAAATACCGACAATATGAAAGTTAAGACACATGTGCAACATCTGGATATCTTTATTGTAGACGTATCGCCATCCAGTGGCTTTATCAATACAGATTCTATTATGTCCTAGAATCTGTATTGATAAAGCCACTGGATGGCGAAACGTCTACAATAAAGATATCCAGATGTTGCACATGTGTCTTAACTTTCATTATTTGTCTGTTGACAGACAAACAAAATTCGACATATAGTGGTCTGTTTCCGGTCCTCATCATATATATATATTATAATCATTGAGTGTGGGAATGTCCACAAGATGGAAAAAAAAGAATTTCATGTACCACTCATAACTCTCGAGAACACAATCAGCAAACCCAATTTGCATGTCACATTTGTCCAGTAAACGCATATTGAAGGTGAAGTCAATAACAGCCGCGGGTTTACAATGGGTCCATTGGTCACTATTCTGCCGGCCACTGTCTGCCATTTCGTTTTCGTGAACTGATGTCAACAATGGGCATTTCGTTTGTCATGCCACCGTAATACCATGATGTCACTGGCAGCAAACACCTGTACCTCACCACTACGAGTGCCTTCATTGAACCTAGGTATATGCTTACGACTGACACTCTGCGCTGTACCACAAATGGCTATCATGTTCACTCACAAGAAATCACTGAGTAAGGGGTTTGTGTACCATTTATCAGTATATAATATACGCACATTACCAAGATGTGGTTCCATCATACCTCTAACCACATCACCTGAGATACCCAATAACTTCCTGGTATTTTTCAATTTCAAAGTACACAGTTATTTTTAATACAGACCACTTTCACAATCACAAAGAACAAAACAACATATAAGAATATAAGAAAGAAGGAACACTGCAGCAGGCTTACTGGACCATGCGAGGCAGGTCCAAGTCTCCCACCAGCTTAAGCCAATGACCCAACCTAGTCAGGTCCGATCACATCTACTTAACGAAGGAGCACAACATCAGACCTATTAGCACATGCTAGTCAGGTCCAACTCACACCCACCCACACCCACTCATGTATTTATCTAACCTATTTTTAAATCTACACAAAGAAGTTTGATATTGAATTGTTTTCCCTTGCTTGGTATATAATGCTTGAATGAGTCTACTCTTCAAGAAAATCGAAAACTCGTCAATAACAAGCTTCCTGAAGGGATAAAAATACATACTGAACTTTTGTTTCAGATACATAAACACATTCCCAATCTTGTTTAACCTGTCATTTCTGACAGGCCTTGTTATGTCTAAAACGTGTAGAAAACGTAATGCAGTGGCCGCAAAAAAATCTATACATTAAAAATTTTTGGACAATAAAACGAGAAAATGCAACTTAATGTTTGTACATCTATTTTATTTCCACTTTTTAGCTTCCAACTAGTACTTCGTCATGTTACCATTGTTCTTTATCACCATCTGAAGTCGCCTGGACATCGAAGTGACAAGGGCGGAAAAGAAAGCCATGTTGATCCAAAGCTTCCTCAGTGCCTCCTTCAGGTCTTTGATGTTGCTGGGTCGAGCTTTTTCACTCGTTTTTCATCACATGCTAGGCATTCTCGATAGGATTTAGGTGAGCGGAATTGCCTGGCCACTATAAAACACTGATATTATTGCCCTCGAGGAGCTTTTTCACTCCTTTTGACTCATGGGCAGGGGCACCATCATGAATAAAAAAATCACACTCGTGAATGTTTCAAAATGTCAGCATGTGGTCCCTTAACACCTCATTATAATTACTTCCCTTCATAGTAAAGGTCTTAAGAAGAAAGTACAGCCCACCTCTGCCCTTATAACCACTAAAACACTAAAAGCACCTCAGACCATAACACTGTCAGGGTGTTTCACACTCTTCACGGAGTACCGCGGATCATAACGGGACACACCACTGGGACGTGGGACGGTCTTAGAGGCGCTCCTGTTGAGTGTGAAGGTACTCTCGTCGCTGAACATCACCTTCTGCCACTGGTCTGAGGTCTAATCTTTGTACTTCTTGGAGAACTGAAGCCGTTTCTTTTTCATGGCTTCAGTTAACATGGGCTTCTTGGCGGCACGTCGAGCAGACATTTTCTGGTCCTCTTGCAGTCGGTACTGAATGGTTTGCACTGTGACGTCTTTCAGAAGTGCAGGATGCTTTTTCTTGAGGTCTGCGCCTGTTATGGCAGGATCTGATAACACTTCCCATTTCAGGATCTTGTTTGTGCGAAGAGAAGTCTTTTTGGAGGCCCCAGACCCTACCTTCCTAGGTGGTACGGTGCCAGGTGGGAGTGAGGCAACTGCTTTCTTGAGGTTGTAAATTGCCATCCTAGTCACCTTCAGATCTGCGGCTGTATATCACAGACATGCCTTGCTCTAATAGGGTGAGTGCACGAGTGTTCGCTACAACTGAAAGTTTAGTTCGACCCATTCTGACCACTTGGAGCAGACATAGAGCGTGGCAAAGTTCGTGTTGAGTGAAAAAATGGGCAATGAGTAACAATCCTTCATCATCGAGCTCTGGAAGAGCACTGAAGTTGGGGTGGTGTGGAACGTTGGAGCAAGACGGGCTCAAGTACACAAAGCTATCACAACCTCCGCCCACTTTTCTTATGGCTGAAATCTAGTGCATAGATTTTTTTTTTTTTGCATTGGAAATGATTAGATTTTTTTTGTGGCCACTGTAGGTGGATAAATCGGATCACTGGCTTAATATCACTGAAGGCTGAGGTTGAAATTAGAAAGTCTGTCGACCAGTCTGACTTGATATTGCGCAAATACATCTCAGCCACAGTTGTCTCCTTCCATTGGTTTAGTCATGATTTAGGTCAAACAAGAGCGTTTGCCATAATAAAATCGAAGTATACGTTACTTTCCCTGACAATAATTTCCATCAGGAGTTCAATAAAAGAAAGTTCAAAACTTTCCAGTTCACTGGCACTGTTCCTAAGGGTACAAGATGGCCAGATTCTATTTGTTTCATCAGATTGATGGGGATTGGGAAGACAACTGGCTCCCTCCTGCCAATCCCAGATGCGGTCTGCTGGTGGGTACTGGATATTGATAGCTGGTTGTGGTTGTGCAGGTTGTTGTGTGTGAGTGGTTCAGGTTGTTCTTGGTTGTGGATGTTTTGAGTCATCGTGGGTCCCAGCCTGGAGCACTGCTGGTGCCGCATCCCGCGTGACACCACCACCACCACATACTGCCACATGCGGTCGATTATCCATCCCAATTGTAACCATATCATCATTACTTTCACTGTCTATTCCTGGAATGGGACTATGCCATGAACTCCTGGATGTACCCTATCCCCTTGGAATAGCATATGGCACACTACCAGACCTCGTGTGGAGTCGAATGAATTGATGCTTCACCGTTGAATTTTCCTTTTCACTGTCGCTACTTGAATAATCATCGAGACCTAAGAAATCAAAGCCAATGTCACGATCATCACCATTGCTCACATCTGAGTCCTGGCCACGAAAAAATATGAGCTTGTACATAGGCCGTGGTACAACTAAACGTGAACGAGACGGAGCAGCCCCAGAGGTGAATGGTTGAGGGTCGTCGGGGTTTCCGGCAGGATAAACGTCTTGTTGAGCTTTGCTTTCCTTCACAAACATCTCAGAACCATAAACTTCATCTTCACTTCCACCTCCATTCATGTTAGAACTGTCACTTGGGAAGAGGAGATTCCCAGTTCGTCGGGGAGTGAGGTTTTTCTTACCGTGAGGTACGGTGAACAAAGCCTACTGAAATGGTGTTCCCGCAATGCAATGCGAGCGTCCCGGTTTTTTGTATACTGCGCACAATGACCGCACAGGCCCATTCACTCATTTTTAGGCCTACCAACTTCCGCTAAACCTGGAGCCGCTAGAATTTGGCGTAGTATTACAGAACCAACCCGGGGCCTACCCTTAAATTATTAATTGAAAACCAGTTTATTGCAGAAACTTTAATTTTAATTTTAATTATGCATTATCACACGAATCAATTAACCTTTACCTTCGCACACCCTAACCCAGGGGTGGGGAACCTGCGGTCTTCTAGGACATTAAGCGTAGCATTCTGAATGAATCATAAGTTTGCATAAGAAGTCCCTTATTTTTATTGAAAACATATCCCTCATGATTTAGTCCTGACCTAACTGACCGTAGGTTCCCCACCTGACCACCACCACTCAGCCAGAGGCACGTGAATGAGAGAGGGTGAGGAAATAGTCCTCACCTGAGTGCCCAATTAAAACCTTGTTTTAAGGGCTGTTTTTGCACCTGCTATACTCATGATTTAGCTCTAATTGTCCTAATGCAACTTGATATAGTAGGTTTCCTTCCTGGCCACCACCACCCAGCACAAGTTGCTGGTGGAAGGAATGAATGTGTGGCTGGTTAGTCTACTATCGTCTTGTAATAGAAATGCATGTGACTCTCCGTTTGAAGTGCAAATTCAGAATAATTATAAGGCGTGACCGTTTGTTTATTTTTTTATTGTGTTTCCTTAGCCGATAATGTGAAAAACGACTAAAAGAATGCTGAAGGAAGCAAATAGAGCTTTTAATGATAATTGGCAATTTCAGTATTATCTTGCTTACTCTGTGATACTACAGTATCAGCATTGAAGAAATTCCATCCGCATCAACATTGTGCTACTGATACCGACCACAAATACGTCAAATTAGATGGAGAGGCACGAGAGATTGCATTACTGAAATTTCAAGTAGTGTTAGGACCGAAAAATGATACCACTGAAACAACGTATACAGTAGCGTATATACTTGGAAAAAGACAGGTAAGCCATTTAGCGACGTAGAAATCGTGAAAGAATACATTGTTGATGTAGGATGCTTAGATCCTGATAAAGTTTCGAAGTGCAAAGAACTGCCTCTTTCAAGAAGAACCATAACTGATCGGCAGCATGAATTAGCCGTCAACGTAACAGAACAATTTCACTCAATAATCCTAAAGGAAATCATATATTATTCAATGGCTCTGGATGAATCAACTGATGTTACTGACTCAGTGCAGGTATTATACTTTATTTATACCATCACTGAGGACTTTATTTGCTACGAAGAATTAAATACTGGGTTTAGGCAGCCTTACTGGCAGTACATGTGGAATAAATACCTTCCACAACTTTCAAGATAAATGTCGAGAAGTTGGACTGAATCTGAGTAATTTAGCGAGTGTGTGTACAGATGGCGCACCTTCCATGACAGGAAAACGTGAAGGATTTATTGCACAGCTAAAAAGAATTATTATTAGAGCCAGATGCTCTAATTTTCTTTCATTGTTTTTGCATGAGCAAAATCTCTGTGCATTAAATTTGCATAAAATTTTATGTATTATTAACTATATTCGTGCAAATGCAACATGACATAGTCAGTTTCGCAACATTGCTTAAGTTGGATGATGAGGTATTCAGTGTGGATTTGTCATATCATTCTAAAATGCGTTGTCTATCACAGAGACAGACAGATGTTGGTCTAAATTTTATCTTTGAGAAAACAAATCATTAGATTTTATTAAGAACAGAATCACTGCTGTGAATTATAAAAGATTTCTATAGAAATATTGCATTTATGTATTATATCATGTCTTGAGTATTTATTTGCAAGGTAAAACTAAATTTATGTATCATATATGACAAAAAATCCAGGCGTTTCGTAAAAAGCTATAATTTTTCAAAATCTTTCTTGCTCAAATGGAAATTTCGGATGAAGACTTTCCCCAGTTAGCGAAGGCTATTTAAGGAGGAGGATTCAAGTTGAGTCATTTTAGGAATATGTTGCTGTTTTGAACTCATTATCTGAAGAATGCAATGAAATGTTCACTGATTTTGAGAATCATGACCTCACGATGAAATTAGCATTTCATTCTCACCTAACTGATGCCTCCAAGGTCCCTAAAAAGCTACAGATAGAATTGATTGAGCTCTCAGTGAATTTTAAAGGTCCCTGTCTGGTGCTAAGAAAGATCCCATTGAAATGTGGAAAAATACACGACCACAACATGCACGACGAATGTTTTCTTGTTTCTCAACCACTTATTGTTGCGAATCCATATTTGTCTTACCTAACCCAAATCAAGATGCCCTTAAGGTCCTAAATGACGGACGCACCTGGAGGATCAGCTGAAACTGAGAGCCTCGGTGTTTCAACCAAATATCCAAATGCTGTCTCACAAAAAGCAGTCACGATAAAGTCATTTAAAGGTTAATTAATTTTATTATTTAAGAAAAAAATAGAAGTTATTATATAATATTTTTTTTTTTTACAAAATATCCTAGAGTTTGCAGTATATCAAATCAAAATTTCTTGATTGCGGCCTTATTTATTACGGTTAAATGCGGCCTCCAACATAAAATGGGCCGCCACCCTTACCCCAAACCCGTCACTATGTTCTAAGCTTCATTCTTCCCCACAGCGCTCTATCATCCTTGAGAATACAGCACTAAATTTGTTTATAAGAATGCCATTCTAGTTTATATTAGCTACTAATTTAACATTAGTAACTGTTGATTCCGTTACATAATACTATGTAATTTATACCCTTATGACCATTACTATAAACGTTTAATTTAATATGAGTCTTCCGGATTACACAGTCGTAAACACCTACGGTGTTACATCTGCCCGACTCCTCTATTAAGAGTAACTTCTCTTTCCACGACGTTTGCTCATGGCAATCTTGTGTTGAATATTCATCATTACATATCAGGCTATTATATATTTTCTTCTCTAAATGGAGGTGATTTCTATACAGTTGATGATGACCAGACATAGTTATTTGAGGTTCCACTACTGAATATGTGTCTGTTTCTAATTTTTCTTATCAAAATTTGACTGGCTGTTTTCCTAAATTTGGACCACTGTATTTCCTCCTGAAGCTATCTCTTATTAAGATTTAACACTACTTTTGTATTCCAGTGTTAGCTTGCTTGGAGCTCGTAATCTTTGACGGATTTCAGTGCAAAAGAAACAGCTGTGGTGAAATCTGTGTCATATGCATTCTTCAGATTTAGAATCCATTTAAATTTGTTACGTTCTGCTCATCACACGGTCTGCGATATTGTTGTCATAATTTTTGCTTAATGTCTTGAAACTGCTTTCAACCTGCATGTGTAAGTGTTGTAAGTCTTTCTAGGTTATGATTAGGGACTTGTGGCTTATTATCAGGTTAACTATCTTGAAGAAAAAGGGGGGTTACTTCTGCATTGTAGTCTTTCACAAATAAAATGCTGCTTATAGCTGTTGTCAGCATTGAGGAATCCTGACCTTTTAAGTAATGAATTTAAGTAATAGCTGCCAGATCAGATCTATCTCTTACTGACATCTTGAAATATTCCCAAAACTCTCCATAGTCTCCAGAAAAAAAATAGTATAACATACAGTGTGTAGCTTTGGTAAAGCTACGTGATGACATATGTTGCTAGCTGATTGTTACTCCAATATTCCCTCTTTTAAATGTCTGATATATATGCGATTATATATAACGATTATTTTCGTTATTGTTAATACATTTCTCAGTTTAATCCGATTCATGCTTATCAAACTGTATTTGATGAGATTTAAACTATTCCTCTGATAATGTAAAATATAACTTGATCTCAAACAAGTAAATACACGCTTTAGCACATGTATATGAAAAAAAATTTAGATTCCTAGTGGACCTGTAAGCCAGCGGAAGGCCTCGGTCAGATAACCAAAAGCTCCATCGGCGGGTCATACAACTAACTATGAATAGTAGTGGTATGGGTTTTGGTGTGAAAACAGTGAAGTCCCAGTGTAGTAATATTATGAGTTCTAGGGAAACTAGTAATAGGCAGAATGAGGTGGATATTGGAAAACTAGTGGCACTAGGTGACAAGGACAGTAATAGGTTTAGTGGAAAAACAGAAATGAACAGGAAGGGTAAAGAGAAAGGAGAGTCTTTAAATATACATTATGCTAATACCTGCAGTGCTACGAATAAGATGGTCGAGTTGAGATTAGTTGCTAGTGCAGGTAACATTGATGTATTTGCCATAACTGAGACGTGGTTTATTTAAAAAAGTCAGGACATGCCTGCAGAATGTCACATTCAGGGTTTTAAATTGTTCCAAGTAGATAGTAGTAGGGGGGTGGGGTGGCAGTGTATGTCCGAGATCGCATGAACTGTTGCATAAAAACGGGTATAAAGTCTGAAGTAACACATATAGAGTATGTTCGGATAGAATTTTCAGAGGGGCATGAAAAATTGATTTTAAGTGTGATATACCGTCCCCCAAACTTAGACAGGGACCAAGGTAGACTACTATGGGAGGAAATTGTTAAGGTCACAAGGCACGAGACTTTAACTTTAGTCATATTGATTGGAATTTAGAATCTACAAGGGGAAATAACCTGCTTGACTTGGTTTTGGCAAACAAGGAAACCTTTGTTAATAATTTAGAAATTACAGAGGAATTCAGCATAGAATGAAAGTATGATAGTAGGGATAATTCAGTAATGGTGCCAGATTTTCGCTTAGCAGATTACAATGGGCTTAGAGAACACATATCATCTGTGGACTGGGGTAACGAAGAGAGCTATCAGTATGACAGCTTTCTTAACACAATACATGCTGCCCAAAGGATATTTATCTAATATAAGGAAATTAGATCGAATAGAAATAACCCAGAATGGATGAATAATAGGCTCAAATATCTTTTTGGACAGAAAAAAGGAAATTATAGGCGAATCAAAAGAGGTGAGGGTCATCTTATGAATCAGTTTATTGACATTAAGAGGGACGTTATAAAAGGGATAAGAAAAACTAAACGGGACTATGAAATTAAAGTTGCTAGGGACTTGAAAACTAACCCAAAAAGTTTTTTTTTCCAGGTTTATAGAACAAAAGTTAGAGATAAGATAGGTCCCCTTAAAAATAACTCTGGGCATCTTACTGACAAGGAGAATGAAATGTGCACTATTAATAATTATTTTCTCTCAGTTTTCACCCAGGAAGACACTAACAAGGCCCCATTAATTAATTTTTATAGTGGGCTTGAGGACTATAAATTATGCAATATCATAGTCACTAGCGAAATGGTTATCAAACAGATAGACCGACTGAAGCAAAATAAATCCCCGGGCCCTGATAAACTTTTTCAAGGGTTCTTAAAGAGTGTAAAATTGAACTTTATGAACCAGTGACTAATATTTTTAATATTTCTCTTCAAACAGGTGTAGTGTCTGATATGTGGAAGATGGTTAATATGGTTCCTATTTTCAAGTCGTTACCGTCAAATTACCGCCCAAAAGCCTAACCTCAATTGTGGGCAAATTACTAGAGTCAATTATAGCTGATATTATAAGAAGCCGTCTCGATAAGCATAGCTTGATTAATGATACTCAGCATGGATTCACGAGGGGCCGTTCCTCCCTAACTAATTTATGAACCTTCTTCAGTAAAGCTTTTGAGGCCGTTGATCATGATAAAGAATTAGATATTGTTTATTTAGATTTTAGTAAGGCTTTTGATAGAGTACCGCACCAGAGACTGTTAAAGAAAGTAGCAGCTCATGGCATTGGGAGTAAAAGTGCTATCATGGATCGAGTCATGGCTCACCAATAGGAAGCAGAGTATGCTTAAATGGGGTTAAATCCGAGTAAGGATCTGTAACAAGTGGCGTTCCACAGGGATCAGTCTTGGGCCCGTTGTTGTTTATAATATATATCAATGACCTTGATGAGGGAATTACTAGTGATATGAGCAAATTCGCCGATGACACAAAGATAGGTAGGATAACTGATTCAAACGTAGAAGTCACGGAACCTCAGGAGGATTTAGACAAACTCAATTCCTGGTCAGAAAAGTGGCAGATACAGATCAGTGTAGATAAATGCAAGGTTCTGAAGCTCGGGAGTGTCCATAACCCTAGTATTTATCAGTTAAATAACGTAGAATTTAGCCATACAGATTGCGAAAAGGACTTGGGGTTAATGGTAACCAGCAACCTTAAACGAAGACAGCAGTACCTAAAGGTACGTAACAAAGCAAACAGATTACTGAGATTTATATCTAGAAGTGTAAGCAACAGAAGTCCAGCGGTTGTTTTACAGCTTTATACATCATTGGTAAGGCCTCACCCAGATTACGCAGCTCAGTTCTGGTGTCCATGTTACAGAATGGATATAAATTCGCTAGAAAACATCCAGCATTGAATGACCAAATTAATACAAGCATTAGAAATCTTCCGTACGAAGAACGATTGAAAATATTTAAACTACACTCACTTGTAAGACGAAGAATGAGGGGAGACATGATCGAGATGTATAAGTGGAAGATGGGTATTAACAAAAGTGATATAAATAAGGTTTAGAGAATATCCATTCTAGAAAGAACCCGCTATAATGGATTCAAATTAGATAAATTTAGATTTCAAAAGGATATAGGAAAGTATTGGGTTGGAAATAGGGTAGTTGATGAGTGGAACAGTCTGCCTAGTAGGGTTATTGAAGCTAAAACGCTGGGTAGTTTCAAATTTAGGTTAGATAAATACATGAGTGAGAGGGGTTGGATGTGAGTGAGACTTGCATAATAAGTAAACAGAATCCTTAAAACTTATTTCTTGGGTAGCATTGAAAATAAAGTTTGGCAAATATTTTGTTAGCGGGAAGGATTGTAAAGGACCTGCCTAGTATGGGCCTGCTGCAGTGTTCCTCTTTTCTTATGTTCTTATGACTAAAACCCGTGTCAAGAAACACTTGTCCTGTTTCCTGACAAACCTAATCTAACTTAACCTAACTAGATTCTAGTTATATTGCCTCTTTTTTCTGCCTCTAATGGAGAGTTTAATTATTTAAAATGTATACAGGGTGAAAACATTTAAAACAACAGCTACAGTTTCTCTGCAAATCAAGTTACTTTGCTGTTTAAAAAAAGTGATCCCTTAAGTTAAGGATGATGCTACTGAGCACGTGGTGACCTATGAGGACCAGTGAGGACGTGTCTAGTGTGCTATCCGCGGACTGAACCAAGATGCCCTCCATTGAGCAACTTTACCAGCACCTTAAGGAAGAATTGAGGGTGGCGAAGATCGAGATACGGCGATTGACTGAGGAAAACAAGAGGATTCGTAGTAGTCCTCCTGTTGTGAGTTCTCAGGTCAAGAAAGGAACCTGGACAGTGGCTGGACAGCATTGAACGAAGTTGACGATCAAAAAGACAAATGGAAAGGTAGAAACGATAAAAAAGAAAGAGACTACTGTAGAAACTGTTGTGGAAACATCTAATGCATTCTCCGTGCTACCCGACGAATGTGAGCCGACTACTGGGAACGTCACGACAAACGACTCCAAGGAAGGTAAGAATGTTATTGTTGTTGGGGCTAGCCAGGTTAGGTAAATGGATAGGGCCTTCTGCTTGAAGGACAGGAGTAGGAGACAGAGGGTTTGCTTTCCTCGGGCTGGGATGGGGGATATTGTTAGCCGGCTTGACAACATCATGAACGGTAATGGGATTAATCCTATTATATGCCTCAGTGCTGGAGGCAATGATGCAGGCAAGCATAGAAGTGAGGATTTAGTTAGAAAGTTCAGGACAGCAACAGACATGATTAGGAAGAAGGGGGGGGGGGTCGCCATGTTATATGTGGCATTTTGGCAAGAAGGGGTTTTGGAAATGAATGGTTGTCCAGAGCAATTGGTATTAATTGTTGGCTGGACAAACACTGTAAGGATAATGCAGTACCATTCATTGACAACTGGGACAATTTCTGTGGCCGAAATGACATGTATGCCAGGTTCACTTATCCAGGGCAGGTGTGGGTTTTCTTGCTAACTCAGTTGAGGGGGTTGTTAGGACTTTAAACTAGGATTAGTTAGAGGTATGGGTTTAGAAATGATAAATAATGAGTATGGATATATTGACTTATGCTCTGATATTAAGAATCTTAATAGTAACTGTCATGGAGTAACTCTGGGTAATGATAATTTCAGAAATTTTGTAAAAGCAAAGATGAATAGGAAAAATGTGCAGAAGAAAAAACATATGATGGTATTTTATGCTAACAATCGAAGTGCAAGAAATATGATTAATGAACTACGTTTGGCAGCATGTGCTGGGAACTTTGATGTCATTGCATTAACTGAAACCTGATATGATTTAAAGAGTCGGGATATGATTGCAGAGTGTAATATTCAAGGGTTTAAGTTGTTCCATGTGGATAGATGTGATGGGAAGGGGGGGAGGAGTTTCATTATATGTTCGAGAAAATATTAATTGTTGCATAAAAATAGGTATAAAAATAGATGGAACAGTAACAGAATCTGGGGAATCCCGCCGACCAGTGACTATGCCCTCGTCTGCTACACGTCCCTATTCACTGATGCCTATATAAGCGCCAGTCTCCTTGCCTGTGCTTCAGAATCTACAACCACGGTGCTTTAAACACCACCTCCAAGGCTGAGAGACTGATTGCCTCATCTTCTGTATATAGTTCTTCTGTTTTCTAATATGTCCAAGAATCTGTATTGATAAAGACACTGGATGGCGAAACGTCTACAATAAAGATAATCAGATGTTGCACAAGTGTCTTAACTAACTACCCTGTTACCAAACCAATACTTTCCTATATCTTTTCTAAATCTAAACTTATCTAATTTGGATCCATTACTGCGGGTTCTCTCTTGGAGGGATATCCTCATAACCTTATTTATACCCACTTTGCTAATACCCATCTTCCACTTATACACTTCGATCATGTCTCCCCTTATTCTTCGTCTTACAAGTGAATGTAATTTAAGGGACATCAGTCTCTCTTCATACGGAGAATTCCTAATGCAATGAATTAATTTTGTCATTCGTCGCTGAATGTTTTCTAACGTATTTATATGCTTTCTGTGAAATGGAGACCAGAACTGAGATGCATAATCTAGGTGAGGCCTTACTAATGACGTATAGAGTTGAAGTATAACCGCTGGACTTCTGTTGCTTACACTTCTTGATATAAATCCCAGCAGGCTATTCGCCTTATTACGCACCCTTAGGCACTGCTTTATTGGTTTAAGGTTGCTGCTTTCCATAACCCCCAAATCCTTTTCGCATTCTGTACGGCTAAGTTCAACATTATTAAGCTGGTAGGTGCTAGGATTATGAACATTTCCTAGCTTTAGAACTTTGCATTTATCTACATTGAACTGCATCTGCCACTTTTCTGACCACGAACTGAGTTTGTCTAAATCCTCCTGAAGTTCCGAGACATCAACGTCTGAATCGATTATCATACTTATCTCCGTGTCATCAGCAAATTTTCTTATGTCACTAGTAATTCCCTCGTCAAGGTCATTTATATATATTATAAACAACAATAGGCCTAAAAGCGATCCCTGCGGAACGCCACTTGTTACAGATCCCCACTAAGATTTAACCTCATTTAAGCATACTCTCTGTTTCCTATTAGTTAGCCACGACTCGATCCATGACAGTACCTTTCCCCCAATGCCATGAGCTGCCACTTTCTTCATCAGTCTCTGATGTGGTACTCTATCAAAAGCCTTACTAATATCTAAATAAACAATATCGAATTCTTTATCATGATCAACGGCCTCAAGCCTTACAGAAGAAAGTTAATAAATTAGGTAGGAACGGTCCCTGGTGAATCCATGTTGAGTATCATTAATCAAATTATACTATAACTAACTCTAGTAATTTGCCTACATTTGAGGGTAGGCTTACTGGGAGGTAATTTGACGGTAACGACTTGTCCCCTGCTTTAAAAATAGGAATTACATTAGCTATCTTCTACATATCAGACACTACACCTGTTTGAAGAGATAAATTAAAAATATTAGTTAAAGGTTCACAGAGTTCCACTTTGCATTCCTTAAGAACCCTTGAAAAAAGCTCATCAGGACCGGGTGATTTATTTTGCTTCAGTCGGTCTATCTGTTTGATAACCATTTCGCTAGTGACTGTGATATTACATAATTTATCTTCTTCAGGCTCTAATGAGCCATTTCTGGTGCTCGAGCAGCATCCGAACGCTTGAGTGTCTCAGGAGGTTTTCTGGGGGCGAGCAACAGCTGTGCTGCACGTGTGATGGGTTGATAGATTGATTGATTCATCAAGAACTGCGTCCACACACGCTTCTTAATACTAAGATGACACGTCCGAGGATCTCGCAGGAGATGTCTTTGATAATTTCTTAGCTTAATTAATAGCCACTGCGTCCTTACCTGTGTAGTTGATGTCGATCTAATTCATCTGCTCTGGTGCCTTATTCAGGGTCTTGCTGTAGCTACTGTACGTTCCACGGCAAAATATTTTATGTATTACATTGACCTGAGGCCATTAGGCCCCCATGATTGTTTCTGAGGCCTGTGTTGTGTGGTCGGGCACATTTGCTGATAAAGACATGGACTCTGTTTATTCAAGACGATCTTTACATTAGTTCTGAATATCTCTCTTTTTTTCCCGAGTTTTTCAGGTAGCATATGACCTCGGTGAAGCACGTGAATATCGACATCATCTGATGGCTGAGGAGTAATATGCCATGGTTTGCTCTGTTCCCTTGGGCTACAGTACTCTTCACTGGTGGCTGTTGTGGTGTTAGCGCAGACGCACTGGCGGTAGTCTATTCTCCCACCCTACAACTGCAGCCAGCAGGCTGCAGTTGTGGGGTGGGAGTTTGAACAGAAGTGTTCGAACCCGGCTGAGAAGGGGGCGTGGACGCGAGTAGTGTAACAAGGAAGGAACATCATTAAAGTGACAGTAGTAGTGATTGTAGTGGTGGTGGTAGTAGTAGTAGTAGTAAAAAAAAAGTTGTGCAGCAATGACAGAGACGGCAAAAAGGTGCTAGTGGTAGCGACAAAAAAAGGATGAGAGTGTAGAGACTTAGCGAAGTGGCAAAAGAAGTAGTGGAAGTCGTCTAAGAACAAGAGAAAAGAGTACTACAGGAGAGCTAAAGGGTAGGACAAAATACCAGCGGAACAAAATTTCATAGGACAGAACCCGTGTAATCAGAAGACTGGAATGGCAAAGATAATTTAGGAAAGGAGAAGCGGTAAGGAGAGGAAATAAATTTCAGGTAAAGTGAAGAGTGTTCTGAAGTTTGGAGCTTTGACATCTACATAAACAAAGCCAGGATTATGATTCAAATTAGGAAAGTTGTGTATAAGGGATGCTTTAACAAGACGGTGTCTGTGATGGCTAGAACGGTAAGCAGTTTTGACAGAGGAACAGTTAATAGGATGACCATTATCTCATACAAAGATAGTGTAGGCCAGGTTAACACTTCTTTTGTGTTCTTTAAGTATGTCAGAATGAGAGCACCAGTTTCTCCTAAGTACTGGAGGAGACAAAAGGAGCAGTAATTGGAATACACTCTGGAAGCATCAGTGGCAGGATGAGAGTTACAAACTTTATTACTTGGAAGGATGTGTGTTAGAGAAAAGTAATTATGAGGTCTAAGGAACGGAGCGTATTGTTAAGATTATTGAGACCGAAAACATGGGGAAGGCAAAGAACAGATTTCACAGGAGATTTTCACCACTTTTTCTACTACTACAACTAATATTACCGGGATACCTCAGGGATATGTTTAAAAGACAATATTCAAAATAAAGTTACTAGTAAAGGCAAATCAATTGATCAACAAACAAAGCGAGACAGGAGAGGGGAACGAGTGACTAGCTCCCTCAAGGTTTACTATACAAATAGTAGGAGTCTTAAGAAATAAGATAGATGAGCTAAGATTACTTGCAAGTGCAGGTAATATATATAGTATTGCTTTAACAGAGACCTGGTTCAACCTGAAAGATAGAGAAATGCCTTCTGAATACAACATACAGGGTTATAAACTATTCCACTGATAGGGTCAACAGGAAGGGTGTTGAAGTGGCGATGTACGTCAGAGATAATTTAAATTGTTGTCTAACACATGATATAAGATTAGAAACATCAGACACAGAATCTGTTTGGCTACAGTTTCTCGAGGGTCGTGACAAATTAATTTTGGGTGTGATTTATAGGCCCCAAACCTTGATAGGGAGTGCAGTAAGCTGTTATGGAACGAAATTCATAAGACATCTAGATATGAAAATGCTGTATTAATGGGAGATTTTAACTTTAGACAAATTGATTGGAACAATGTGACAGGAAATCTTGAGTCTCGCGACTTTCTTGATACGGTTAAGGATTGCTTCTTGAAACAGGTTGTGACAGAACCAACTAGAGGAAACAGTCTGCCTGACTTGGTTCTTACCAACAAAGAATCACTAATAAATAATCTTAAGGTTGATGATGAGCTTGGGGAAAGTGATCACAATTCACTTAGTTTCAATATATCATGGAATTACCCAGATAACTGCAATCAAATCTCTGTCCCAGACTTTTGTGTGGCCGATTTCACTGGACTCAGAAATTACCTGGGTGGGCTAAATTGGGATGACCTGACTATGGGTCAGGTAGGTGATCTTGGTTGACAATATGACGTTTTTCAGAGCATAGTTCTAGCTGCCCAGACAACTTTTGTTCCAAGTAGGGAAATTAACCCAAAAAGGTTCTTTCAGGTATACAGAAGTAAGATTAGGGACAAGATAGGCTCACTTAAGAGTAACTCTGGTCAGATCACTGAGAGTGATAAGGATATGTGCGAAATTTTCAATACTTACTTCCTCTCAGTTTTTACCCAGGAAAATACTTGCAAAATTCCAGAAATAATAGATTATGTAGAACAGGGCGAAAATAAACTATGCACGATTGCAGTAACTAGTGATATGGTCATCTGACAAATAGAGAAATTAAAAGCTAACAAACCCTCAGGCCCTTATGAACTGTTTGCAAGGGTGTTAAAGAAATGTAAAGAGAAACTTAGATTACCTTTGACTAATCTTTTCAACATATCACTACAAACTGGCATAGTGCTTGATAAGTGGAAAATGACAAATGTAATATTTATTTACAAGGCCAGTGACAGGTCCTTGGCTTCGAACTATTGACCAATAAGCCTTACCTCCATAGTGGGAAAATTTATGGAATGATTATTTGCCGAAGCAATTCGTAGCCATCTTGATCAGCATAAATAGATTAATGAATCCCAGCACGGTTTTACAAAGGGACGTTCCTGTCTTACGAATTTACTATTTTTTCCACTAAGGCGTTTGAGGAGGTAGATCATGGTAATGAATATGATATTGTGTATATGGAGTTCCACATCAGAGGTTGTTGAGGAAACTTAAGCACACGGAAGAGGAGAAGAAATTTTTTCCTGGGTAGAAGCATGGTTGACAAATAGGCAGCAAAGAGTTTGCATAAATGGGGAGAAATCAGAATGGGGGCACGTCACAAGCGGTGTTTCACAGGGGTCAATGTTGGGCCCTTGTTGTTCACAATTTACATGAACGACATAGATCAGGAAATAAATAGCGACATAAGTAATTTGCAGATGACACCAAAAGAGGCCGTCCAATTCATTCTAATGAGGACATTAGAGCACTCCAGGATGATTTGAATATACTGATGCAATGATAGGAAAAGTGGCAGATGCAGTTTAATATAAACAAATGCAAAGTTCTAAATGTTGGACAGGGAAATAACCATGCTACATATAAACTAAATAAATGTAAATCTTAATACTACTGATTGCGAAAAGGATTTAGGAGTTCTGGTTAGCAGTAATCTAAAACCAAGACAACAGTGTTCGCAATAAAGCTAACAGAATCCTTGGTTTCATATCTAGAAGTATAAATAATAGAAGTCCTCAGGTTGTTCTTCAATTCTATATACCCTTTGTTAGGCCTCATTTAGATTATGCTGCACAGTTCTGGTCACCGTTTTACATAATGAATTTAAATGCACTGGAAAACGTACAAAGGAGGATGACAAAGTTGATCCCATGTATCAGAAATCTTCCCTATGAAGATAGACTGAGGGCTCTGAATCTGCACTCTCTAGAAAGGCGTAGAATTAGGGTGGATATGATCGAGGTGTATAAATGGAAAACAGGAATAAATAAAGGAAATGTAAATAGCGTACTGAAAATTTCCAGCCAAGACTGAACTCGCAGCAATGGTTTCAAGTTGGAAAAATTCAGAGTCAGGAAGGATATAGGAAAGCACTGGTTTGGTAATAGAGTTGTGGATGAGTGGAACAAACTCCCGAGTACAGCTATAGAGGCTGAAACGTTGTGTAGTTTTAGAAATAGGTTAGATAAATACATGAGTGGGTGTGGGTGTGTATGAGTTGGACCTGACAAGCCTGTGCTGCTAGGTCTGATTCCGTGCTCCTTCCTTAAGTGGAAATGACCTGATTAGGTGGGCCAGTGGGCTAATCCGATGTAGGGAGATGGACCTGTTTCGCATGGGTCAGTAGGCCTGCTGTAGTGTTCCCTCTTTCTTATGTTCTTAATATTACTACTGCTATTACTACTACTGTTACTACTACTAGTAGTAATACTGTTACTACTACCACTATCACAACTACTATTTTAATACTAATCCTTCTCGTTACAGTACACTCGGCCCCTCCCCATTCTTATATACATATTCTGGCCCCCTTCCCTTCGCGCTGCAGCGTCTATTTAATGGTTTATATCGGACCGAAACGTGTTCATAGCTTTTCTCCCATGTGCTGGCTCACTGTTTATTATTAACATTACCTGTTAGCCTTCTGTACATCTTTGCAGTAACATTGAACCTGTTTCCTGGGACAGGAATAAGGCCCTAAATAAAAATTACTGTTTCATGAGACCGACAGATTAATGGATGGCATGAACAACCTATATTAAATGTTGAGCTATGACGTTGAGTGTCCGGTCATCGGTGATATTATTGCGGCCTGAAAATAAAATGGTTAGATGGTGTTTCTAACTCAGAACTTATCTTATGGCTGGATTATCTTTAAATATGGCAATTTTTTGCAGCTGGTGGTCTGCGGTTGCGCACATCATCTATAATATATCCAAGCTCTCAGGTACCTGATTGTGGCCTGCCAAAGACCCTTTACAGAATATATAGTTAACGATAATGGTACTAGTTAACTTTGGTCATTTTGTAAATTTATCCACAACCTGACATTTGAATAGAGTTATTACATGAATAATAACGTTTAATGTTTACTTAACGAAATATGTGTTACATTAAAAACAATTAATTATCGATGGCTTGATTATAGGCCGCTTGAAAATCTCCTCAAAAATTACAGTGTCTACTCAATTTGTCTGTTAAATGACTTGAAATTTCTGAGTCACTAGAAAACTGTGACAGAATTTATCAGTGTGGGTAATCGTACAAATAACCTACCATAACAACAAAGGAATCTACTAACTGTTAATTGATTTCGCTTAGTTTCAAGGTGAGCAATTTTCTAATAATGATAAGTTCTAGTACTTAAAAACCATACCCCGGCCGGGATTGAACCCGCGGTCAGAAGAGTCTCAAAACTCCAGACCGTCGCGTTAGCCACTAGTCTAACGTGGCTAACGCGACGGTCTGGAGTTTTGAGACTCTCTGACCGCGGGTTCAATCCCGGCCGGGGTATGGTTTGTTTGCAGTCGTGTCATTACGATTTCTAGTACTTATGCAAATAACTGCATAATTCAGTTCGAAGACGACCACAAATGTGGATAATGATTGCAGACTGACTCTCTCTCTCTCTCTCTCTCTCTCTCTCCCTTCACTGGCCCCCTGCAGTCATACCACGTACAGGAATCTTTTCCATATCCATACATTATTATGAACTCATGACTATATTATAAAAAAAAAATTATATAAGTAGACTGTATTTAAAAAGTTTCAGAATTATTCTAAGATTTGTACAGTCATGATTGCTGATAAATAAATTGATATATCTCCACATACCGAACACTGTTAACTACAGTATACGCTCTCATTTGTAGTTAACATACATTGCAATTCCAATTCTAACAGTAATTACCCCGCTTAATTGAGTTCTGAAATGAAAGGGCGAAAGAGTTACTAATTGGTGATTTGGAACTAATAAATCACTAGACATTAATGTTGTGGTGAGTAATTAGACGACAGTCACTGGAAATATCCTGAAGCATTGAGGTGGCGACTCCACGAATTATTCAGTGTACTATCTACGACCGGTGTTGTAAATGAGCACAAGGAACACTTTTCTGACCAACTATATACTCACATCATGGAGGAAGTTTGGGTTCACCGTCATTAGTTAATGTTCAGACATAAGGCTGCTATTCCAATGTTGAATGTGTCAGCTGCGTGTATCCAATATATATATATATATATATATATATATATATATATATATATATATATATATATATATATATATATATATATATATATATATATATATATATATATATATATACCGAATATGTAAAACTTGCGATCTTGGCTTAAATAGCAACTCTCATCTTGCCATATAAGACAAGTGAACATTTGTGTATGCAATAATTTCGCAAAAATCATTCTGAACTTAACGAAAAAAAATATATTTCACTGTGTTTGTTTAGTATCAAATTATTGTAAACGTATCTAAAATATATTTAATTGGATTAGGCTAAAATAAATTGGCCTTTTTATAATAAGGTTAGGTAAGTTTTCTAAGATTCTTTTGGTGCATAATTATAATTTTTTACATTAACATCACTGAAAAAAATATATCTTTAAACGCATATGAAAATTTTTTAGAAAGGACTTAATTTTAAATGAGTTATTGATAATTGAACAGTTTTACCTATTAGGCACGATATATTTAGAATTTGCAGAACTAGCGAAATATTCACAAACGCTAATCTCAGGCCAAAGGAGACTCGAACCTACGAACCTTGAAACAAGGTATGTAGTGTTCTACCACCGTACCACACTGATCCAATACCTTGGCGCCCTGCTAACTCTAGACATTTTGGTCCAAGGCAGCCGACTTTCAGGCAGGTGGCTTTCAACTTTATATCTCATCCCCTGCATGCATCGACCGACAAGAGATTTTTATTACAGTATTTAGAGTTCACAAAACAGGTGAAATATTCACAGACACTAATATTTACACTTTCTCTAATTTCTTTACATGCTTGGCTAGGTGTGGGTTACAAACTGTTGCTGCATACTCCAATATAGGCCTTTAATACACGGTGTACAAAGTCCTGAATGATTCTTCTTGGTGGCATGGTCGAACCTCTGCATGGAACGTGTCACCTCTGCCTTCTTCCCCCCCTCACTTATTGCTATCGCTGCTCCTAACGGCTATCTCCCTACATTTCTTGGGCTTGCTTGGTGGACTGATAGGGCTTTAGCATAAGTTTTGCCTCCTTCCTTTCCACTGGGGTTCTCTTTTAATAGGGGTCTACCTGCTTTCACTGCCATGTCTCCTCTGGGCAATAGCCCTGTATCTTCCTTCAGCATATTTACCTCATATTCTAAGGCCTGTATCCTAGCTTCTGCAGCTTCAGCTTGTGACTCCCATTTCTTCTTCTCTGCCTCCATCCTCTTCTCCATTTTTACAGAAAGCTTACCGTGTGTGTGTGAGTGTGTGTGTGTGTGTGTGTGTGTGTGTGTGTGTGTGTGTGTGTCAGAGTCTATTCCTTCCGTCATGTCGTTCACAAATACCAGAAACAGCACTGGTCCTAGGACTGACCCCTGCGGGACCCCGCTGGTCACAGGTGCCCACTCTGACACCTCGCCACGTACCATGACTCGCTGCTGTCTTCCTGACAAGTATTCCCTGATCCATTGTAGTGCCTTCCCTGTTATCCCTGCTTGGTCCTCCAGTTTTTGCACCAATCTCTTGTGTGGAACTGTGTCAAACGCCTTCTTGCAGTCCAAGAAAATGCAATCCACCCACCCCTCTCTCTCTTGTCTTACTGCTGTCACCATGTCATAGAACTCCAGTAGGTTTGTGACACAGGATTTCCCGTCCCTGAAACCATGCTGGCTGCTGTTGATGAGATCATTCCTTTCTAGGTGTTCCACCACTCTTCTCCTGATAATCTTCTCCATGATTTTGCATACTATACATGTCAGTGACACTGGTCTGTAGTTTAATGCTTCATGTCTGTCTCCTTTTTTAAAGATTGGGACTACATTTGCTGTCTTCCATGCCTCAGGCAATCTCCCTGTTTCGATAGATGTATTGAATATTGTTGTTAGGGGTACACATAGCGCCTCTGCTCCCTCTCTCAATACCCATGGGGAGATGTTATCTGGCCCCATTGCCTTTGAGGTATCTAGCTCACTCAGAAGCCTCTTCACTTCTTCCTCGGTTGTGTGCACTGTGTCCAGCACTTGGTGGTGTGCCCCACCTCTCCGTCTTTCTGGAGTCCCTTCTGTCTCCTCTGTGAACACTTCTTTGAATCTCTTGTTGAGTTCTTCACATACTTCCCGGTCATTTCCTGTTGTCTCTCCTCCTTCCTTCCTTAGCCTGATTACCTGGTCCTTGACTGTTGTTTTCCTCCTGATGTGGCTGTACAACAGTTTCGGGTCAGATTTGGCTTTCGCTGCTATGTCATTTTCATATTGTCTTTGGGCCTCCCTTCTTATCTGTGCATATTCATTTCTGGCTCTACGACTGTTCTCCTTATTCTCCTGGGTCCTTTGCCTTCTATATTTCTTCCATTCCCTAGCACACTTGGTTTTTGCCTCCCTGCACCTTTGGGTAAACCATGGGCTCATCCTGGCTTTTTCATTACTCCTGTTACCCTTGGGTACAAACCTCTCCTCAGCCTCCTTGCATTTTATTGCTACATATTCCATCATCTCATTAACTGGTTTCCCTGCCAGTTCTCTGTCCCACTGAACCCCGTTCAGGTAGTTCCTCATTCCTGTGTAGTCCCCTTTCTTGTAGTTTGGCTTCATTCGTCCTGGCCTTCCTGCTTCTCCCTCCACTTGTAGCTCTACTGTGTATTCGAAGCTTACAACCACATGGTCACTGGCCCCAAGGGGTCTTTCA
>NC_091381.1:11889575-11939575 GCF_038502225.1 Cherax quadricarinatus | reverse complement strand
CATTTAGAAGACGGGAGGAAAATCAACAGATTGCAAAAGTCCTTTGTAACAACTAACCAAGAAAACTTAACTTCAGACGTAAGAAGATTCTTCTCATGATGTTTTCTCATGGAGTTGCTTGCTTAGTAATTACTGCTTTTTTGTGTGCTCGGTGGATCTGCCTGAAGATCAAAGCTATCCTGATAACGTGAAGGTTTTATGTGAGAACAGCTGTGGTTTTTAAGACCTGCTGCTTCTTGTTATATTTTTTTCTTTTGGTAAAGCTCTTTTTAAAATATTTACTGTTGTGGATAGTTTATATGTTGTAAGACTTTATATGTTACATTACTTTAATGATTTATTAATTTTATACCTCGATTATAATAATAATAATAATAATAATAATAATAAGAAGAAGAAGAATAATAATAATAATAATAAGAAGAAGAAGAAGAAGAAGAAGAAAATAATGAAATAAAACTATAATAATAATAATAATTATAGTAAGAAGAAGAAGAAAGAGAAGAAGGATATAATAGTAATAATAATAATAATAATAATAATAATAATAATAATTATTATTATTATTATTATTATTATTATAATTACGATTACTATTATTACAATTCTTTTTATATTAATTAATTAAGTTTCTAATGTTCGTCGATATTCTCGTTCATAGGTGTTGTAATTTATTGGTCTTTAAGTTTTCATCTTGTCGGTATTATATACCATACTTGCATAACATGTTCTTGTGTCACTGGATGCTGAAGATCGTTGATCCTGAAATTCATTAGCATTGAAGTTCTTGAATGCTGAAGTTTGGTATCCCTGAAGATCGTGGAACCTAAAATTTACAAATATTTAATGTTTTTGTTTAATTTCAAGGGGTTCAAGTGATAGTAGGTTCTTAAGTTCCTGAGAAATAAAATTCGTGTTGCTTAGAGTTAAAGAGATCTGAAGTTCGTAAAGTAAGGACTCAAATTCGTGGGTCTTGAAATTCCTGTGGTGTTAGAGGGGTTAGAGGAAATGTTTATTTGGGCCTGGGAACCTTGCAGGCGTTCTGAGAGACGGGGGTCCCAAGTTAGTTATTACAAGACCGCCACCACAGTTTTATCCTCGCTGTGTAACATTGGTGGAGAGAGCTGCGCCTCTCCCTCCAGTGTTTTCATCATGTTGTAGTTAAAAGTTCTTGTTTGTTTTGCTCCCTGCTATTGTTGTGTTGCTGGCTGATTTTGTTTGTCTTGCTGGCTGGCATGATTGCTCGTGTTGCTGGCTGATGTTGTTTGTGCACTTGACTGATGTTCGTGTTGCAGGCTCGTTTTATGGCGCTTGCTGATGTTTTTTTGTGTTGGTTATTGATAATGTTGCTTGTGTTGCTGGATGATAATGTTTGTATTGCTGCCAGAATTTAAAGGTGACTGAGGTTACTGTTTGTTTTTCTGGCCGATATTATTTGCTTTGTTTGTTAATTTTCTTCTTATCGCTACTTCAGGATGCTCTTGTTGGTGTTGCTAGCTACCGTTGTTTGTGTTGCCGGCTGATGTTATTCGCGTTTATTCTTCATGTTTGTATTGTTTGCTGTCGATGTATTTGTGTTACTTTGTGATGTTGATTGTGACGCTAACTGAGGCTTTTGCATGTGTTGCCTACAGATGTTGTTTATTTTGCTGCTGCTGCTTGTTGTGTTGCTGGTTGATTTGTTTTGCTAGCTGATGATATTTATGTTGATGTTATTTATATAGTTTCGTTATGTCGTTAGTGTGTGTCATTATTTTTTACTTCCTTATGCTGTTTATGTTGTTTCCTCAAATTAATGTTTGTGTTGCTATCTGATGTTGCTTTGTGTTCCTATATATATTATTCTCTTTGTTACTGGTTGTAAATGCTATTTGAATTGTTGATTAATCTCTTTGTTTGCGTTGGTTGCTAACATTGTTTGTGTTGCTGACTGTTGCTCTTAGTAGTGTTGCTGCTCGCTGTGTGTTGCTCATTTTTTTGAGATTACTCCACTGAAAGTTACACGTTGTATTTTTTTCATCACTGTTCCTCATGGTAACCTATATGTAGTTTGCATGAGTTTTTTTTAATATATTTGGCCAAGGATATCGCTTGTAACTTTTGTTTAAGATTTCTTCCTATCTATCATCAATTTCGATATACTGGTTCCATTAGTGATGTTCAAATTTATGTATCACGTACAATGTTTGTCCGTTAGTGTACGAAGTGTTGAAACTGTCTCTCGTCATTTAACAGTTCTTAACATGAAAGTGGGTAGGGAGGAAGAGATTGTGTACTCACCTATTTGTACTCACCTATTTGTGGTTGCAGGGGTCGAGTCCTAGCTCCTGGCCCCGCCTCTTCACCGGTTGCTACTAGGCCCTCTCTCTCCCCGCTCCATGAGCTTTATCAAACCTCGTCTTAATACTGTGTATGGTTCCTGCCTCCACTACGTCATTTTCTAGGCTATTCCACTGCCTTACAACTCTATGACTGAAGAAATACTTCCTACTATCTCTCTGACTCATTTGTGTCTTCAACTTCCAATTGTGGCCTCTTGTTTCTGTGTCCCCTCCCTGGAACATCCTGTCCTTGTCCACCTTGTCTATTCCACGCAGTATTTTATATGTCGTTATCATGTCTCCCCTGACCCTCCTGTCCTCCAGTGTCGTCAGGCCGATTTCCCTTAATCTTTCTTCATAGGACATTCCCCTTAGCTCTGTGTGTGTGTGTGTGTGAGAGAGAGAGAGAGAGAGAGAGAGAAGTGGCTACAGGGTACTTAGAGGAGAGTGAAGGCTGCCAGTTGACGTCATGTCTCTGCACTTTATCGACGTGTATGTGTGATTTGCTTTAGTTCAGGCGTTTAGTGTTTTTCAGAGCTGACTTGTGATTGCTGTGTCGATGGCTTTTCCAGGGTGTTTTAACTGTCCGGACAGTGTCTTGTTATAATTATGGTGATTTTATAATTAAGAAGCTGCGGAGAAACATTACACACTGTCAGAAAACTATTACGGATCCTCTGGCGTAAAGGATGGGGACTAAGATGAATTTTGGACGCCCCTTTGTGTTGAAGAATTAAAATAGTAGACGATAGATTCGATTTTCTTTCGTTTTGGTGTTCCAGTGATCTGGATGGAACCAGAAATATGTGTGATAACTGTTACTTATGCTCTTGTAATGCACAAGGATACAACATAACAAAAAGAAAGTTATTTAGTATCCAAAAGTGATTTAGTATCCAAGTGCCCAAGAACATGTTACTCAAACACCAGATAAAGCAATGCTAATACCAGCTTAAAAGCTTGCCAGTTCTCCTCTAAACCCTGAACGAGAAAGCAGGGCGTGATGACACAGAATTCCCATGTAATAACTGTAACACTGAACCTCAAGTTTTTCTCTCGAAGTTAATTGAATGATAGAGTGAGAGATCTATAGGTCTTGCTAAAAATACTTCTCAGAATTTTGTTCCAAATTCAATGAAAAAACTTATTTGCTCTTGCACAAAATTCTCCCGGGACAAAGATTTTGTTCCATGTTTTGTTCAAGGACATTTAGTTTACTGCACAGATGTTATTGGTTTAGAAGAGTTTGGTGTGAAGTATAATGTAAGGAGATTTCTCATCGAATTTCCTAAAATAAACAAGTCTTAAAGGTAGTTTTTCTGTTTAATGTTACTAATTATTCTTGTGTTCCCTTGGGTCATTCTGAGCATCTGAAGGTAAGTTACGGAAATCTACAGCTGGTTCTTGTTAAGATTAATTACAAAAGAAGTCAGAAGGATGGGCTGTGGAGACTTAGAGGTCCTTTATATGTTCCTTGGACAACAGTTGATAATACTAAAAGTTTAAAAGTTTCGAAGATGGTGAACTATAACTAAACAAAGGTTCATGGAGATATTGAAAAGTACATCTGCCCTATTCTTAGTATTTAAAAAGTCAATCAGCTGATGAGTTGAGAAATCCTTTTTTGATCGTCTTGAAATTTTCAACACTGGTATAATTTGAAAGATGGTTGATATTTTTATTGCAGTAAGTAGAAGGTAATTCGTAACATTTTTAAAACTCTCCTGTAATTTTACTTTGAAATAAGATGAACAAGTCTCTATTTCAATCCTTTAATCTGAAACTAATGAGGATTTAGGCAGCATAAGGGAAAATTGCGATTTACTAACACACAAAATAAACATAAAATCATGGATTCTTTGCAAAAACTGGACAATATTATGACTAAAGGTTGAGGGACTGATTACCTCATTCTCCTCCTGTTCTTCAAGTTTCTCCTTCGTATGGACTGATGAAGCCACTGTGTGGCGAAACGTTTCCTCAATGAAGATTCCCAAGAGTTGTATATGTGTCTAATTTATCAATACTATGACTAGTCGGGTTGAAAATTTCAGTGGTGAGGCGCTTCCCTAGTTTCTCTCGAAACAGGATTGATATTGATTTTGATTGTGCTAGTTTCAATATGGCAATTTTATTAATATATTTTGGCAATAACTGGAGAATGTCTCTTTTTATGGACTTTAATTTAATCTTACTTAAAGAAATATTTGAATTGTATTGGGCAGCTTGTGTGCACATTAGCCAGTTTAATTGAAATTAATGGGAAAATTTAAGTATAAGTTTTATTGTTATAATGTGTAAACGCCTCTTCCGAGTTCCTTCATATATTTAGCTCCGATAACTTGAATTGCAACCTAAAAAGCGACTTCAAATTTCTAGCGTTAGTTTACATTGTGATATGTTTTCTGTGCAATTATTAGAGAATGCTATTCCAGTTTTCTTTGAAGCTAAAAAATTGGTTTATCTCAGTGAAGGATCGTATTAGTTTTGGACTTTGTTGGTGCCAATTGGCCATTTTTATTGAAGAAAAAAAAATGCGATATTAGTTTACAGGTGATAATTACAAATCCTTCTTCTGATTGGCTTCAAAGCTTCATTGCTGATAATGGAATAATGGGATTTGTGGGATTTGTGTATATCATTCTAGGATTTTGCAGCAAACTTAGTACTGTATTAGTACTGTATTAAACGTCATCTCTTTCCATTCCTGTCTGTGAATATTTGCTTATGTGAAGTTCACTTTTGTTCTCTCTTTCGTTCTCTCTCTCTTTTCTCTATCTTTTATACAAAGGTTTTACAAGGTTGCATTATGGTTTTCTATGGTTTTCTATGTTTATTTACAAGCTACGAGCTCTTACATACATCAGCTCATTACAAGGCCTTTTTTTTTTTGTTATGACATATGCAAATAGGCAACAGGATTAAGTTGGAGCCAACCATTTCATATGGTCAAATGACTTTATTTTGATTATGTAGTTATGCCATACGAACTTGTTCGTTCTAGACTCTAGTCATCCTTGAAATAAATGACCTCAGATGAAGTGTTATAAGTGAGAAGGGTACAGGTAAAATGCAACTGCGGTTTGCTACCCGTCTTTTTGTATAGAAGCTCACTTCTGGCTATCTGCAGAGAGGAGGCAAGTATGGCACCTTGACAACGTTGACCTTGTATATAACAGTAAGACCACCCACATTCCTCCGGCTCTCCTGAAATGACAGATCTGTCCAAGCCGGGTGCAGGAGAAATGCGTCGTCTTGCTCTGTTCTCTATTCTGTCAAGAAGTTGCACATGAGACCGAGAGAAAGGGCAGGCAATCCAAGAAAGTGGAGCATGCTCAGAGTGAGAGCATACTTGTTCCTCATACAAAGAGTCATGCAGCTTCCATAGCTAGGCAGATGCAAGCTTCATCTGAGTGAAGTAAGCTTACTGGTCAATTTGTTTGCAAGATTTACAATGTGGTTCTTCATAGTCATTTCGGCGTCAAATTTCACCATAAGGATAACAGCTCCATTTGTCTCTCTCTCTCTCTCTCTCTCTCTCTCTCTCTCTCTCTCTCTCTCTCTCTCTCTCTCTCTCTCTCTCTCTCTCTCTCTCTCTCTCTCTTTCTCTCTCTCTCTCTCTCTCTCTCTCTCTCTCTCTCTCTCTCACCCAATTTATTAATATAAGTTCTTATCCATTTTTTTTGTTTATAACGTTCTCTTTGTCTCGCTTTCGTCACAAAAATATTTAACTTCTGCTATTACAAGGGAATTTCAGCCCATAAAGCTTTCTATATTGTCCGTTTCTTAAGTAATAATCCGAAGAAACAGTAACTCCAAAAATGTAAATTTATGGTAATAGCCAACAAGTAGTAATAAAACAAACTTTAGTTCACGTGTACTGAACTTTCTCAAGGTTTACTTCATGTAAAGGAAATGTAATGTACATCTGTAATAAAGGTTTTTCTATTTTCCCCGTCTTTATATTACAACTCAAAAAATGCTGGAAGGAAACCTCTAAAGTTGTTGTAGCTCCGTAACCCAAAGTGTAATTCTTGATTATATCCTCTACACACTGTTTTAATCTCCAAGCTCAGGTAGACCCACTTCATTGTCTTATGAATACAATCCTTCAATGTTTTGAAGAATAAGGTACTATAATAGTGGTGCACTTTCGGTATTCTCTCACAGAAACTGTTGTTTACAAGTGGGTAATATAACAAAACCCTTGTTCCTAGTATGCAACTATCATATGTAATCCAGCAGCAGAACACTGTTAATATATCCAATTTTTTTAAAAGAAAACTTTCTCTTTTACTACATCACCAACTAAATCTTTTCCACAGTGCCTCCTATGTCCATCGATCTCAGGGGCGTTGATGGACCAATCTCCGCGGGAGTGGGTGTAACGATGGTGTGTATTGTGGTGGGGGCGCGACCCCCACCCACAGTAAGCTGGTGGCTGGATGGACGACCACTGAAGTCCAGCGGAGAGAGACAACTGGACGAGGGTAACGTGACTGAGAGCAAGGTGGTGATGGTAGCCACTCCTGAGGACCAGGGTCGTTACCTATCCTGCAGGGCGGAAACTCCAGGTCTGCTTCAGTCATCCCTCGAAGATGGCACCAAGCTAGTTGTTCACTGTGAGTACTTCCACGGTAACGTTTGAACCTAGATTGTTGGGGAGAGGTGTCGGATTAAAACATTATGCATCTGATATGAAATGGGAGTTAACAGTGTTGCTCTTTTTTAGTTACACAGTATCTCAGGGAAATTCTTAAAATATATTGCAATGATTGCTGGTGGAGTTTGGGAGGATGGGTCCAAGAAGGAAACTAAAAATAATCCAAGAAAAGAGTAAAGTGAGGAGAGTAACAAAACTGTGCATGAAGTGTTGGACTTAAGTTAGTTGGAAAGAGAATGGTGGAAATGTATTCTAATATTTATATGTTAATATTTATATGTGTATATGAGTATAGGTAGTAGGTTGGTAGACAGCAACTACCCAGGGAGGTACTACCGTCCTGCCAAGTGAGTGTAAAACGAAAGCCTGTAATTGTTTTACATGATGGTAGGATTGCTGGTGTCTTTTGTCTGTCTCATAAATATGCAAGATTACAGGTATGTCTTGCTACTTCTACTTACACTTAGATCACACTACACATACATGTACACGTTTATTTATACACACTCATCTGAGTTTTCTGTGATTTTATCTTAATAGTTCTTGGTCTTATTACTTTTCCTTTTATATCCATGGGGAAGTGGAATAAGAATCTTTCCTCCGTAAGCCATGCGTGTTGTAAAAGTCAACTAAAATGCCGGGAACAATGGGCTAGTAACCCCTTTTCCTGTAAAGATTACTAAAAAGAATAATAATAAGAAAATTGTCAAAGTGGGAAATATGAATGTGCGTGGATGTTGTGCAAATGATAAGAAAGAGATGATTGTGGATGTTATGAATGAGAAGAAACTGGATGTCCTGGTTTTAAGTGAAACAAAGCTGAAGGGGGTGGGAGAGTTTCAATGGAGAGGAATAAATGAGATTAGGTCAGGGGTTTCAAATAGAGTTAGAGCTAAAGAAGGAGTAGCAATAATGTTGAAGGATAAGCTATGGCAGGAAAAGAGGGACTATAAATGTATTAATTCAAGGATTATGTGGAGTAAAATAAAGATTGGATGTGAAAAGTGGGTTATAGTAAGCGTGTATGCACCTGGAGAAGAGAGAAATGTAGAGGAGAGAGAGAGATTTTGGGAAATGTTGAGTGAATGCGTGGGGAGTTTTGAATCATGTGTGAGAGTAATGGTGATTGGGGATTTCAATGCTAAAGCGGGTAAAAATGTTATGGAGGGAGTAGTAGGTAAATTTGGGGTGCCAGGGGTAAATGTAAATGGGGAGCCTTTAATTGAGCTATGTGTAGAAAGAGATTTGGTAATAAGTAATACATATTTTATGAAAAAGAGGATAAATAAATATACAAGGTATGATGTAGCACGTAATGAAAGTAGTTTGTTAGATTATGTATTGGTGGATAAAAGGTTGATGAGTAGGCTCCAGGATGTACATGTTTATAGAGGGGCAACTGATATATCAGATCATTATTTAGTTGTAGCTACAGTTAGAGTAAGAGGTAGATTGGAAAAGAGGAAGGTGGCAACAACAAGTAAGAGGGAGGTGAAAGTGTATAAACTAAGGGAGGAGGAAGCTCGGGTGAGATATAAGCGACTATTGGCAGAAAGGTGGGCTAGTGCAAAGATGAGTAGTGGAGGGGTTGAAGAGGGTTGGAATAGTTTTCAAAATGCAGTATTAGAATGTGGGGCAGAAGTTTGTGGATATAGGAGGGTGGGTGCAGGAGGAAAGAAGAGTGATTGGTGGAATGATGAAGTAAAGGGTGTGATAAAAGAGAAAAAGGTAGCTTATGAGAGGTTTTTACAAAGCAGAAGTGTTATAAGAAGAGCAGAGTATATAGAGAGTAAAAGAAAGGTGAAGAGAGTGGTGAGAGAGTGCAAAAGAAGAGCAGATGATAGAGTGGGAGAGGCACTGTCAAGAAATTTTAATGAAAATAAGAAAAAAATTTGGAGTGAGTTAAACAAGTTAAGGAAGCCTAGGGAACGTATGGATTTGTCAGTTAAAAACAGAGTAGGGGAGTTAGTAGATGGGGAGAGGGAGGTATTAGGTAGATGGCGAGAATATTTTGAGGAACTTTTAAATGTTGAGGAAGAAAGGGAGGCGGTAATTTCATGCACTGGCCAGGGAGGTATACCATCTTTTAGGAGTGAAGAAGAGCAGAATGTAAGTGTGGTGGAGGTACGTGAGGCATTACGTAGAATGAAAGGGGGTAAAGCAGCTGGAACTGATGGGATCATGACAGAAATGTTAAAAGCAGGGGGGGATATAGTGTTGGAGTGGTTGGTACTTTTGTTTAATAAATGTATGAAATAGGGGAAGGTAACTAGAGATTGGCAGAGAGCATGTATAGTCCCTTTATATAAAGGGAAAGAGGACAAAAGAGATTTTAAAAATTATAGAGGAATAAGTTTACTGAGTATACCAGGAAAAGTGTACGGTAGGGTTATAATTGAAAGAATTAGAGGTAAGACAGAATGTAGGACTGCGGATGAGCAAGGAGGTTTCAGAGTGGGTAGGGGATGTGTAGATCAAGTGTTTACATTGAAGTATATATGTGAACAGTATTTAGATAAAGGTAGGGAAGATTTATTGCATTTATGTATTTAGAAAAGGCATATGATAGAGTGGATAGAGGAGCAATGTGGCAGATGTTGCAAGTATATGGAATAGTTGGTAAGTTACTAAATGCTGTAAAGAGTTTTTATGAGTATAAAGAGGCTCAGGTTAGGGTGTGTAGAAGAGAGGGAGAATACTTCCCGGTAAAAGTAGGTCTTAGACAGGGATGTGTAATGTCACCATGGTTGTTTAATATATTTATAGATGAGGTTGTAAAAGAAGTAAATGCTAGGGTGTTCGGGAGAGGGGAGGGATTAAATTATGGGGAATCAAATTCAAAATGGGAATTGAGACAGTTACTTTTTGCTGATGATACTGTGCTTATGGGAGATTCTAAAGAAAAATTGCAAAGGTTAGTGGATGAGTTTGGGAATGTGTGTAAAGGTAGAAAGTTGAAAGTGAACATAGAAAAGAGTAAGGTGATGAGGGTATCAAATGATTTAGATAAAGAAAAATTGGATATCAAATTGGGAAGGAGGAGTATGGAAGAAGTGAATGTTTTCAGATACTTGGGAGTTGACGTGTCTGCAGATGGATTTATGAAGGATGAGGTTAATCATAGAATTGATGAGGGAAAAAAAGGTGAGTGGTGCGTTGAGGTATATGTGGAGTCAAAAAACGTTATCAATGGAGGCAAAGAAGGGAATGTATGAAAGTATAGTAGTACGAACACTCTTATATGGGTGTGAAGCTTGGGTTGTAAATGCAGCAGCGAGGAGACGGTTAGAGGCAGTGGAGATGTTCTGTCTAAGGGCAATGTGTGGTGGAAATATTATGCAGAAAATTCGGAGTGTGGAAATTAGGAAAAGGTGTGGAGTTAATAAAAGTATTAGTCAGAGGGCAGAAGAGGGGTTGTTGAGGTGGTTTGGTCATTTAGAGAGAATGGATCAAAGTAGAAAAACAGGGAAAGCATATAAATCTATAGGGGAAGGAAGGCGAGGTAGGGGTCGTCCTCGAAAGGGCTGGAGAGAGGGGGTAAAGGAGGTTTTGTGGGCGAGGGGCTTGGACTTCCAGCAAGCGTGCGTGAGCGTGTTCGATAGGAGTGAATGGAGACGAATGGTACTTGGGACCTGACGATCTGTTGGAGTGTGAGCAGGGTAATATTTAGTGAAGGGATTCAGGGAAACCGGTTATTTTCATATAGTCGGACTTCAGTCCTGGAAATGGGAAGTACAATGCCTGCACTTTAAAGGAGGGGTTTGGGATATTGGCAGTTTGGAGGGATATGTTGTGTATCTTTATATGTATATGCTTCTAAACTGTTGTATTCTGAGCATCTCTGCAAAAACAGTGATAATGTGTAAGTGTGGTGAAAGTGTTGAATGATGAAAGCATTTTTCTTTTTGGGGATTTTCTTTCTTTTTTGGTCACCCTGCCTCGGTGGGAGACGGCCGACTTGTTGAAAAAAAATGTGTATATGTCAGTAGATGGGTGTTTGAAAGAACTGAGTCATATACACAAAAATCTAATTGGAGTGTGGAACCGTGTGAGGGAGAATATTCTCATTGAAACCAACAATAAGAATATACTAAAGAAAATCGGTGCTAACAAATTTATACCACTAAGTTGCATAGTCTTTGAACGTTGCAGTGAGGAGAAACGTAGTGGCTAGGGGTATTAAGACGTTAGAGATGAATATATGGTGTGAATATTATACATTGAATACAGAACATGGACATTTGAGAACAGTGTTGTGGGAGGAATGGTCTGATTCAGAGGGGTGGAGGAAGGGCTCCTGTCAAAACGTCACTAGTGGTCTCTCCGTTCTTAGTTACTAGAGATTGTGATGATGGCTTCCCTCGACTTTGAGCAGCTATATCTTCTTCTTAAGGAAGAGTTAAATAACGGAAGCAAGAAGAGAAATTCAAAGACTGAAGGGTATGTGCAAGGATTATCCTAGGAACAACGTCGTCGATGATTAGATCAACGAATGGATGCTAGGTGGAACTGAAGGGACGAAGCTGAAGCTGAGGAAGGTCCAGGAGAATGCTGTGAAAACCAGCAACTCTTTTTCGTTGTGATCAGACGAATGTGAATTGACCATCCAAGACTATCCAATGAAGACAGTTCCAACATGGACACAGCAAAGCCAGCCAGTGAAGACATTCCAGCGAAGATCATCTCTTCAAAGACCGATGAGAACGTTATGTATATCTCCAGTCAAAGTTTGTTTTAGGTTGGAACAGTCAGGTTAAGTTTATGAATAGAGCGTTTTGTCTTAGAGATAAGAGGAGGCAGAGGATGTGTTTTTGTATCAGTGCTGGAGAGAGTGATGTTAGCAAACATAGGAGTGAGTACCTGATTAGCAAGTATGGGTCAGCAATACATATAATTAGGAAGAAGGGAGATCACCCTGTGGTATGTGGCATTTTACCGAGGAGAAGAGTTGGAAATTTCTATGGCAGAAATGACAGGTATGCGAGGGATGGGTTTTACTTCCTAGATCTGGGATGGGGGCACTGACTAATGAGCGGAAGGAGCTGTTAGGGCTTTAATTGGTTTTTGCTGGAAAGGAATGAATTCTAAGTGTAACGAGTGAATGTAACGAGTAAAGAATTCTTCAAAACTTGTCCGACCTTTGGACGAAGACATACTTAGACCAGTGGATGGTTCCGCTATGACCCGCCTCCTCCTGCTTCGCCTCACCTGGCTACAGTATGTAGTGTGAGTTTTAGGGAAACCAGTTATAGGCAGAATGAGGTAGAGTTATTGATAAACATTGAAAAGCCATTGTTACTAGGTGACAAGGACAGTAATAGGGACAGTGAAGGAACAGAAATGAGCATGAAGGGAAAAGAGAAGGGAAGGTTTCTAAATTTATATTATACAAATAGTCGTAGTGCTCTTAATGAGATGGACGTGTTGAGATTAGTAGCAAGTGCGGGTAACATTTATGTATTTGCCATAACTGAGACGTTGTTTCATATGAAAAATCGGGATATGCCTGCTGAATGTCACATTCAAGGTTTTAAATTGTTCCATGTACATAGAAGCATAGGTAATGGAGGTGGGGTAGCATTGCATATCCAAAATAGTTTGAAATGCTGCCCAAAAATGGATATAAAGTCTGAAATAACAGAGCCTGCCTGTGTACAATTTTTAGAGGGTCACGAAAAATTCATTTTAAGCATGATGTACCGTCCCCCAAACTTATGTAATGTCCAAGGGAGATTACTTTGGGAGGAAATTGTTAAGGCAACAAGGCACAAAAACGAAGTAATTTTAGGGGACTTTAACTTTAGTAAGATAGATTGGAATTCCTTGATTGGGAATTTACAGTCTAACGACATTTCCGAGGTAGCCAGGATTGTTTTTTAAATCAGTTTGTTACAGAACCTACAAGGGGAAATAACTTGCTTGACTTGGTTCTGGCAAACAAGGAAACCCTTGTTTATAATTTAGAAATTAGCGAGGAACATGACACAAGCGATCACAAATCAATTACCTTGAACAATGAATGGAAGTTTGATAGTAGGGATAGTTGAGTAACGGTTCTAGATTTTCGCTTAGCAGATTACAATGGGCAGAGAACACCTATCATGTGTGTAGTAGGGTAACGAAAAGATCCATCAGTATGACAACTTTCTAAACATTATACATGTTAACCAAAGAACATTTATTCCATATAAAGAAATAAGATCGAATTCAGGACAGAAGAAAGGAATTTATAGATGTATCAGAAGAGGTGAGGGTCAACTTATGAATCAATATATTCACATTAAGAGTGAGGTTAAAAGGGGGATAAGGAAAGTTAAACAGAATTATGAAATTAAAGTGGCGAATGATTCAAAAACGAACCTGAAAGGCTTTTTCCAGGTATATAGAACAAAAGTTAGAGAATAGATAGTTCCCCTTAAAAATAACTCCGAGCATCTTACTAACAAGGATAATGAAATTTTCTCGATTTTTAATAATTATTTCCTCTCGGTTTTCACACTAAAAATATCACTGTAATTAATTTTTATAATAGGCCTGAAGAAGATAAATTATGTAATAACACAGTCATAAAAGATTTGGTCATCAAACATGTAGACAGATTGAAACAAAATAAATCCCCGGGCTCTGATGAACTTTTTCAAGGGTTCTTAAGGAGTTCAGAATGGAACTTTCTGAACCATTAACTAACTTTTTTAATATATCTCTTCAAACAGGTGTACTGTCTGATATGTGGACGATGACCAATGTAATTCCTATTTTTAAAGCAGTGGACAACTCGTTGCCTTCAAATTACCGCCGAATAAGCATGACCTCAGTTGTAGGCAAATTACTAGAGTCAATTGTGCTTGATATTATAAGAAGTCATCATGATAGGAATAATTCGATTAATGAGACTCAGCATGGATTCACGATGGAAAGTTCATGCGAAACTAATTTATTAACTTTTTTCAGTAAACCTTTTGAGGCTGTTGATCACGATTAAGAATTCGATATTATTTTCTGGATTTTAGTAAATCTTTTGATAAAAGTACCGCACCAAAGACTGTTAATGAAAGTGGCAGCTCATGGTATTGTGGAGAAAATGCTGTTATGGAAGCAGAGAGTGTCCATAAATGGTCTAAAATCTGAGTGGGGATCTAGATGTAACAAGTTTTATTCCACTTGAATCAGTTTTACGTCCATTGTTGTGTATAATATACATTAAAAACCTTGACGAGGGAATAACTAATGATATGAGCAAATTCGCTGATGACACGAATGTAGGTAGGACAACTGATTCAGGGGAAGATGTTATTGAACTTAGGAAGTTTTAGACAAATTCAAGTCGTGGTCAGAAAAGTGGCAGATGCAGTTCACTGTAGATAAATGCAAAATTCTGAAGCTCGGAAATGCCCATAGCCCTACCGCTTATATGCCTAATAATGTAGAACTTAGCCATACAGAATGCTAACTTTGTAGTTATGGCAAGTAGCAACCTGAAGGCAAGGCAGCAGTAAGTAAGCGTACTTAATAAGGCAAGTAGATCACTGGGATTTATACCAAGAAGTGTAAGCAATAGAAGTCCAGAGGTTCTACTACTGCTCTACACATCATTAGTAAGTCCTAACCTAGATTACGCAGCTCAGTTCTGGTCTCTGTATTACAGAATGGATCAAAAATTCTTTAGCTAAAAAACATTCAGCGATGAATGAGAAGAAAGAGTGAAGTCTCTTAAATTACATTCTCTTGTAAGACAAGGAATGAGAGGAGACATGACTGCAGTCAGTGAAGATGGGTATCAACGTAGGAAAAATAAATAGGGTACTGAGGATATCCATTCAAATTGGATAAATTTAGATTTAAAAAGGATATAGGAAAGTATTATTTTACAAATAGAGAAGTCGATGAGTGGAACAGTTTGTCTAGTAAGGTTATTGAAGCTAAAACCTTAATTAGCTTCAAATTTAGGCTGGATAAATTCATGAGTGAGAGGGGTTGGATTTGAGTGTGACTTGCACATGAGCTAATAGATTCATCAAAGCTTATTCCTCGGGTAACATTGATAATGGGTTGGGCGAATATTTTTCTTATTGGGTTTGGATTTGACACGGACCTGCTAAGTATGGGCCAGTAGGCCTAATGCAGTGTTCCTCCTTTCTTATGTTCCTATGTTCTCATTTAGAGTCACTAGAAGAAGGTTGAATATGAGTATATATTCATGAAGCGTGGTAAATGTCGAAGAGAAAGAGTGAAATAGGTTTTAAGTGATAGAGGCTTATACATCCAGCACGTAAATGTGAGTTCGCGAGATCTGAGTTAGATACAGCAAGTGGTAATGCAGAAATTCATCGTGCTATTGAAGTGTCTGCAAAGTAGCGTTTATGAATGAGTTTAGGAATACCGGTTAGCCTGGCTTGATTCCTGGAGGTCGCAAGTAAAGTGTTTGCATTCTCAATGAGAAATGGAATATTGCAGTTGTAATGTACTTACACTTCTGACTAAACAACTGTTGAATGTGTGATGCTGAACGTCCTTCTTTAGTCCTGTCTTGATAGTAAACGGCTGATGTAGTGTAAAATGTCTAGGAAATAGACTTTAATTGGAATCATCATTGTTATAAAATTATTAATGTTAAATTTTTGCAATAATAAATACCAGTTATTTAAAAAATATATATACAGATGCAGAGCGACCTTTTATTGTAGCAACGTTTTGCTTTGTGTTTAGCTTTATTAAGAAAAATTTAAAGCTCTACACAGAGCACATAAATGATATGTTAAATCTTTCTCTGCACCTCTGTGTCTTTATTACTCTCAGCAGTATGCACCTGCGCCCATTATTAATATTTATTTGATAAAAACGTTGCTCTTAGTTTTAATATTCTTTTTTCATTGTTAGAGTCGAAATTGTTAGGGTCGAAATTATTTGACCAACAATTGTATATGAGGTAGAGTGTAGCCAAAACGTTACATTATCAAGTTTTCTTTATTTAGTTCCATGTTCAGTATAAGGGCTGCGATATTTCTTCAGTTCTTTTCGAAGCCCAGATACCGTACACACCAGTCCACTAACACCCAGGTACCTTCAGTATATACTGCTGGTTGAACCGGGACAGCAGATGTAAGGAGTTTACACAGCAAGTTTCACCTAGGATACGACCCACTATAGTCGAATTACGTGTAAATCAGAGTTTTTCAATCTTTTTTACCCTTACGGAACTCTTGAAATCAATTTCATGCCTCAGGGAACTTCTACATAAAAATTATTACATATTATTAATTTTTTTGACCCTACATAAAATTATTATCTATCATTATTAATATGTTTCGCTTTTATAAGCCTAAAGTTCACAAGGAAAATATAATGTACTTTTTCTGATAACTGGTTTAAGCCAAAAATAACTTAAGTTTTTTCTCAAGTTTATTGACAATGCGAAAAAAAAAAAAAGTGAAATGAAACTGTTTATTCAAGAGATCACATACGGAGGTTTTTATTCCCACAAAGAATTATCCATATCTATAAAAAAATAGACATAACATATAAAACACAAACAGAACGAAAACAGATTATGTCTTCTCCAATAATTAAATCGTTTAGTGACAATGTTGAAAAAGCATAAGATGAATTGAGGCAAAATGTCTTAAGAACAAATATATGGGTCAACGAAATGTTATTTATTAGGCAAATTGAAATAATTAAATTTGCTTCTCTAATGTGAAAACTGTGCTTGTCTTTTGGTACACAAATACTTAATTCAGGGTCGAATTGTAGATAAACACACACTGATTTCATCTTTAATTGAAAGAAGGCGATTTGTTTTTGCTTTTGATACTTGTTTAATAAAAAAATGCTTGTTCACACGTGTATGAGATTAAAAACTACAGAAATATATTTACCGTTTTCCTGTGAATGTCAGGAAAAATCTTCTTTCACAGAAATCCAGAATTTGTCCAGGGACAGGTCGGTAAATCTCATCTTAAGTGCACGATCAGACCACAGCTTACAAAGTTCTTCTCTTAAAGTTAAGTTCTCAGGATGAGCAGCCCATATAAAGTCCATGTGAAGGATCACCAGTCCATGTAAAGTCCATGTGAAGGATCACCAGTCCATGTAAAGTCCATGTGAAGGATCACCAGTCCATGTAAAGTCCATGTGAAGGATCACCAGTCCATGTGAAGGATCACCAGTCAATGTAAAGTCCATGTGAAGGATCACAAGTCCATGTAAAGTCCATGTGAAGGATCACCAGTCCATGTGAAGGATCACCAGTCCATGTGAAGGATCACCAGTCAATGTAAAGTCCATGTGAAGGATCACAAGTCCATGTAAAGTCCATGTGAAGGATCACCAGTCCATGTAAAGTCCATGTGAAGGATCACCAGTCCATGTAAAGTCCATGTGAAGGATCACCAGTCCATGTAAAGTCCATGTGAAGGATCACCAGTCCATGTAAAGTCCATGTGAAGGATCACCAGTCCATGTAAAGTCCATGTGAAGGATCACCAGTCCATGTAAAGTCCATGTGAAGGATCACCAGTCTATGTAAAGTCCATGTGAAGGATCACCAGTCCATGTAAAGTTCATGTGAAGGATCACCAGTCCATGTAAAGTTCATGTGAAGGATCACCAGTCCATGTAAAGTCCATGTGAAGGATCACCAGTCCATGTGAAGGATCACCAGTCAATGTAAAGTCCATGTGAAGGATCACAAGTCCATGTAAAGTCCATGTGAAGGATCACCAGTCCATGTGAAGGATCATCAGTCAATGTGAAGTCCATGTGAAGGATCACCAGTTAATGTGAAGTCCATGTGAAGGATCACCAGTCCATGTAAAGTCCATGTGAAGGATCACCAGTCCATGTAAAGTTCATGTGAAGGATCACCAGTCCATATAAAGTCCATGTGAAGGATCACCAGTCCATGTGAAGGATCACCAGTCAATGTAAAGTCCATGTGAAGGATCACAAGTACATGTAAAGTCCATGTGAAAGATCACCAGTCAGTGTGAAGTCCATGTGAAGGATCACCAGTTCATGTAAAGTCCATGTGAAGGATCACCAGTCCATGTGAAGGATCACCAGTCAATGTGAAGTCCATGTGAAGGATCACCAGTCCATGTAAATCCCATTGATACGTAACTTTCATTGCAAAGACAAATCTTTTTGGTGCCCTTTGTTGTATTAGTGCAGTGAAGTTTGTCTGGAGATTGTGATTCTGCATAACTACCTTCTGGATGTTTCCTCTTCAAAAATCGCCACATTGGACGGTCAGATACTTCTGTAATATGACAAACAAAAAAAAATCAAATACTTATTAAATTTTTAAAATTCATATTACATCCTTAAATGATGGGGCTGGTGTCGTGGGTACGGGAGTAAATTCTTGGGTAGCTTTGGGAAGGGGTGGTTTTGATATGGACCTCCGTTGTATGGGCCAGTAGGCGTTCCGCAGTGTTCCTCCATTCTTATGTTCTTAAATAACAAGGGTGAATGAAGAACTGTACTTGCACGCCAGGAAGCACAGGCAGGACTGATGAAGACCATGTATGTGCCATATACTCGAGAGTCACTTGATACACGATTCCGTCACATGCAGATTCTGTACAGTGGCCACTAAAGGCTGATTCACATTGGTGCGGTGTAGTCGTCGGTAAATGTATTCCCTATAATAATTATACTTTTAAATGATATAACAGGTTGAAGACTTTATTATAATACCTAAGAATTTTCCAAGAATAGGGCGTACGTGTATATAAAAATTACGAATATAAAAAACACACAAATGACTCAAAAATGCATTTATGTATGATTAGTCCTTTGTCATTATTTCTCTCTGAACCCGTAGCGACCTCTCGCAGGACCCTAGGGCTCTGAGGAGCCCCAGTTGAGATACGCTGGTCTAAATGCTTATACTGTTACCCCTAGTGACCTCTCGCGGAACCCTAAGGCTCCGAATAGCCCCGGTTGAGATACGCTGGTCTAAATGCTTATATTTTTAGGTGAACAATGACATCAAGGTTTGGAAACATGCCTTCTCTGTCATATGTGAGTCAATGGCACTACTACTGACTTACGAGCCATCTACTTCCAGAGCTGCACGTTAACCAGCTATTTCTTCAGACGTTCCAGAGGTGCACATCAGCCTGGATTCACGCCTCCAGCTGCACGACATCAAGGAAGGTATGGACGTGTACTTCACCTGCTCCGTCTCTGCCCTTCCCGCTCCTACTGCCGTCTTCTGGTACCACAACGTGAGTAAGATACCACAAGCAAAGGTTAGCTTTAATCAGGAAATTTATAAATAAACTTACAGACAGTAGTATTAATTTGTTCGTCCATTAAGAGGGCATGCAGACACTGTAGCCAATAAAGTGAGTGCTACACGTATCAGTTGCCGTCCTAACTGCATGTCACATGTCATGACACAAATACTTGGATAATATTAAACATAAAACTAAGCATAATATTAAACATAATAAAAAAAAAGAACTGGCATTAATACTCATAAAAAATCAGCAAGGATATGATGTATTATACAATATATAACTCTGATCTATGTTACAATATTGACTCCTAGCAGTTATGATTAAGTTAGAGATAAAAAAAAATAAATTTTCTCTCTGGATTTCATTTAATACATAATTTTTAGCCGTAGTCTTAAGTGATTTATACTATGATCGGCCTTGACATCATCAGGTACACTGTTCACATCTTATATTGCTGTTTAAAACTAAGACGAACAACACAGGACAGAAAGATTTTTTTTTTTCTAATGACTGTAAAATTTGTTTGCAATTATTTGTAGACAGGGTTAATAATCAAATGCTTTTGTCCACTATTCCGAGTTATTCTGTAGTTATCCATTCATAATTAAGATATCAAATGATGTCACTATATGATATCATTTAATGTCTGGAACACTGCCACCATCGCTCACTCCTTCACTGTCTTGCCAGAGGGGCGCTGATACTACAGTTAGAAGCTGCCAGTCTCCCCACCCCTCGTTCAGAGTGAACACACTTTACTTTCCATCTCCACGACACATATCTAGCTACACGGTTTCCCTGAATCTTTTCAAAAATGTTACTTGTCTCTACTCCTATCAGACGCATCAGGAAACCACTTGTGAGAACTTATTATACCCACTTACAGGGTTAGTTATCATTAAGCACCTCAAACATCCACAGGTACTGCAGAGCATCTGACATTCCTAGTTACACTAAAGTTACTGTTCCACATTTCAGTCGACCACTAGTATCACAACTTGTGCTGCTGTAACGTATCCACATGCTGTTGTACATAGTCACAATTAACCAACTAATTGGAGTTAAAATTACACCATTATTACGCTGGGAAATCAAACGGTTTTCGGAAGAATCTAAATTGCGTTTGGCATCTTTTGTCAATTTGTGCATTGTGAATCAGTTGTGACTTACATGCTAAATATTTAAGGTTGCAAAATACTCATACTTACAGTATTTTTATACACTATTCTTATACATATAAAATAATTTGATGGCATTTATACAAAAAAACTACTTCGAAGTTTAATAGCAGTTTCTATGTGTTTTCTATATATTATGTCATTATCTGATACAGTTTTAACACATTTGTAATAAGTTACGTGGGTTTTTCTACCCATAGAGGATATATATACGCCTAGAGGAATATCTCTTTCGGGTTATATTTTGTAAGAGTTTATAATATTTATATTCTAAGGCTTAAATATTGTTGACTGGTAGTGAACAAGTGATTTGATTCTCTGGCACTCTAGGAGCTTTTTAAATCCAATTAAATGAAGAACCTACTCACGCTTAATGACTAGATCTAGCGAACTGTTGCTGGTAGCCCCTCACAGATGTACGTAGCCATCGCTTATGAATTAGGCACACGTGCAAGATGTGGATATTTTTTATATTTTGTTGATGTTTTGCTTCCAATGGGTTCATTAATACAATACTGGGACGTAAAAGAAAGACAGAAGAAGGGATAATCAGTCTCTCAGCATAGGTGCTGAGCACCGCGATTTCATGAATCTGAAGCACAAGCAAGTAAACAGGTTGTAATACACTGGAGTTAGAGGAGGTGCAGCAGATAAAGACATTGTTACGGGTATGTGGGATCCACCAGTAAGTCATGCCCAGGAGTTGGGCCAGAGGTCAGCAAGTAGGTTGTGGAACTGTCCTCTGCACCGAAATTTCACGATGCTGCTGTGTATGACAAGTAATGTATTATGGACAAGTTGGTAAATCAGACACATGTGCAACATCTAGGTACCTTAATTTTGTTGACGTTTCGCCTACTTACGGTGAGAGACTGATACCGTGAACTACTAGTGTTGCCAGTGCTGTATTCGCCTTTATTAAACTGAAAAATCCTCCTGTGTAGGCGAAACGTGTCTTCAGTGAAAAATCCAAGTGTTGCAAATGTTTCTTACACATCAACTTGTGGGTACTGCTTGTCCTCAAAACTTACAAGTCTTCTCTTAGTGCTCAAGTCATCCACCAGATGTCACTAACTAATAAACAATGTTAACATTTATGAAGGTATTTATCAGCAGTAACAGCAGTGATGCTTAGATAAATATTTCGTTATTCCCGACGGTCAGATTTTTTTTATCCTTAATTTAGGGATTCCGTACGATTTCTCGCTAACGACTCTTCTGATCGGCGTCAAACTTATATTACCTATGTATCTTAGAAGAAGATTTGGATTTTTATTAGGCTTTGTAAGTGGAATTTCCTTTATTTGAAAAGAGACACTACAGAAACTGAGAATCCCTCTAGTATCAGTAAAGTACATGGGATACCTCTCCCAGATTATTGTCATACAGGGGACTCTGATTATGAGATGCAGGGGATACCTCTCTCAGATCACTGAGAGACAGAGGCTGGGGATGTGTATGGGCGATATTTCCCTGTATGTGATAATGGAAACTTCCACATATCTTTCTTCTACCGTAATTCGTCTGTATTTTTAAATCTATTGTAAGGAAATGTAAATAGTTATTTTGAAACACATGATTTTTTTTTTTTTGTGAATATTTGCCTTGAACGGGATGGTGACCTCAGGTTATAAGTGGTGAATGTTCCGAAAGGAAAACATTCAATGTTCCTTCTGTCGAGTTTCAGTCTTACATAAATTTCACAGAAATTCAAGACATATGATGCAATCGTAGTCTTACGCAGCTGAGTCTTTTATATTTCAATGGATAAAATTTGCCTTTAGCTATTGAGAATAAATAGACATTGAGAATAAACAGACATTAACATTGGGCATTACAGTCAGACGAAATGCAAGTCAATGCAAGTTAGCCCAAGGTAAAAATATAGATAAGATAATCAGGGTTATTGTATGTCAGCTGCCAGGATGATTAAACTTGGACTAATTAGTTACTTTTTTTAAAGTTTAATGAATAATGATTGCACGAAACTCATTAAGCCGGCATTTCATATGTACGCTTTCAGAATCTAGCACAATTAGATCCCATAATTCTAGCCTCTTTTCAAATCTACACTGGACAATACCTTGGCGTGTAGCATGCGCTACACGTTTGATCCAAGGCAGCCAGCTGTCAGGGAGAAGGCTTACAGCTTTTCATCTCATCCCCTGCATGCATCAGCCTTACTAGAGATTTGAACAATGCAAGGAATTCGCGAGAGCATGCGAAATATACACAAACATGTATATTTCGCATGCTATCACGAATTCCTTATATATATATATATATATATATATATATATATATATATATATATATATATATATTTTTTTATATATATACATATATATATATATATATATATATATATATATATATATATATATATATATATATATGTGTGCGTGTGTGTGTGTGTGTGTGTGTGTGTATGTGTGTGTGTGTATGTGTGTGTGTGTGTGTAGTGTGACCTAAGTGCAAGTAGAAGTAGCAAGATATAACTGGCATCCCGCGTGTTTATGAGACAGAAAAGAAAGACACCAGGAATCCTTTCTTCTAGTAAAACAATTACAGGTTTCCATTTCACACTCACTTGGCAGGACGGTAGTACCTCCCTGAGGGGTTGATGTGTGAGTGTGTGTGTGTGTACTCACCTAATTGTGGTTGCAGGGGTCGAGACTCTACTCCTGGCCCCGCCTCTTCACTGATCGCTACTAGGTCCTCTCCCTCTCTGCTTCCTGAGCTTTGTCATACCTCTTCTTAAAACTGTGTATGGTTCCTACCTCCACTACTTCACTTGCTAGGCTATTCCACTTCCTGACGACTCTATGACTGAAGAAATACTTCTTAAAGACCCTGTGACTCGTCTGAGTCTTCAGCTTCCAGCTGTGACCCCTTGTTTCTGAGTCCCCTCTTTGGAAGATCCTATCTCTGTCCACCTTGTCTATTCCCCGCAGAATCTTGTATGTCGTTATCATGTCTCCCCTGACCCTTCTGTCCTCCAGTGTCGTCAGTCCGATTTCCCTCAACCTTTCCTCGTACGACATTCCCCTGAGCTCTGGAACTAGCCTTGTCGCAAACCTTTGTACTTTCTCTAACTTCTTGACGTGCTTGACCAGGTGTGGGTTCCAGACTGGTGCTGCATACTCCAGTATGGGCCTAACATACACAGTGTACAGTGTCTTGAACGATTCCTTATTAAGGTATGGGAACGCTATTCTCAGGTTTGCCAGGCGCCCGTATGCTGCAGAAGTTATTTGGTTGATGTGTGCCTCCGGTGACGTGCTCGGTGTTATGGTCATCCCAAGGTCTTTCTCCCTGAGTGAGGTCTGTAGTCTTTGTCCACCTAGCCTATACTCTGTCTGCGGTCTTCTTTTCCTCTCCCCAATCTTCATGACTTTGCATTTGGCAGGGTTGAACTCGAGAAGCCAGTTTCTGGACCACATGTCCAGCCTGTCCAGGTCTCTTTGCATTCCTGCCTCTTCCTCATCCGATTTAATTCTTCTCATCAGCTTCACATCATCTGCTTCACATCATCCTTCCATCATGTCGTTCGCATATATCAAAAATAGCACTGGTTCTAGAACTGACCCCTGTGGGACACCGCTCGTCACAGGCGCCCACTGTGATACCTCTTCACGTACCATGACTCGTTGTTGCCTCCCTGTCAGGTATTCCCTGATCCATTGCAGTGCTCTCCCTGTTATATGCGCCTGATCCTCCAGCTTCTGCACTAATCTCTTCTGGGGAACTGTGTCAAAGGCCTTCCTGCAGTCTAGGAAAATGCAATCAACCCACCCCTCTCTCTCGTGTCTTACTTCTGTTACCTTGTCATAAAACTCCAGAAGGTTTGTGATACAGGATTTGCCTTCCATGAACCCATGCTGGTTTTCATTTATAATCTTGTTCCGTTCCAGGTGTTCCACCACTCTCCTCCTGATAATCTTCTCCATGACTTTGCATACAATACATGTCAGAGACACAGGCCTGTAGTTTAGTGCCTCATTTCTGTTTCCTTTGGGGACTACATTTGCTGTCTTCCATTTCTCAGGTAGTTGCCCAGTTTCAAGGGATGTGTTGAAGATTGTGGTTAGGGACACGCACAGCATCTCTGCTCCTTCTCTAAGAACACACGGGGAGATGTCCGGTCCCATCGCCTTTGAGGTATCAAAGTCACTTAGCAGCTTCTGCACCTCCTCCTCACTTGTTGGTATATTCCCTCTTGATATTCCCTTCTGTGCTGTCTTCCCAGAGCCCTTCCTGTCTCTACTGTAAAAACTTCCTTAAATCTCCTGTTTAGCTCCTCATATACCTCCTGATCATTTCTTGTGAGTTCTCCACCTTCTGTGCTCAGTCTGATCACCTGGTCTTTGATTGTTGTCTTCCTCCTGATGTGGCTATATAACAGTTTCGGGTCAGTCTTGAATTTCGATGCTATGTTATTTTCATACTGTCGCTGGGCCTCCCTCCTTACCTGTGCATACTCGTTCCTGGCTCTGCGACTAATCTCCCTATTTTCATGCGTTCTCTTCCTTCTGTACATTTTCCATTGTCTATTTCACTTTGTTTTTGCCTCCTTACACCGTCGGGTAAACCAGGGGCTCGTTCTGGTCTTCCCATTGCTTCTGTTGCCATTGGGAATAAACCTTTCCACTGCCTCCTTGCATTTTGTTGTTACATATTCCATCATTTCATTTACTGGCTTTCCTGCCAGTTTTCTGTCCCACGGAACCTCCTGCAGGAAGTTCCTCAGCCCTTTGTAGTCCCCTCTTTTATAGTCTGGCTTTTCCCATTCAACTCCTGTTACTCTCTCCACTTGCAACTCAACTTGAGGAGAGTTGAGCAATACCTTCTGGTCTCTTCAGGAAGTTCAGCTAAAGCTTCGTTATCCTGGGGCGTGTTGTGGCTCAAGTACCTTGCATCTTGTGTGCTTATTAAGGTAAACGGAGTTGAATTTATGGGATAAAATGAATACCTTCCTCGAATCGCATAGCCAACGAAATACATTTACTGTCTTAAGACCTGGCAGGCGAAGGCCTCAAAGATCTGTGAGAACTACAAAAGTTTTAAGGTTAAAACAACATTGAGTAAACTGTCATCAACACAGCCAAGGCGGAGCCTCACTGTAAAATGCATTAGTGTTGAAACTTGCAAATGATCAGAACCAAAATTTTCAAGTTATCACATAGTAACGCATAATCACTATTTTTAAATTTTATTAGATAATTAACAAATTTGCTCAAATGCAGATTAAAAATTCTGAGAAATTTGGTTCACGGTTGCGGCATAAACCTGTAAAATTTTAAGTCGCTCGAAAAATATCCATTAAAAATTGGCCAACAAGCCGCAAACAGTGACTCTTAGGCAAAGTGAACCCTAACGCAAAGAGAACCCTTACACAAAGTGAACCCACTACTTTTATAACTTTGAAGGTGATAGGAGGGACGTTCTTCTGTTATCTTACCGACACCGTTGTGCATTTTTAATTTATAAAATAGGTAAATTGGCAACCATTCTCTATGATTGTTGAACATGAAACTTTAAAACCTAACAGAAAAAAACTTTCACAAGTTATTATAAGTAAACCTCGAAAAAATAAGAGAATCTGTCAAAAATTATAGTAATTCCAGTTTATAAAGACCCAATAATTAGCCAGATGCTACATTACTACTGCTTGGTTAGGTTTTAGTTGTGAATATTAATAACAATAAAAAGAATTACTAATAATTGAAACAAAGGCGAATAGGAAAAAGGATTTTCATTGATTAGATACAAGTGGGAGTAGGTCAGGTGTATCTGAGAAGATTATGGCTAAGGAAGGGGTGGAAATAATTTTGAAGAATCAGAGAGGTTAAGAGAGTGGGAAGGGAAAGTGAAAAAAGAGCAAATGAAAGAGTGGTTGAAGAACTGAGAATAAGACAAAGTTTTGGAGGGAAATTAATAAGTTAAGAAGGGAACTAATGGATTTAACAGTTAAAAACAGAAGAGGAGAGTTAATAGATGGGGAGTTGGAAGTATTAGGAAAACGGAGGGAATATTCTGAGGCACTGTTAAATGTTTATGAAGAGAGAGAAGCTGTGATTTCATGCACTGGGCAGGGAGATATAACATCTTATAGGAGTGAGGAAGAGCCAGGTGTGCTGGGAAAGTGTGCGAGGCTGTGGATAAAATGAAGTGGGATAAAGAAGCTGGGATGCATGGGATCAAGACAGAGATGTTGAAAGCAGGAGAATATAGTTTTGGATGGGTTGGTACTTTTCTTTAATAAATTTATGTATGCAAAGTTTGGCAGAGAACATGCACAGTTCCTTTTATAACAGCAAATGGAACAAAATAGAGTAAGAATTATAGAGGAATAAGTCTTTTGGGTATACCTAGTAGGGTGTGTGGAAGAGTCATTATTAAAAGAATTCAATGTAAGATGGAGAGCAGGATCGCAAATGAACAAGGAGGTTTTATGAAAGGTAATGGATTTGTAGACCAAATGTTTAAAGCAAAGCTTATAATTGAACAGTATTTAGATAGGTTAGAAAGGTTTCCGTTACATTTATAGATTTGATAAAGGCAAATGATGGAGTGGATAGCAGGGACAATGTAGCAGATGTTGCAAGTGTATGATAGTGAGACTTAGTTTATTTTCCATTAAAGGTAGAGCTTATACTAGGTTGCCTGAAGTCACTATGGTTGTTTATTAAATTCATAGATGGGGTTGCAGGAGAGGTGAATGAAGGGGGGTTGGGAAGAGGTTTGGGATTGGAAAATAAAGAATCTAACACAAATTGGGAGTGGTGCAGGCTGCTTTTTTCCTGATGACACTGTGATTTTTAATGATTATGAAGATAAGTTGTAGAGGTTGATGGACGAATTTGGGAGAGAATGTAAAAGAAGAAAATTAAAAGTGAACATTGGAAAGAGCAAAATAATGAGGATAACAATTTAGATATTGGAAGATTAAATATCAGATGGAAGGGAGTATGAAGCAAGTGTATGTGTTCAGATATTTGAGAGTGGACTTGTCAGCAAATAAGTTATGAAGGACGAGGTGAGCCATAGAATTGATGAGGGAAAAAAGATGAGTGGTGCATTGTCTGTGGAGACAAAGAACATTATCCATGGAAGCAAAGAGGGGATTGTGTGAGAGTATATGAGTGTGAAGCATCGGTCCCGAATGTTGCAACAGTGAGCAGGCTGGAGGTCAGTGTGTGGTTTGAACATTATGCAGACAATCCGCAGCTTGCAGATTTGAAGGAGGTTACTAAAAGAGTTATCTAGAGGGCTGCTGAAGACGCATCTTGAGGTATTTCGGACATTTAGGAAGGATGGAACAAAACAGAATGAGTTGGAATGCCCATAAATCTGTATTGAAGGGAGGGCAGAGTAGGGGTCGTCCTTGAAAGAGATGGAGGGAAGGGTTAAAGGTGGTTTTGTGTACATAGGGCTTACACTTCCAGCAAGCGCATGTGAGCATCTTACGTTGGAAAGAGTCGAAGCAAAAGATTTTCATAACTTAATGTGATGTTGGAATGTGAGCAAGGTAACATTTATGATGGAATTCAAGGAAACCGGTTAGCCGGGCATAAGTCCTAAAGGTGGGAAGTTGTGTCTACACTCTGAAGGAGGAATGGGGATATTTGCAGTTTCGAAATGTATTATCGGCGGCTCTCTGAGAAGACAGTGATGAAGTGAGCGATGGTGAACGTGTTTCTCTTTCTTGCGTCACCCTGCCTCGATGTGAGACAGCCTCTTTGTAGAAATTATAATAATAATAATAATATTACTATTAATAATAATAATAATAATAATAATAATAATAATAATAATAAGAAGAAGAAGAAGAAGAAGAAGAAGAAGAAGACGAAGAAGAAGAAGAAAATAATAATAATAATAATAATAATAATAATAATAATAATATAACGATAATTATTATTTATGTTTTCTTGCCTTCCAAAATCCTCCCATCTTCCTGCCCCCGTTCACACTGTTCTGACGTTTACCCATCTTCTCATTTACCCGTGAAAGGCCTGTTTTCCTCTTGGAATTTCCTTTCACAGTCCCACACATTCTTATTCATGACTCTAACATCCAAAATATTCACTCCTCTTCCTTCTGACATTTCTCTCCTCCCCAATACTGCTTCTTTCACTCACCCTGCGTGATCTTCCTCACACTACACCCTACATTGTCTACCACACAGAGTGAGCAACTTGGAGTCAATAGTAGCAGTAGTAGCAGCATCAGCAGCAGCGGGGTGGTTGTGGTGTCCAACATGAGTCTAGTACTGCAGAAGGTGGAGCGTTATACTTCGGGCAGTTACACCTGCAGAGCAAGCAACACTGAGGGCCAGGGTGTCTCCAATCCCATCCTGTTGCAGGTTAAATGTAAGTACATGTCTCCACTTGTTGCTTCTTTATCATAATGGATCGTCGTCAAGCACAAACACCCTGACTGGTCACAGATTTGGTGGCAAAGATTCGAGACTTCATTCATTGCGCTGAATGTCCCACACGAGCTTACCGCCTCATGAATCGTGAGGCAATATTTACTTTCCACATATAACTGTTAACATTATTTTATTATTATTAGGTATCCCCTATGAGGGACCGTATATGTGGTTTCCAGATTTCTTTCTATTTTATTTTCTATTCTTTCAACTTAGAGTGTTTATTTTGCTTCAAATTTCTCAACTCTGGTGAATGGAACTAAGGACAAGATTCTTGAAACAGTTGTCATTTGCAGATTCCCCAAGACCAGATTTGTTGAACCCTTTCCAGCTTTTTAGACTGGCTCCGAAAATTTCCAAGCCCTTGAAGACATAATTTTAAACATTAGAAAGTAATGTCCCTTAACTCCAAGACAGCAGAGAGTGATATTCAGTAAGTTCACTTCGGCCAATTTTATGTGTAAAATAATGTGAAATATTGATTCCCGTTTAATCACTTTAAAATCATTTGAATGTTCCTCACCTGAATGGCTTCAAAAATTAATAGTTATTGCATCTTGTCAATAATGTAACTAGTTTATAAAACTTGGAATTGTTGGATATCGTACTCGTGAATGTTTCTTCTGACCCTCAACAAGCGTTTTACCCGAGTGTGTTTTTTTCGTAGCAAAGTTACGAAAAATCTTATTTCTGCCCATTACACAGGCACTATGTAACCCCTACGAGCTTAGAGCTTTCCTGTGAAGGACATCTGGAGTTACATAAAATGGATGAAATAATATTTTGGGGTATAGCCCAAAATATTATTTTGTGCAATAACTGGAGAACGTATCTTGTGCTCGGCTGATGTGTCTTTCCCTGAGGAAACTCTTGATTTTAGGCTGAGTAAATTATAATGTGTTAATTTTACCGATTAAACTTGTTCCTGTGACATATCTGGAGAATATCTCTCTCGATCATCAGCAATTGTGTAACTTTATTGAGTTAACCCCAGGGTAAATTAACATTATGTGCCTCTGTATAACTATAAGATTTATGTGTACTATAGGCCATTATATACAAAATTTTTGTTATGTAAGCAAAACTCAGATGAAACATAATTACTTTCTTACTTATTTTCCTTCTTAATTTAATTAACTGAAAGTTTTTCGTCTGAGCTGCTCTCAGGGATTATCTCCGTTATAACAATATTTACTACATGCTTCTATTTTGTGTCTTAAATTGAAATCACAAAGTAGCAAGATATTTAAGGCTGGAGTTGGAACCCTTTCAAGATAGTAAAAAAAATTCATAATTGTTCATTAAACTGTTGGTAAGTTGCATCTGGCGGTTTGTATACAGCCACAATGACTACGTTTTAGTTCTTTCTTTCAACATACCGGCCGTATCCCTCCGAGGCAGGGTGGCCCAAAAAGATAAACAAAAGTTTCTCTTTTGAAATTCAGTAATTTATACAGGAGAAGGGGTTACTAGCCCCTTGCTCCCGGCATTTTAGTCGCCTCTTACAACACGCATGGCTTATGGATGAAGAATTCTGTTCCATTTCCCCGTGGAGATAAGAGGAAATAAACAAGAACAAGAACTAAAAAAGAAAATAACAGAAAACCCAGAGGGGTGTGTATATATATATATGCTTGTACATGTATGTGTAGTGTGACCTAAGTGTAAGTAGAAGTAGCAAGATGTACCTGAAATCTTGCATGTTTATGAAGCGGAAAAATGGACACCAGCAATCCTACCATCATGTAAAACAATTACAGGCTTTCGTTTTACACTCACTTGGCAGGACGGTAGTACCTTCCTGGGTGGTTGCTGTCTACCAACCTACTTAGGTACGTTTTAGTTATCAGTCTTTATTCATAAAACCTCAATTACACTATTATTTTTTTTAGTAACTGAGCAAATGGGCAACTCTTTCTGATGGTCTTCAAACTTAATATTAGAGGATAGATCGTATTAATTTTGAAATGACAATTTTTCAATTATTTTGTCAAAACTTTCATGTTGATTTCCCTACCATAACTTGCGAATGCCTCTTCTAATCGGCTTCAAACCTTCAGTACTGATGTATTCTAGATTATGTAGAGAAAAGTTTCCATTGTTACTAAAGTGTATGGGCAGTAATTTGACAAATTTTATGCGTACCCCTACACTATGGCTGAGGCGCAGTGCTCATGGGTACTAGCGCAAATAACTTTTTTAAAAATAAATAGTTTTTCTTAAACAAATAGCCTGAAAATAGGAGAATGAAACTTATAATGACATTTCGGTCCGACTAAGACCATTAATTAATGACAGTAGTAGTGTGACTAGTCATAATGATGGTAATAATAATAATAATAATAATAATAATAATAATAATAATAATAATAATAATAATAAATTATTACTTTGTTTCTTCAAGTACATGTACAAGGTATACCGGCCTACCTGACATACTACTATACAGAAAGCCCCTTGTTATGCAGAGCATTTCGAGTAAATTAAATCAGTTTTGTCCCAGGATGCGACCCACGCCAGTCGACTAACACCCAGGTACCTGTTTTACTGATGGGGAACAAACATAAACAACCGGTGTCACGAAACACGCACAGTGTTTCTACCCTTGCCGGTAATCGAACCTGGACTTTGTTTTTGAGTTATTTGTGTATAGTCCAGTCACGGTAATGTGCCTTTTTATTCATAATTTTTCTTACATTATAATTGAATATTTAAAACAGAATATACAGTAATTGTGATCATAAAAATTAATAACAACTTAAGAAACATTAAGTGCATTGAAATATGTGAAATTTAGCTTAATTTCGACCGGAATCGAAAAATTTCTTAAAATGCAGCTCGTTGTTTTTTTTTTTTTTTTTTTTTTTATAAATACAACGAAGTGTTACAAGACTGCATAACAGTATTTGATTTTTTCAAGTTTGGTGATGTGTCCGTTCATGTTCGTTTACGTTACATTTATGAGTTTGGAATAGGCATATGATAGTGTGGATAGGAGAGTAATGTGGCAGTGTTATAGGTAGTAGGTTACTAAAAACAGTTAAGAGCTTTTATGAGGATAGTGAGGCTCAGGTTAGAGTAAGTAGGAGAGAGGGAGATTATTTTCCAGTAAAAGCAGGCCAAGGATATGTGGTGCGTGATATCACCATATAATTGTAGATAAGGTTGTAATAGAAGTGAATATTCAAGTGTTGGCAAGATGTGCGCGATTAGGAGATAAAGAATCTAACACAAATTGGGAGTTGTTGTCACAGTTGCTTTTTGCTGATGGCACTGTGCTTTTGGGAGATTCTGAGGAGAAGTTGCAAAGATTGGTGAACAAGTTTGGATGGGAATGAAAAAAATAGAAAATTTGAAATACATGAAGGAAAGGGCAGGGTTATGAAAATAAAAAAAAAATTAAGCAATGAAAGACTGAATATCAGATTGAAGGGATGGAGTACGGGGGACGTGAATGTATTCAGTTGTGTTGAAGTGAACCTGTCAGCAGAAGGGTCTGTGAAAGACGAGGTAAATAATAGAATTGATGGCAGGTAAAAGTTGAGTGGAACAGTGTGCGTAGATAAAGAAAGCAAAGAGGGGAATGTGAAAAGTAGAGCGGTACCAATGTTCATATATGGGTGTGAAGCATGGGTGGTGTCGGACTCAATTTATTCACCACGGTTCGAGGACCTCCTCCACCATTTAGTCTATTCATATTTATTTTTGTATTAACACTTCAGCCGTTTCCCACCAAGATAGGGTGGCCTGGAAAATAAAAACATTCACCATCATTCACTCTATCACTGTCTTGCCAGAGGCATGCTTACACTGCAGTTATAAAATTGCAACATTAACACCCCTCCTTCAGACTGCAGGCACTGTACCTCCCATCTCCAGGACTCAAGTCCGGCCTGTCAGTTTCCCTGAATCCCTTCATAAATATTACCATGTCATGTCCTAATAACCATTTGTCTCCATTTGCTTCTATGTAACACGCTCACACATGCTTGCACACAAAACCTCCTTTATCGCCTTTATCACCTTTATAAATTCTCTGAATTATATTCACTCTCCAGGAGCTTTGTCAACGGCTTGACAAAGCTCCTGGAGAGCGAAACGTTGCCACAATAAAATGCCACATTAGTTGCACTTGTGTCCTTTTACTTTACATATTGTCGGTAATTCTACCAACTTTATTACATTATATTCACACCACACATTGCCCTCAGACACGATATCTCCACTGCCTCCAACCTTCTCCTTGTTGCGACATTCACCACCCATGCTTCACACCCATATAAGAGCGTTGATATAACTATACTCTCATACATTCCCTTCTATGCTTCGATGGACAAAGTTCTTTGTCTCAACAGACTCCTCAGTGCACCACTCACCTTTTTCCCCTCGTCAATTTAATGTTTCTCCTCATCTTTCATAGACCCATCTGCTGACACATCCTCTTCTAAATATCAGAATACATTCACCTCCTCCATACTCTCTACCTCCAACCTGATATCCAGTCTTACATTACCTAATTTTTTGTTATCCTCACCTTACTCTTTCCTATATACTCTTTCAATTTAATTTTACATACCCTACCAAACTCATCCACCAATCTCTGTAACTTCTCTTCAGAATCTCCCAAAAGCACAGTGTCATCAGGAAAAGAGCAACTGTGACGACTCCTGCTTTGTGTTCTTTATCTTTTAACTACAAACCTCTTGCCAACTAACAAGAATTCACTTCTCTTACAACCCCAACTATAAATATATTGACCAACCATGGTGACATCACACATCATTGTCTATAGCCTATTTTTACTAGGAAATAATCTCCCTCTCTACTATATACTCTATCCTAAGCTTCACTATCCTAGTAAAAACTTTTCACTGCTTTCTAAAACCTACCTCCTATTCTATACATTTGCAACATCTGCCACATTACCCCCTTGTTACAAGCTTTTTCCAAATCCATAAATACCACAAAAACCTCTTTACCCATATCTAAATACTGTTAACTTAAACGTTTCACGGCAAACACCTGGTCCACACACCCCCTACCTTTCCTAAAGCCTCCTTGTTCATCTGCTATCCTACTCTCCATCTTACTCTTAATTCTTTCAATAATAACTCTACAATACACTTTGCCAGGTATACTCAACAGGCTTATTCCCCTCTTTTGTTCACTCTGCCTTTACACAAAGGAACTATGCATGCTCTCTGCCAATACCTAGGTACCTTACTCTCTTCCATACATTTATTAAATAATAGCATCAACCACTCCAAAACTATATCCCCACATGCTTTTAACGTTTCTATCTATAACCCATCAATCCCAGCCACTTTATCCCCCTTTCATTCTACCTACTGCCTCACGAACTTCCCCCACACTTACATCTCGCTCCTCCTCACTCCTACAAGATGTTATTCCTCCTTGCCTAGCAGTAACAACCTGGTTGATCAGACCCTGATCCATCTCGTGGCCTGGTCTTGGAACGGGCCGCGCGGAAGTTGATCCTCTAAACCCACTCCAGGTATCCTCCAGGTATACTCGAAATCACAGCTTCCCTTCATCAACATTTAACAATTGTTCAAAATATTCCTTCCATCTTTCTGATACCTCTGTCTATTTAATAACTCTTCTCTTCTTTTTTAGCTGTCAAATCCATTTGTTCCCTAGGTTTCCTCAACTTATTAATCTCACTCCACAACTTTTTCTAATTTTCAACAAAATTTGTTGATAACATTTCACCCACTCTCTCATTTGCGCTCTTATTACATTGCTTCACCACTCTCTTAACCTCTCTTTTCCTCTCCACATGCTTCTCCCTCCTTGCATCACTTCTGCTTCGTAAAAACCTCTCATAAGCTAACTTTTTCTCACTTACTACTCTCTTTAAATAACAAAAAAAAAAAAAAGGCACAATACCGTGACTGGAACGATACACAAATAACCCGCACATAGAAGAGAGGAACTTGCGACGACGTTTCGGTCCTACTTGGACCATTTACAAAGTCACAAAGTCACTCCCTCTTTCTCTCCTTTTCGTTAGTGTGACTTTGTAAATGGTCCAATTCGGACCGAAACGTCGTCGTAAGCTCCTCTCTTCTATGTGCGGGTTATTTGTGCACTCTTTTTACTTCACCAATCCACCAATAGTTCTTCTTCCCTCCCGCACCCACTTTCCTGTAACCACAAACTTCTGCTGAACATTCTAACACTATGTTCTTAAACCTCCCCCATACATATTCAAGCCCATTGCCTATATTATCTTCACTCCGTCTCTCCTCCAATAGTTGGGCATATCTTACCCTAACTGCCTCCTCCATTAGCTTATAAACCTTTACCGCTCTCTTACCTGCTGCTTCCATTTCTCATCTACCTTTTACTCTCACTGTAGCTACAACAAAGAAAAATGATCTTATATATCCGTGGCCCCTCTATAAAAGTCTACATCTTGAAGTCTACTCAACAGTCTTTTATCTAGCAATAAGTAGTCCAACAAACTACTGTCATTAACCCCTGCGTCACATCTTGTATTCATATTTATCCTCCTTTTCTCAAAATGTGTATTACCTGCAACCAAACCCCTTTCTATACAAAGTTCAATCAAAGGGCCCCAATTATCATTTACACCTTGCAACCCAAACTTACCTAACTTACCCTCTTTAAATATTTCTCCTACTTGATTATTTAGGTCCCCTTCCACAGTTACTCTCTCACTTGATTCAAAAGTTCCTACACACTCACTTAACATCTCCCAAAATCTCTCTCTCTCTCCTCTACACTCCTCTCTTCGCCAAGTGCATACACACTTATCATGACCCATTTTTAGTAACCAACCCTAATTTTAATCAACATAATCCTTCAATTTATACATTTATATTCCATCTTCTCCTTCCATTAATGATCCTTCAACATTATTGCTATCCCTTCCTCAGCTCTAACTCTCACATGCTGTTGACTTAATCCCATTTATTTCTCCCCACTGAAACTCACCAACCTTCTTCAGCTTTGTTTCGCTTATAAATAGGACATCCAACGTCTTTTTTTTTCATAATCTTAGCAATCATCTCTTGCTTATCATCCGCACTACATCCACGAACATTCAAGCGTCCCAGCTCTATAAAGTTTTTCTTCTACACTTTTTTAATATTTTCTACAGGAGAAGGGGTTACTAGCCCATTACTCCCGGCATTTTAATCGCCTCATACGACACACATGGCTTACGGAGGAAAGATTCTTTTCCACTTCTCCAGGGAGACTATAGAAAATAAACAGGAACAAGAGCTATTAAGAAGAAAAACCTTAATGTGTATATGTATATATATGTATGTGCATGTCTGTGTGCGTGACCTATGTGTAATTAGAAGCAGCAAGATATACCAGTTATCCTGCGTGTTTATAAGACAGAAAAAAGAATACCAGCTGGTAGACAGCAACCACCCAGTGAGGTACTACTATCCTGCCAAGTGAGTGTGAAACAGGAATCCCTCAACTGTTTTACATGATGGTAGTATATATATATATATATATATATATATATATATATATATATATATATATATATATATATATCTATATATATATTTTAACATTTCACAAACACGCGAAGTTATTTGCAAACATTATCTCTTCAGCTACAGCAGGACTCGAACCTGCAAACTCTGTATCATTTATCAGAGTACGCAGTACTTTACCACGAAGCCAGACTCCAGATAAGTATGGCCTCCTAGCCGGATCTTGATGCAATAACTTTGAAAGCAAGCCTGGTGCTCCGGGGTATTGGGTAACTTAAGCATTTCAAATTCCTTTCGTTGTTCAATGCATGTAGCAGGATTTTGATGAAATAACTTTGAAAACAAGCCTGGTGGTTCGGGGTATGGGGAAAAATCATCTAGTTTTACATAGTCGTGCCAAATAGGTAAAACTTGCAATTTTGGCTTAAATAGAAAAGCTCTTCTTGCCGAATAAGGCAAGCCAAAATTTGGGTACACAATAATTTCGCAAAAATCATTCTGAACCTAACGAAAAAAAGATATTGTGTTTGTCTATTATTAAATTATTATTAAATTATTGTTTATTGTTAAATTATTGTAAATCAGTAACCAAACTGCAGCAGGCCAGGATTCGACCCCACGACACATAGTGTCCAACCCTAGCCTGCCGCAGTTTGGTAAATGATTCAAAACCACTTGTTTCGTGGTTTCTTTGCTATATAGAATGCTTGAGGAAGCGGGTATTCAAACAGGAGGGGGCTGACATTTATCCTTGAGCATAGATCTAAACGAGTGTCCTCGCAACATGAAAAAAACCTAGTTCGATAGGCTCATGTTGTTTGTAGGACCGATGGTTCAGATGGAAATATAAACACAAATGCAGTATAATGTGATCCTTTATTGACAACGTTTCACCCACACAGTGGGCTTTTTCAAGTCACACACGGATCTACCTGGGGTTGGAAGGTACGAGAGTATTTATAGGCATGTTCAGAATGTTGAGGTCAGGTGGAGAATGCTGCATCTGATGATCTACCAGCTGGGGTTATAGAGTCTTGGGTAGCTTGGCAGGGGTATTGGACAAGTTGTGAGTACACCTTCTGCAGTGTTCTATGTTCTTATGTGGGATAGCGATGAAGAAGTTTCTTGGCGAGTGGTTCAGCTATGTTATAGAAGCCATTGTTCTGGTTGAAATTGTTGGTTGTAGAGATGAGCGATGATTCCAGGATTCTTCTGTATTGAGTGTTGTCTTCTGTGGCTATAAGTCTTGAGTTTCTGTAGTTAATTAAATGGTTGTGTGAATTGCGATGTTGTACACAGGCATTCCTTGTATCGTCAGTCCTGCTTGCATATTGGTGTTCTGAAATACGTGTTTGGAGGTCTCTTGATGTTTCGCCCACATATAATTTGTTGCAGTCATTACAAGGGATTATGTATACCCCTGCAGAGGATGGAGGCTTGTCCTGTCTACTACTGGTGATGTCCTTGATGGTCATGGTTGTGGAGGTAGATACTTGGAATGATGTTTTCGCAAAGATGTTGGAAACATGTTTGGCAATGGAGTTGGTTGGGAGGAGTATGTATCTCTTCTCGGCAGTGTCTTCTCTGGGTGTGTTGAAGATGTTTAATGCCCGCCGTCTGCAGTCTCTGATGAAGTGACGAGGATAGTGGAGTTTAGAAAATACTTGTTCAATTATAGTGCATTCTTCCTCAAGGAACTCATTGCTGCAGATTCTGAGTGCACGTAGGAAAAAGCCTATAATTACACCACGTTTAGTTTTGGTGTCGTGGTGAGAGTAGAAGTGGAGAAGATCGTTTTGGTTGGTGGGTTTTCGATAGACTTTAAAACGAAGTTCGTGGTCAGCTTTGCAGAGCAGAACATCAAGGAAAGGAAGAGTGTTGTAGACTTCTTCTTCAAGTGTGAACTGGATTGAAGGCTCGACCTGGTTGAGCTTGTCTTGGAGAGCTTGAACGTTGAAGCGTTTAGGAGTTATGAGGAGAATGTCGTCAACATAATGGAGCCAGGTGACAGACGAAGGAATAATGGTGGAGAAACGTTTGGCTTCTAGATGTTCCATGTATAGGTTCGCCAGGACTGCACTGAGTGGCGAACCCATGGGTAGTCCAAAAGTCTGCTGAAAGAGGTGATTTTCGAAAGAGAAACACGTAAAGCCAACACATAGTTCAACAAGGTCGATGAAATCGCTGGCTGGAATGGGAAGATCAAGTGAATCGTCAATTTTCCTGCCCAAGAGATCGATGGCTTGTGTAGTAGGTACTTTGGTGAATAGGGAAGTCACGTCAAGGCTGGAAAGTTTCTTGTTCCTGATGTTGATGTTGCGAATGCGGTTGAGAAGATCACCCGAGTGTTTGAGATGTGCTGGACTGATAGTGCCCAAGAGTTTAGAGAGGTGTTTTGCGAGAATTCCTGAGAGCTGGTGGGGAGCACTGCCTATTCCCGAGGATATGGGCCTCAGTGGGATACCAGGCTTGTGAGTTTTTGGCAGGCCGTACATTCTGGCAGGTCTGGGGTTGCTGGGCATGGTGTGCAGAAGTTTCTTCCAGCCTTGACGTGACTTCCCTATTCACCAAAGTACCTACTACACAAGCCATCGATCTCTCGGGCAGGAAAATTGACGATTCACTTGATCTTCCCATTCCAGCCAGCGATTTCATCGACCTTGTTGAACTATGTGTTGGCTTTACGTGTTTCTCTTTCGAAAATCACCTCTTTCAGCAGACTTTTGGACTACCCATGGGTTCGCCACTCAGTGCAGTCCTGGCGAACCTATACATGGAACATCTAGAAGCCAAACGTTTCTCCACCATTATTCCTTCGTCTGTCACCTGGCTCCATTATGTTGACGACATTCTCCTCATAACTCCTAAACGCTTCAACGTTCAAGCTCTCCAAGACAAGCTCAACCAGGTCGAGCCTTCAATCCAGTTCACACTTGAAGAAGAAGTCGACAACACTCTTCCTTTCCTTGATGTTCTGCTCTGCAAAGCTGACCACGAACTTCGTTTTAAAGTCTATCGAAAACCCACCAACCAAAACGATCTTCTCCACTTCTACTCTCACCACGACACCAAAACTAAACGTGGTGTAATTATAGGCTTTTTCCTACGTGCACTCAGAATCTGCAGCAATGAGTTCCTTGAGGAAGAATGCACTATAATTGAACAAGTATTTTCTAAACTCCACTATCCTCGTCACTTCATCAGAGACTGCAGACGGCGGGCATTAAACATCTTCAACACACCCAGAGAAGACACTGCCGAGAAGAGATACATACTCCTCCCAACCAACTCCATTGCCAAACATGTTTCCAACATCTTTGCGAAAACATCATTCCAAGTATCTACCTCCACAACCATGACCATCAAGGACATCACCAGTAGTAGACAGGACAAGCCTCCATCCTCTGCAGGGGTATACATAATCCCTTGTAATGACTGCAACAAATTATATGTGGGCGAAACATCAAGAGACCTCCAAACACGTATTTCAGAACACCAATATGCAAGCAGGACTGACGATACAAGGAATGCCTGTGTACAACATCGCAATTCACACAACCATTTAATTAACTACAGAAACTCAAGACTTATAGCCACAGAAGACAACACTCAATACAGAAGAATCCTGGAATCATCGCTCATCTCTACAACCAACAATTTCAACCAGAACAATGGCTTCTATAACATAGCTGAACCACTCGCCAAGAAACTTCTTCATCGCTATCCCACATAAGAACATAGAACACTGCAGAAGGTGTACTCACAACTTGTCCAATACCCCTGCCAAGCTACCCAAGACTCTATAACCCCAGCTGGTAGATCATCAGATGCAGCATTCTCCACCTGACCTCAACATTCTGAACATGCCTATAAATACTCTCGTACCTTCCAACCCCAGGTAGATCCGTGTGTGACTTGAAAAAGCCCACTGTGTGGGTGAAACGTTGTCAATAAAGGATCACATTATACTGCATTTGTGTTTATATTTCCATTGTGTCGGTATTTTATACCATTTATTTCGATGGTTCAGATGGTAAGGTAACATGTACGTACGTTATGTGGTCTCTTCAGGCGGGAAAATGTGTCGTGGGTCCGAATCCTGGCCTGCCGCACTTTGGTAAATGATTATATATATATATATATATATATATATATATATATATATATATATATATATATATATATATATACTCACACACACACACACATATATATATATATATATATATATATATATATATATATACGTATATATAGTGGACTAGGGACACGTCCACAGCAGGAATCGAACCTGCTAACTCTGTATCAGAGTCCACAGTACTTTACCACGGAGCTAGACCCGCGATAAGTATGGGCGCTTAGCCGATGCTGAGCGATGTTTCCCTATTCCCCCGGTACCATACAACCGGGCACCAAGCTCGTTTTGAGCTCCGTGGTAAAGTACTGTGGACTCTGATACAGAGTTAGCAGGTTCGAATCCTGCTGTGGAAGTAGAGACAATGTTTGTATATAATTTCGCCTGTTTGCGAATTGCTATGCATATATGTATATATATATATATATATATATATATATATATATATATATATATATATATATATATATATATATATATATATATATATATACGTATATATAGTGGACTAGGGACACGTCCACAGCAGGAATCGAACCTGCTAACTCTGTATCAGAGTCCACAGTACTTTACCACGGAGCTAGACCCGCGATAAGTATGGGCGCTTAGCCGATGCTGAGCGATGTTTCCCTATTCCCCCGGTACCATACAACCGGGCACCAAGCTCGTTTTGAGCTCCGTGGTAAAGTACTGTGGACTCTGATACAGAGTTAGCAGGTTCGAATCCTGCTGTGGAAGTAGAGACAATGTTTGTATATAATTTCGCCTGTTTGCGAATTGCTAAGCATATATGTATATATATATATATATATATATATATATATATATATATATATATATATATATATATATATATATAATGTGTGTGTGTGTGTGTGTGTGTGTGTGTGTGTGTGTGTGTGTGTGTGTGTGTGTGTGTGTGTGTGTGTGTGTGTGTGTGTATGTATGTGTATGTATGTTATGCTACTTAAGTTGAATAGGAGGGTTGTGGTGGGTTTGGCCCGTTCGGCCACGCGATATTCTGTCAACAGCCAGAATTATTCATGATATCATTATCTTTTTCCTGGTTATTTTGTTTATACCTTTCTAGGCTAGACTTCAAGTGGTAGACTGGTGTAAGGGTAAACTGAGTGACATATGAAATAATGCATTTAAAGATGGCACCGTGCAAGAATGTTCACCAACCCCAAAACTACATCTTTAAGTGTGATGAACTGATTACATCGTCCTCACATCATTGTTTCTACTAACTCTTCTGTATAAGACTGAAGGCGAAACGTAGGCGAAACGTTTCGAAATATAGATATCTAACTACTGCATATGTGTCTTACTCATCAACCTGTCGGTCTTGTATGCCATTTCCATATTCACGATGAGAACCAGTTCTGGCTTCGTGTCCTATATTCCTGACCAATGGGAATGCTTGAAGGAGAAGCATGAGCTATGACGTAAACATCTGGTTGCGCATTCCATTTGTCGGGGGAACCTAATGTAAATACGTTCGGTGTCTGGCTTGTAGCAGCGTGTTTTTCTGCTCCTAGAGCCCTTATTTCTGAAGATTTTTCCACTGTAGAATGTCGGTGAGTATCTGTCTCTGTCTTCAATGCAAATATAAAGACGTAAACTTCATTTAGAAGTGTGGATTCCGCTTGAGTTAAATTTCAATATGCCAAAGTTAAAGAAAATTTCTCATTCAGCCTGAGATACCACACTCCATCTTGTGCTCAGCGCCATCATACATAATGGTGTATACAATGAAAATTTGCGAACATTTCTTGTATGTTAACACTCATATTATGTTTCCTGGTCTTTTCAGTTAACTAACAAGATGTTGTATAGCTCAAAAGTCCAATACAAGAATACGGTTGTTGACACAGATGAAGACTCAGAAAGTGAAGTAGAATCAACGTTGACTGTGAAGACGAGTGTGTTCCAGATTATTATTATTATAATCAAAAAGAAGCGCTAAGCCACAAGGGCTATACAGCAGTGTGTTCCAGAGGAAGTAGGAATGTCCAGAGAAGACGAGACTGAACAACCTGCACAGAAAATAAATGTGAAATGCAAGATACAATAGTCTTCCACGTTGTGTTATGTTTATGTACCTCGTTCTTTCACATTGGTAGGAACTTTCTCTTATTATTTTGATATTTTTTTATTTGATAATAAATTTGAAATGTGTATTGTGTCTTTTATTTCTTTCTTTTTAGGTGGGAAATTTCTCGTACGACTTTACTGGTGGTACAAGAAGTTTAGTATATTTGCATTTTGGTGATTATGCACAACTATTTTTTATTTCGATAGATGTATTATTATCCCCGAAGAACAGTTTTTCAATTTAACAACGGTTAATGGTGCACCCATTTTGTTTTTAAACTACTAGCAAATTGAAAATTAAGACACATGTGCAACATCTGGTTATCTTTATTGTAGACGTTTCGCCATCCAGTGGCTTTATCAATAAAAACTCTAGGACACAATCTGAAGACAGTAGAACTATATACAAAATTTGAGGTAATTAGTCCCTCAGCCTTGGAGGTGGTGTGAAGAGCACCGTAGTCGTGAAGATTCTGGAGCACAAGCAAGAAGGTTGACGAATGTGTACTAACTTCGGGTGAAAAGGGACGGGTAGCAGACGAGGGCATAGTTACTGGTAGGCGGGATTCCCCAGTGGAAGTAGGTCATACCGAAAGGGATGGGTTAGTTGTAGTAGTAGTTGCAGTAATTTTAATCTTGTCCCTGGTGTATACCATTCTTATACTACTAGCAAATTGTTTCCAATTGTTGAGACCTTGGTAAAATGCTATGGTCAGATGGGCTGTAGGATGTCCCTTAAGGTCCATATCCTTGATGCTCATCTTGACAATTTCAAGGAGAATATGGGAGCATACTCAGAGGAGCAAGGGGAGCGCTTCCACCAATATATAATGGACTTTGAATACAGATATCAGAGATCTTATAACGAAAACATGAGGGGAGACTACATTTGGAGGCTTAACCGGGAAAGTGATTTGTTGCATGTTCGCAAATATAGAAATACTGCTCATTTTTAACTTTGTAAATATGTTTCAAAAAGTTTAGAATAAAATATGTGTAAATTTTATAATATTTATGTAAATTTTATTAATTTTATTATACGTTTTGTTTTACATCCAAAACTAGCGAAAAATATTGAAATTTAGCCATTTTTTTGTCAAAAATTCATCCTGTAAGACACAAAAGCAAAGTTTAAAGAGAATAAAGGGCATTTTCTATTGTTTTGCTATAAAGGGAGTTGGAAAACAACACTAACTTGCCAGGAACAAAAATTGTGTTACATAGTGTGATTAGTATCTCATAGTTAATAAATACACAATACGTAGTGGAGAATTGTGCCGTGCCGATGTTCTGGGCACGTTGCTCTGAATCATGGTTTGGAACGCCGAGCCGCTTTTGGTGACGAGTGTCGGGGGATATAGGCACAGGTGGATGTGACTGTCGTCACATTGAGTAGACAGTGACCCCAACTCGAGTAAAGATTCTGATGAACAGAGGTATTGGGATCCTCTGACGGCCACAACACTTGTGAAGCAGTTGAGTCACCAGTTGAGAACCACTACGAAGCGTTGGTGGGGTTATAACTAGGGAACAGCTGCTAGAATGGTGTGTACCTGATTGCGAGTTGGCTACAAGTGGAAGGGGGACCAATGTAGGTACAGATGCCAGATTGAAATAAAGATCATTTTAAAGATCAGTGCTGCCCTTCTTATCTTGCCTGTGCTGGATGACCCGAGCCGACAATCAAGGCCAAAATAAAGAAAAACAAAATTACACACCAATCGAGGAATCTCTTACATAACAGGCATACAGTCTCTAAAAGAAATGGTGAAGATTAAATGATGACATTACACTATGTAAGTCCAAATCAGGATGGGAAGAATGAGGGGAACAAACCTAAAAAAAAAGTGAAGCTCTTGTTTAAATCAAATTAACCAAAAGACATTATAAATTAAGTAGGAGTGGAATGAATACTTACAGATTTGATGGGAGCCAAAAGTCAAGTGACTGGCAACCACTCGGAGGGACCACCAATCATTCATACTTCCACCTCTCCTATCTAATGAACTTTTCCCTTGCATGCATCTTCTGCATCTCTGTCAGTAACAAATCAAGGTAAATTAACATACATAATGTGCGTAGTTTTCACATTAATATTGAAATTAATGATGTGTGGTGATTAATATAAAAACGTGACGAATGTTTAAGATGTGTCAGTGTGCGATGAAGATAACAAAGATAACTTGAGTTGCACTTGAGTGATTGGTGGTGTGACATTATGGCATCAGGTCTGTGCAGACGTGTAAACACTGCTAGCATTGAGCTGTTCCTAGGGGCCATCACCCCAGAAGTGTCTTAAGTGTTATTGCCGAAAATCATGAGGGACACGTACGGGAGTGCAGATGAAAAGTTGTATGGTGTTGCTCTGAATTGGGCAGTTCGACTATTCATGAAGTTGCTGACGACACAAGTGTACGAGGCAATTGTGGAGCAGTATCGAGACATAGTAATAGAAGTTACTGACATTGTTCAGGTACTGAAAGACGTGTCTAAACACTACACCTGGCTTAAGTTGTGGAATGTGCCATTTGAGGTTGATGAAACAGATCTCCAACAGGGGAAGTGGGTTGATGATGCATATATAGGTTTGATGGAAGAAACTTTCCTCCTGAAGATGTCGTTAAGACATGCTGTGACTTCCTATGTGTTCATCTGACTTTCTTAAACAGATAATGGTGACATATGCAGGACAACGCCGAACATCCAGAATTTGTGGGGAGTTTGACTATATGGCACCAAAGTGTGGTCGACGTGTGGTCGTGGAACCGGAAGGTTGTGGAGTGATGGGATAACTGTCTCAGATGATAAGCCTAATAGAGATGTTCCGACTGAGGAGGCCGATGAACTTTTGGATGTGGGGGTATGGTCGGAGGCAATTGAGGATGGAGGCTGAGGGAGCTGGTCTTGGTGAGGAATTGGGAAAGGCTTTACTGAGTATGTTTCCACCCAGAGGGGGAAGCGTCGGAGACATTTGTGGAGGGCTTACAAGTAGTGTGTGTCAGAGATGGCGGAAGTGGAGGAGGCAACCCTAGCTAACGATGAGGGAGTCGCACCCAAAGGAGGCACCCATTTAGAGGATGTGGAGGTAGAGGTACATCGAGAGGCAGAGCTAGAGATGCGTGCCGTAGAGGATGTGGGTATAAGGAAGGGGGCAGCGACGGCCTTGGATTCGGATGACGTCCTGATGCCTGCATAAAGGCCAGGATAAAAGGCATGGGTAGAGGTGGCCAAGAGTACTGGGAGTGGAAAGCATAATAAGCAGAGAGCTAAAGACCTCGCTGGAATGGGGCTTGGGGTGAGGAGTAAAGTGAGCCATACAAGCAAGGGTGCAGACGTGAAAGGTAGTGTTGGGCAGTGTGGGAGAATATCTTACCTGCCGGCATTCAGTGTATGACTATCAAAGTGAATGGTTTATGTGTGAAGGCAAAGAGTGATTGGCTTGGGAGGTTTATAAGTCAGTATCATGTGGATGTTGTATTTCTACAGGAGCACAGCATTAGGGAGGTTCAGGATTTCGTAGTACCTGGTTATGTGGTATATGCGGTACCTACTGTGTGCTTAAAAGAGGGTGTAGCCATTTTGGTGAGTGAAGCAAGCCCGTTTGTATATCACCATAGTGAAAATGGAGGGGATGGGAGAGTGTTCTGAGTGGATGGGAGCTGGCAGAATGAACCTATGTCCTTAGTTTGTGTGTATGCGCCAGTAGATGCAGATGTACGGGTTAAGAATGCAATCATTAGGGAGGAGTTAGTCAAGTTTTTGAGGCTTTTGACATTGGCTATAGTGGGCAGAGATTGAAATTGTGTAATTAGAAGGGGGGATGTTGCACCGAGGGGGGGGCAGGTTACTATTCACCAGTGCTGAATGAACTGGTGCATGATGTACAACTGTGGTTGTATTGGATCGTACTTTTGTGAGGGGGGGGTGGGTTACGGGGCACATTTGGATCGAATTTATAATACGTCTTTTGTGAAATTATGTTAGATGAGTACGTCACAGTGGCTTATTCCGATCATAGAGTGGTTAATGCTGAGGTGGGGTAGGAGTCTTTGTCCTTGCGACATGAGGAGTATTGGAAATTTAATACAAGGATGCTAAGTGATGAAGAGCCAGTGGTAGGCTTCGAGGAGTGGTGGAGGAGGGAGCAAGAGGGGTTGGTGGGTAGGGGGAGTTGGTGTGTTGGTGGGATGAGGTGGCCAAACTGGTGATATGTAAGTTTTATGTCTGATAGGCAAGAAGGGTGAATAATATGAAATACAGGCTGGCAAATTATTACGAGGACAGACTAGGGCAATTTCACAGGCAGGGGGATGTAACGGGGGTGTATGCTATTGAAGGAATGGGCTAGAGGAATACATAATGAGTGTTTTGATGTGGTGAGGGTACAGGTGTCGGTAAAGGAGGTGTTTTTAGGGGGCAGCAGCAGAGGAGGAGGGCAACTAATATACCAAGCTTGGAGGTATATTGCAAAGTCAAAGGCTTCAGGGAAGGGCAGGTTTTACACAATACAGAGTTGATGGGTGTGTTTGTGGATGGGTGGTATCAAGGTTTTTGGGTTGTAAAATTTGTGGGAAAAGGAGACTTGGTGGAAGTATGTGCGCGAATACTGTGCAACCTGGGGCAGAGTGACAGGACGGCGTTGGGGGTGGGGTGATTGAGAAAGGAGAAATTCGGAGAGCCTTGATGGCAAAAGTGAACGGTAAATCTCCGGAGTTGGATGGGATTCCAGTGGAATTTTATGTACAGCATTGGAACTCTTAGTGTGCATTACTGGTGCTATTGCTGAATGAGATGAAAGACGAGGGTAGGCTGGGGTTGGTGCAGTCAACGGCAGTGGTAGTGAATAAATTAGACACATGTGCAACTCTTGGGAATCTTTATTGAGGAAACGTTTCACCACACAGTGGCTTCATCAGTCCATACATATGAGAAACTTGAAGAACAGGAGGAGAATGAGGTAATCAGTCCCTCAACCTTGAGTCGATGTGGTCAGTCCATCAATCTTGAATAGAATACGGCATATGGGCGGAGAAGCAGCTTATAAACCGTAGGCAGGAGAGGTGCAACAGACGTAGGTGGTATCACATTTGCCCAATGTGGAAGTAGGTCGTGCCCAAGGGTTAGCAAGCGAAGAATTTCCAAGTATTAAGATCCCAAGAAGTTGCAGTGTCTGACAGGTTTGTAGATGAATGGTTCACAGAACCGACAAGTTGATAAATTAGACACATGTGCAACTCTTGGGTATCATTATTGTGGAAGCTGGACATTCCAGGTGGGGTAGTTGAGATGTATGGCAGGGCGATGGGTATGGTTGTAAATGTGGGTAAATGAAAGACAGTGGGGTTGGGTGAGTGGGAGGACCGTGAGGTGTGGGGTTGCTTGGTTGTCACAAATGTGGATCGTTCTTTAAAGATTTGTGGAATAATGTACGCTGGCGGTAGGGATAGGGCGAGGTAGGTTAATTCGGAGAGGGTAGTGAATAGATTGCAGGGGTTGACACCGTATCATTTATTAGTGATGCAGAGGGCTATTGTTGTCAATGTCCTGTATAGTAAAGTATGGTATGTCGCTAATGTTTAACCTCTCACGAGGGAGGCGATTGGTCGAATTCTAGTGAGGGTGTTTCGATTCTCATGGACGTCAAGGTGTCATTGGCAGAGGAGGGAGGTGGTTATGTTGCCGGTGATAGAAGGGGGTTTGGGGCTGTTGGCTCTGCATAAGAAGGTGATGTGTGTGTATGATGAATAGGTGGTCATGTGGGCCAGAGCTTTTAAGGGAGGGTGCCTAGGGAAGGTGTATGAAGTGCTTAGGCAGACTTTTTGGGGTAGGAATTTGTGATTGAGTGGTTGTTGAGAGTGTTGATGGTGGCAAGGGAGCTAGAACGGATCAGGGTGAGGGTGCTATATAGGACTTTATTGGTACACATAGAGGCCTCATTGGTAGCACTAACTTGTGCATATAGGGTCCAACCTAGGAAACATGAGGTGATGTTCATGTTCATACATGGAATCATGGCATTGAGTGTGGTGTTATAGAATAGAAGGGCGGTGGAAGATGGAGTCTGTAGATTTTGTGGGGAGGAGGAGACAGCCTTTCACGTTGTGTATTTTTGGAAGCACCTGGAGAGACTAAGGGGGGGATGGTTCACTCGTGTTTTAACTTTGGTGGGGGGGGGGAGGAGGATGTCAGTTTTGAGGGCGCTCAGTTTGGATGTGGGTGGGGTGTCGAAGACAGAGGTGAGGGCTGCAGCGTACATGGTCGTGGATTTTTTTTATCATGTGAGTGTATATGAGAGAGAGGATTTGAAAATATGGCATCGTATATTAGCAACGAAGATTTATCGAACCAAGTGTAGAAATATAGTTGTGTATGGGACTAAATGGGGGTCAAGGTGATTATGTGGACATTGGCGCTGTGACCCGAGGGAGCCCGTTCCTTGGTACGGGATCTGGGGGTTGGGGTTCTGGGTGTGGGATGCCACTGGAGGTTTGTGCTGTAGTGAGAGTGCACGCAATTGTGGTTTAAAGGTGCGTTGTGATGGTGATAACGGACGGGCGTGCTTACAGTGTGTGAATGGGTGTGTTGCCATAACCTTTATAAGCGTGGCTGGTGGTAGAATGTTGTACGAAGTTGGAGAGGTTGCAGTGTATTATTGGGTTAATTAATGTTGTGTTTTGGCATGGGTGCATAATAGTGACAACTTTTGCATAATCACGAATCACCTCCGGCAAGTATCATTTCGTTGCCCGGCCCTAGTATTGGGGATCCGCCTTACTCCTTTGATTCACCCGACCTATGCACGTCTTTGACCATGCCTTGATAATACTTCATTTAGGACTCCTCACAGCACTTTCTAACTCTGCCTTTGTTATCCTCTCCACCCCTGGCTACTCAGCTCCAGGAACACCCTCAATTCTGCAGCGCTGTACGACCCTAGTGGGCTTAGCACCTCATTTATATTATAATAATAATAATTGACAGCAACAGATTTACTACACAACCTTTGACTATACTTCCTTTAACACTCCTCATCGCCCTTACAAACTCTACCTCCATTATTCTGGTCTACAAAAATGCCAAGTTTATACGGTCCTGAACACAAATTTGAAATATGTTGTGCATCATGCATAATGAAAGACGATTCCACTAATCAAATTATTAATTTGATTAAATTGTACATTTTGGATTGTAAATTTGTTTTCAGTGACTAATTCTACTTACAGAAATCTGGCATGGATCTGAGAAATCCTTTGTCCCCTGTGTTGAGTAATTTGTACATGGAGTATTTTGAGACCAGAATTCTATGTAACATCTCTGTTCTCTGTTGTCTGTCCATGACGAGGCCTGGTCTCAGACCGAGCCGAGAGGGCGTTGACCCCCGAAATCCTCTCCAGGTATACTCCAGGTATATAATGAGATTGC
>NC_091381.1:11878418-11889475 GCF_038502225.1 Cherax quadricarinatus | reverse complement strand
TTGGGTTGGGTCTGGCTCATTCTACACTCCTCTCTGGCGTAAACTTTGTCCCCATCCCCGCTCACACCGGGTCGAATAGAAGAGTCGTTTCTTTCCAATATCCCCTTTGATCCCTTCGCCAGGTTAAGCCCGGTCTTTTCTGACAAAGAACATCCTCTGCGCTTTCTTCGTCTGTCCCCCTTCCCCCTCATTATTTCGGATCTTCCCTGAACTTTTCGTTCTTTTCTTCTATCTGCATTTCTAAGGTGATGGTGAACATGATTCCCAGGTTGAGGTGTTACCTCAAACTTCTCCTCTCTACCATTTCTTTTTGTTTTGGGAAAAAAACCCACTTTGGGCAAAAACGTTTCTTAAAAAAAAGATTCTCATGTGTTATAATTCTCATTTGAAAAATGTCTGCCCTATGGGTCTTGATTACCCATGTGTGTTTGAACGGTTTTGGGATAGGTTTTTTTTTATTTTATTTAAAAAAATATTTCATTTTGATTTTTATAAAAAATCAAAAAAATTCCAAAAAAAGAACTGGCACCCAAAAGGTAAAATTAATAAAACATCTGGTTAAGTACAGAAACTTTTTAGTCGGGCAGGTCAAAAGAGCATTCTTTACTTATTACTAAAATAATTTAATAAGTTGGATTAAAAATTTATTAAATGGGATGAAATTTCAAGGAAAATCAGCAGTTGAAAAAGTCGGAAACCCCATGAAAAAGTTATCATCCAGTAAAATCTGTTTAAATCTTTTCTATATTTCAATTGGCTAATATTCAGATTTTCACTTTCTTTTTATTTGGGGGTTACCATATTCATAAATTATTTCCCAAAATTTTTTTTGAAGTCTTAAAGTAAATTTATTATAGAATAAAAAAAAATTACTTTATTAAATAATATTGAAATTAAGATATATGGCATTCAATATCAGCGATTAAGTTGTTTCAAAACAATTGAATTTTTTAAAAATCAGTGATCATTTTTTCAGTTATTCATGGTTCAAAAAAATCTACTTTTTTTAATTTTTTATTACTCAAATTTCCCCGAAAACCAAATTTTTGGCCCTCCCCTCCCAAACCATCACCCATTTAATAAAAATTTCTCAAAATAAATTAGCTTTAACAGTAAGAAGTTTCACGCTTTTTTTACCCCTAAAATTTGTAAATTAAATTTCATTTTCCTCCCCCATCATTGAGTTTGAAGCTTTTTTTTGAACTTAAAATTCCATAATTGATGATTGTAAATTACCCAAACCGTTTAAAGGTGCGGGAAAAGGGGTTCAAAACGGTTATGAACTTGTAGTTCCCACAAATTAATCATGGTTTGGCCCTCGATTCCATCCCAAAAATCTAAAAATTTTGGGGAACCCCAATTGGAAAAAGCGTTCTTGAGTTATGTAAAATAAAGCCCCATCGAAAAGGAAGGGGCAGTTTTTAATAACCTCTTTTTTTTCCCCCCAGGGATCCAAATTCAATAATCAAAAGTAAACCCAAAAAATCTGGGGGGAAAGAAAAAAACAGACGGAAAGAGTATTAAGGAAGACAATACTGATTGATATTTGGGGTATTTTGATATATTGGTATATAAGAATGGTGAATTACAAAACAGACTAAAGGAAAAAAGCTGCTTAAAAAAAGAAGTTTGGGTAGGGCAACCAAAATATAGTGGGGAAGCATAGACTTTTAAAGTTGCAATAAACAGCTGGGGCTGCAAGCGGGTGGTACGTTTGCCATCGTGTGTTTGCAATATTTTGCGGGGAATGGATGCGATTAAAGGGTGGCATTAAACTCTTTATTCAAAAGCAGTGGAAATTTGAAAAATTCGTCTTGGGGTGGGTTAACATAACATATTGACCAAAAAGGGGCTAAAACCGGCGGAAAATGAGGGAAAGGAATTGTCTTGGGGGTGGTTGAAGAATTTTGAGGTTTTTCAGTGAAAAGGGTTACATCCAGCAGGCATGTGAGCATTTAACATTCTGGTTGGAGTGTGAAAAAGGAAACATTATTAAAACTTTTGGAAAACCTAAAAAATCAGACTTTGGTCTTGGATTTGGTTGGGGATTTCTTTGCATTAAAAATACGACAGATAATCATTGAGTAATGGGTAACGAATTCCATTCTCTGGATCGCTCCACCTTAATGGAAAATGGCCGATGTTATTTATATAGTTCGGCGTATATCTAGCTAATGTCTCACAAAAGGTTCAATACATTGTTTTCTAAATTCAAAAAACTGATCCCGTACGCCTAGCTAAGACTCATATTTTAATAAATTACTTCACATGCTTAAAATACTTTATTGCATTGTTTTAATTTTTAAAAATAACATTTGTTTAAAAATAGTTTTTTTTTAAAAATTAAAAAAAAATTTAAAAAGGTATAAAAATTTTGCCTTATGAAAGTAAAATAGAAATTTTTCCTCTTTTTATTAAAACATTCTTGAAACATCTCTCCCCTAGGGGGGAAAAATCTAAAAAATTTTTTTTTTCTGGTTGGGAGGTGGGTTAACAGGAAATCAACAATCGAAGTTTTTGTTTCCCTCGGGAAATTTCTGGGTTGAAAATATGTGTTGATCGGGCACCCCCCACCCACGAGCATATTTTCAAAAAAAAAATTGAATTTTGTTTATTCTTTTTTTTTAAACAAGATTGTTCAAAACCCCCGAACGGTAAAAACTTAAACCCCACTGGATGGGGGCCTTTAACCCCCACCTATTCCCGGGTTTGACACTTTTTTTTAGGTACAGTCCCCTTTTATTTTTTGGGTATGTTTTATATTTTTTGCCCAAATTCCCCTTTTATTTTTGGTTAACCAGGATGCGTTCCAAATCCCGGGCATTTTTTTTAAGTTGAAAAAATTTAAAAAGCTTTTTGGTTTTTTTAAATTTTTTATGATAACCAGGGGATTTTTAAATTTTTAAAAAAAATTTTTGGTTCTTTAAAACTTTTTGGTTAAGGCTCCTGGGCTTATTAATTTTTGGAATAACACCCCAAGAATACTGCTTTTTTTTTGGGTTTTACTGAAAGAAAACAACCAACTGCCCTTTTCAACATCAGTGTACAGAAGTGTTAGAAATACGTCTATTTTAGAGAAATACAAATTATCTGTTCTGGCAAGTTATCTGTTCTGGCAAGTTATCTGTTCTGGCAAGTTATCTGTTCTGGCAAGTTATCTGTTCCAATTACTTCTCGCTTTTCCAGAACAAAAAGAAAAGTCATTTCGCGCTTATTTATTTGGGTGTACCGAATATGCACCTCATAGTTTTTTTTTTTTAAGCAGAAGGCGGTTACCTATACGTGTTGGTGACCTGTAATTCTCAATGGCTTGGTTCAATACCAGTTCTCCTGTTTGCTGGCGTCAACTACCAGGCTGTTGATGCCAGCCGCATGCAATCCACTGGACGTTCAACTGCTCGATTAATCAGAATCTCATTTGATTATGACTCACGAAATCGTAATGACACGATTGCAAACAAACCATACCACGGGTGGGGATAGAACCCGCGATCAGAGTCATCAGAGAATCGTCGGACTGCTGTTTTATGACTCTAATCGCGGGTTCTATCCCCGCCCGTGGTATGACTCATTTAATTATCTTACTGAGTTCTCTCATGAAGACTTTCAGGAGTTTATGTAGACAGGAAACGCAATGAAAATTTTTGATACACTTACTGTGTTCTCTTTTTGTTTACTTATTGCGTTCTTTTCTTTCATTACATACATATTATTTTTTTTACTCATTGCTAAGCATCTTCCTTTCACATAGGTGATTTTAATGTGTAGGTTTCAGATCAGTCCCTTTAGAATTTTGCAGGTGTTATTAATGTTGTATCTATGTTACAAAGAGCACAGTTTAATAGATTTCAAATATTCCTGATAGTTAGTTTAGATGTTTGACTGAATTTATGCGAGCGGTAAAGCCTCTCTGAACATTTTCCAGCTCTACTTTTTCCTGCTTTGAAGGAGGCCATTAGTATACACAGCAACATATCAACCTAGAGAGAAACAGTAACTCTAAGAGAATCATCATAGACTCGGCATTTCGTGTTTCGAATGTTCCAGAAATCTCGCCAGTTATTTTCCTCCCCCTTTAAAGTAATTATATTGTTGTTTTTGAATGTGAAATCTTCTGCGTCACTCACGAGGCCTTCATCTTGAACTCTCGCTCTATAGAATGATTTGAGATTGAATTGAACTGTGTTTCTGTCTTCATTTCCTCAAATGTATCCTCATCAAACGTTGTAGTGTTCTTAGAGGCCCACTGAAAGACATAGTTTATACTACTTGTAAATTCGTCGTGTACTCGTCGTCTCACTCTGATAGTCAGGTGTCGTCTGCAGAGGATGATACGGTTCTATGGTTCGTGTATGTTTAAGTGTCGGCTATTAGAATAAGAGAAGCTAAACGAATACAGTATCTGTACGAGCAATCTTTCACTCCGATTCAACACCATTTTTATTATTACTCTCCTCGTTTGGAAAAGAAGTCAGATATCTATCTGCCATTTTCACCAGTTATTCTTTTTGCAATCATTTGTAAACACCGTGTACTCTACATCAGCATTTTGCTGTTCTTCCTTTTTTTCCAAGACCATAAGATAATGGTCCAATAATTACAAAAATCAGGAATGACTTGCTCCTTAGTTTACACAAGGAATTTTTTAGACTCCACTCATTTCATAGTGAGAGCTGACATTTTTGTGGGTTAAAAGGGAAGAAAATTTTGCGAAGATTTTTTTCTTTACTTGGATAATTTTAAATCTGCCAGGGAAACTGTCTCATACCAATGTAAACATTGCCTTCAACCAGTTCAAGTACCATTAAGACTTTCGTAAAAGTGAAGATTTTTGAAAGACACTTAGATAATTTTTGGCATTTATAAGATTCCATACGATTGTGATGGTGGACTCAAATAAGTTTAAGCATTGACTTTATTAAGGTAGATACTGAACCATATTCTGCGTACACTATGGATGACAATAATTATGAATTCCGGCACATATGTACAGACAACCATAATATTTATTTCAATGGCGTTGAAGTACTGATGAATGCAACAATATACAGCAGAGAAAGATAAGGAACACGGTTAAAATTACCCATTTTCCTAGATTAAATTGACAAACCTATAAGTGTGGCAGCCTGTGAGGCACTCCACTATGGCAATCACTGCTGACGCAAGTAATGTATGAGTAAATATCTTACCCTCACAATGCTCCCTTCTTTAGAAAGGTTATTCGAAATGCAGGATCAACGTTGTTGGTTTCCCCATGTAAAAACTGGAATAGACTTACTTTTGGTGTGGAGTTTGTTCTAACTAGAAATCTCCCTGTGTTAACCCAGGCTTCTTTGTGACATTTCTCTCGCTTGCCACGAAAAAAAATGTTATATGCAATAAATTAAGTATGTTAGTAACTCTAGGATACAGAAGTCCGTGTATTCTCTTGGGTTTACCTAACTAGCATTAATTTACACTGAGAAGTTACTAGCTCCTATTATTCTATTACTTTAGAAAAACAATAATAAATGGTTTGCCCTTGGCAGGGTCATGCCCAACTAAAAACCGGTCCAGTTAAATTACTCAGTGTTTACCAAAAAAATGAGAGCGGCCTATTCTAGATTGAAAATGGACAATAATCTCACAAACGAGAGCCTGGTTAAGAAACAGGAGTATCCACATATCCTGGGAATGACTATATTTCTTTTAACATAAGAACATAAGAAAGGAGGAACACTGCAGGAGGCCTGCTGGCCCATACTAGGCAGGTCCTTTACAATTCATCCCACTAACAAAACATTTGCCCAATTTTCAATGCCACCCAAGAAATAAGCTCTGATGTGAAAGTCCCACTCAAATCCAACCCCTCCCACTCATGTACTTATCCAACCTAGATTTGAAACTACCCAAAGTCCCAGCCTCAATAACCCAACTAGGTAGACTGTTCCACTCATCAACTACCCTATTTCCAAACCAATACTTTCCTATGTCCTTTCTAAATCTAAACTTATCTAATTTAAATCCATTACTGCGGGTTCTCTCTTGGAGAGACATCCTCAAGACCTTATTAATATCCTCTTTATTAATACCTATCTTCCACTTATACACTTCGATCAGGTCTCCCCTCATTCTTCGTCTAACAAGTGAATGTAACTTAAGAGTCTTCAATCTTTCTTCATAAGGAAGATTTCTAATGCTATGTATTAATTTAGTCATCCTACGCTGAATGTTTTCTAACGAATTTATGTCCATTTTGTAATACGGAGACCAGAACTGAGCTGCATAATCTAGGTGAGGCCTTACTAATGATGTATAAAGCTGCAGTATGACCTCTGGACTTCTGTTGCTTACACTTCTTGATATAAATCCCAGTAATCTATTTGCCTTATTAAGTACGCTTAGGCATTGCTGTCTTGGTTTAAGGTTGCTGCTCACCATAACCCCCAAGTCCTTTTCGCAATCTGTATGGCTAAGTTTTACATCATTTAACTTATAAGTACTAGGGTTATGGGCACTCCCAAGCTTCAGAACCTTGCATTTATCTACATTGAACTGCATCTGCCACTTTTCTGACCAAGAATAGAGTTTGTTTAAATCCTCCTGAAGTTCCATAACATCTACGTTTGAATCAATTATCCTACCTATCTTTGTGTCATCGGCGAATTTGCTCATATCACTAGTAATTCCCTCATCAAGATCATTGATATATATTATAAACAACAACGGGCCCAAGACTGATCCCTGTGGAACGCCACTTGTTACAGATCCCCACTCGGATTTAACCCCATTTATGGACACTCTATGCTTCCTGTCAGTGAGCCATGACTCGATCCACGAGAGCACTTTTCCCCCAATGCCATGAGCTGCCACTTTCTTTAACAGTCTATGGTGCGGAACTCTATCAAAAGCCTTACTAAAATCTAAGTAAATAATATCAAATTCTTTATTGTGGTCAACAGCCTCAAAAGCTTTACTGAAGAAAGTTAATAAATTAGTTAGACAAGACCGGCCTCTTGTGAATCCATGCTGAGTATCATTAATCAAGCTATGCTTATCGAGATGGCTTCTTATAATCTCAGCTATAATTGACTCTAGTAATTTGCCTACAATTGAGGTCAGGCTTATTGGGCGGTAATTTGACGGTAACGACTTGTCCCCTGTTTTAAAAATAGGAGTTACATTAGCCATCTTCCACATATCAGACACTACACCTGTTTGAAGAGATAAATTAAAAATATTAGTTAATGGTTCACAGAGTTCCATTTTGCATTCCTTAAGAACCCTTGAAAAAACCTCATCAGGACCCGGTGACTTATTTTGCTTCAGTCTGTCTATCTGCTTCACAACCATCTCACTAGTGACTGTGATGTTACATAATTTATCTTCTTCTAGCCCACTGTAAAAATTAATTACTGGAATATTGTTAGTGTCTTCCTGTGTAAAAACTGAGAGAAAATAATTATTTAAAATCGAGCACATTTCATTCTCTTCGTCAGTAAGGTGCCCATAGTTATTTTTAAGGGGACCTATCTTATCTCTAACTTTTGTTCTGTAGACCTGGAAAAAACTTTTTGTGTTAGTTTTAGAATCCCTAGCAACTTTAATTTCATAGTCCCTTTTAGCTTTTCTTATCCCCTTTTTAATGTCCCTCTTAATGTCAATATACTGATTCATAAGATGACCCTCACCTCTTTTGATAAGCCTATAAATTCCTTTCTTATGCCCTAGTAGATATTTGAGCCTATTATTCATCCATTTTGGGTCATTTCTATTTGATATAATTTCTTTATATGGGATAAACGCTCTTTGAGCAGCATGTATAGTGTTCAGAAAACTGTCATATTGATAGCTCTCTTCGTTACCCCAGTCAACAGATGATAAGTGTTCTCTAAGCCCATCGTAATCTGCTAAGCGAAAATCTGGGACTGTTACTGAGTTATCGCTACTATCGTACTTCCATTCAATGCTAAATGTAATTGATTTGTGGTCGCTAGCACCCAGTTCCTCTGAAATTTCTAAATTATTAACAAGGGATTCATTGTTTGCCATAACTAAGTCAAGCAGGTTATTTCCCCTTGTAGGTTCTGTCACAAACTGCTTCAAAAAACAATCCTGAAATACTTCTAAGAAGTCGTATGATTCTAAATTCCCAGTCAAGAAATTCCAATCAACATGACTAAAGTTAAAGTCTCCTAGAATTACTACATTATCGTGTCTTGTGGCCTTAACAATTTCCTCCCATAGTAGTTTCCCTTGGTCCCTATCTAAGTTTGGGGGACGGTATATCACTCCTAAAATCAGTTTTTCATGCCCCTCTGAAAATTCTATCCAAACAGACTCTGTATGTGTTACTTCAGACTTAATACCCGTTTTTATGCAACAGTTCTAGCGATCTCGGACATACAATGCCACCCCACCCCCCTTCCCGATACTTCTATCTTCTTGGAACAATTTAAAACCCTGAATATGACATTCTGCAGGCATGTCCCGACTTTTTGAATTAAACTACGTCTCAGTTAAGGCAAATACATCAATGTTAACTGCACTAGCAACTAATCTCAACTCGTCCATCTTATTCCTAGCACTACGGCAATTAGCATAATAAACATTGAAAGACTCTCCTTTCTCTTTACCCTTCCTGCTCATTTCTATTTTTCTACTAAACCTATTACTGTCCATATCACCCAAGGTCCCTGGCTTTTCAATATCTATCTCGTTCTTATTATTACTAGTTCCCCTAGAACTCGTAATATTACTACACTGGGACTTCACTGTTTTCCTGCCAAAACCCATACCACTAACTATTCCTAGTTTAAAGTCCTAACTGCTCCCTCCACTGCAGTTGCCAGTGCTCCCACCCCACACCTAGATAAGTGAACCCCATCCCTAGCATACATGTCATTTCTGCCATAGAAGAGGTCCCAGTTGTCAATGAATGTTACCGCATTTTCCTTACAGTATTTGTCCAGCCAGCAATTGACACCAATTGCCCTGGACAACCATTCATTTCCAACTCCCCTCCTTGGCAAAATACCACATGTGAGAGGGTTCCCACCCTTACTTCTAATTATTTCTATTGCTGACCTATACCTGCTAATCAGGTCCTCACTCCTACGTCTGCCAACATCGTTGCCTCCAGCACTGAGACAGATAATAGGATTGCTCCCATTACCTCTTATGATGTCATCCAGACGGCTAACAATATCCTCCATCCCAGCCCCAGGAAAGCAAACTCTCTGTCTCCTACTCCTGTCCTTCAAGCAGAACGCCCTATCCATATACCTAACTTGGCTATCCCCAACAACAACAATATTCTTACCTTCCTTAATGCCTTTCGTCGTGACGTTCTCAGTAGTCGACTCACATTCGTCGGGTAGCACTGAGAATGTATTGAATGTTTCCACAACAGTTTCCACGACAGTCTCTTTCTTCTTCATCGTTTCTACCTTTCCATTCGTCTTCTTGATCGTCAACTTCTTTCCCTGCTGTCCAGCCACTGACCAGTTTCCCTTCTTGACCTGAGGACTCAAAACAGGAGGACTACTCCGAATTTTTTTGTTTTCCTCGGTCAGTCGCCGAATTTCCATATTCGCCAACCTCAATTCTTCCTTAAGCTGTTGGTAAAGTTGCTCGATGGAGGGCATCTTGCTTCAATTCTAGAGAGCGCGCAAACAGGTCTTCACAGAGCCAAGTACACATCAACACTGCGCAAAAGCCAACTCAATCAGGAGCTACTGCGCAGCACGTCCGCACGGCCCAATAGCGAATAATTTGTTGGTAATGTGGAGAACGAGCTCAGCTCCCAGAATCTCATACTCTCACCTCTCAGACCAGAAAACCTAACCTGCGTTCTCGCGAGCCCAAGCTCTCCTTCCTGAGCTGCGGGCTACTTTTAATATTTGTCTGATATCAATGCATAATATAACGTCTTAATATTTACGTATAAGGCTACTTTATTAATTCTAATATTTACTAATGATTCAAGCCTACCTAAATTGTTTCTTCACTAAATTTATGGTACCTTTACTGCTTTCCTAGAGAGTCCCCTTATGGCTTAGCGCTTCTTTTTGATTATAATAATTTCCTAGAGAGTATGTTAGGGTGTCTAAGGGTATGAAACAACTCTCCCACCTTTACCTGGAGTTTACCTGGAGAGGGTTTCGGGGGTCAACGCTAATGCGGCTCGGTCTGAGACTAGGCCTCATGGTGGATCAGGATCTGGTCAACCAGGCTGTTACTGCTGGCCGCACGCGAACTGACGTACGAACCACAGCCTGGTTGCTCAGGTACTGAGCAACCAGGTTTCCTGGGTATGCTGGGAGGCAGTTGAACAGTCTTGGGCCCAGGACACTTATTGTGTTGTCTCTCTATTTACTCGTGGCGCCCCTGCTTTTCATTGGGAAAATGTTGCATCTCCTGCCGAGTCTTTTGCTTTCATAGGGAGTGATTTTCGTGTGCAGGCTTGGCAATAATCCCTCCAGGGCCTTTCAAGTGTATATTATCATGTATCTCTCTCGCCTGGGTTCTAGGGAATACAGAACAAGGACCTTAAACCGTTCCCAGTAATTTAGGTGCCTTTTACTACTTATATGTGCCGTGAAAGTTCTTTGTACACTCTCCAGGTCAGCAATGTCGCCAGCCTTGAAGGAGGCAGTTAGTGTACAGCAGTATTCCAGCCTAGAGAGAACAAGCGATTTGAAGACAATCATCATTGGCTTGGCGTCCCTAGTTTTGAAGGTTCTCATTATCCATCCTATCATTTTCCTAGAACATGCGGCAGATACACTGTTGTGGTCCTTGAAGGCGAGATCCTCTGACATTATCACTCCCAGGTCCTTCACATTACTTTCTCGCTCTATTGTATAGTTAGAGTTTGTCGTATACCCTGATATGTTTTAAATTTCCTCACGTTTTCCATATCTGAATAAAGACACATGTGCAACTTCTGGATATCATTATTGTAGACGTTTCGCCATCCAGTGGCTTTATCAATACAAATTCCAGGACATAACTTGAAGACTCTTCTGTACATAGTTCTACTGTCTTCAAGTTATGTCCTGGAATTTGTATTGATA
>NC_091381.1:11863418-11870918 GCF_038502225.1 Cherax quadricarinatus | reverse complement strand
ATTAAGATAAAAAAAAACCTAGATGTGTGTATGTATATATAAGCATGTGCTTGCCTGTGTAGTGTGACCTAAATGTAAGTAGAACTAGCAAGATATACCTGTTATCCAGCGTGTTTATGAGGCTGAAATCCTATCAACATGTAAAACATATATATATATATATATATATATATATATATATATATATATATATATATATATATATATATATATATATATATATATATATATATATATATATATATATACATATATATATATATATATATATATATATATATATATATATATATATATATATATATATATATATATATATACACACACACACAGATGCCCCCAACTTACGAACAAGTTACGTTCCAGAAGGCTGTTCGTATCTTGAATTGTTCGTAAGTAGTTATTTTGCTATTTTTCTATTTTTTTTATATTATTATTATTGTTTTTAATATTATTATCATTATTATTATTATTCTCTCTCTGTGCCATATCAGTAATGTACGGTTTTTAATGCTAAAGCATATTTTTTTAAATAAATACTGTAATAAAAAACTTTAACTTTTAATTGGTACAATAAACTAATACGGCAGTCTGTTCGTATGTCCGAATGTTCGTAACTCGAATGTTCCTAAGTGTGTATATATATATATATATATATATATATATATATATATATATATATATATATATATATATATATATATATATATATACGTGTGTGCCTGCGTCACCATACCCAGCCCTGTGGGAACAGGACAATGTACACATCACTCTATCCACTGGAACAACAAATCTCCAAACACCAAGTGCTCAGTGGAACTGGGCGTATTTTCCCTGGTATGAGAACTTACTTGGTGGTTGAGTCTCAGAAGGCTGGAATCCTGGCTAGCAGCAGTTCGTAATTTCAAAAATATTTAGACTGCTCATGAAGGCTGATACCCAGACAGAATGAGGCTAAAATTAGTCTCTGAGGCTCCACAACAAAGTCTGTTCCTGCATCTGGAAAAACACGTTCATTTCCACTGAGTGCCTGATGTTTGGAGAACAGCTCTGTTAATGGTTCAAATCACTCTTTTCGTGATTTATTTAATATATATACTGCTCGTGAAAGCTGTGTCGTCGAGCTGACTCTAACTTTTGTTCATAAAAATCTGCAGTGATGAGAGGCGACTTTTGACTAACTAATTATTCCTACCGAACCATTATCAAGTATTGTATCAATGTATGAGTCGGTCCCCAGGGACAAATATCATGTTTTGTGCCGACACGTGTCAGTCTCTCTTACACCATTATCATGTTTTCTACTTATATATATTTGTCACCATGAACATGTTTATACATTTATGTACACCAAACACATTTTAATATATGACTGGTCAGTGTCACTATCCTCAAAATTGAGACAATATAACAGCAGTTATGAGGATTGCTGTATATGGAGTGTATTCCGGGGATCAACGACCCCGCGGCCCGGTTCATGACCAGGCCTCCTGGTGGGTCAGTGCCTGATCAACTAGGCTGTTACTGTTGGCCGCACGAAGTCCAACGTACGAACCACTGCCCGGCTCATCCGATACTGACTTTAGGTTTTAGATATCTGTCAAGCTCACTCTTGAAGACAACCAGTGGTCTATTGGTAAGTCCCCATATGTCTGGTGGAAGGCTGTTGAACAATCTTGGGTCCCGGACACCTATTGTATTTTCTCTGCGTGTACTAATGACGTCCTTACTTTTCATTGGGGGTACGTTGCATCGCCTGTCTGCAGATTAAGGGCCAGTCCCTCTAGGATTTTCCAGGTGTAGATTATAATTTATCTCTCTCGCCTGCACTCCAGTGAGTACAAGTCAAGTGCTTCCAAGCGTCACCAGTAGTTTAGATGTTTGATGGAACTTATATGTGCAGTAAAGGTTCTCTGTACATTCTCTAGGTCTGCGAGTTCACCTGCCTTGAATGGAAATGTTAATGTACATCAGTATTCCAGCCTAGAGAGAACACGTGATTTATGAAAAGATCATCATTTGCCTGGCATCTCTTGCCTTGAATGTTCTAATTATCCATCCTATCATTTTCCTCGCAGATGTGATAGTGGCATTTTTATGATCCTTGAAGGTGAGGTCCTCAGACATTACCACTCCCAGGTCCCTCACATTACTTTTCCGCTGTGTTTTGTGAGTAGAGTTTGTAGTATACTCATTTCTAATTATTATTTCCTCCAGTTTTCCGTAACGGAGTACAGTGGAACCTCTGGTCACGACCATAATTCGTTCCAAAACTCTGGTCGTGACCCGATTTGATCGTGACCCGAACCTAATTTCCTCATTTCATTGTATGTAAATACGATTAATTCGTTCCAGATCCCTACGAACTGTATGTAAATATTGATTTTTAAAGACTTAAGCACAAAAATTATGTCACAGAATGAACAGTGTAAAAAAAACCTTGAATAACAACGAGAAAACCTTGAACAACAGTGTACCAGTCCGTTGTAGACCCTTATGAACCGATCGCTATAAAAAGTGATCTCTGTTATTTATTTTCCGAGTTCTCTCATTTTTGGTGTACGTTAATAAGTAACTTTCCATCATACATTGCCCAAATTTCAATAAGATAGCCCTACAAACAACTGAGAAAAAAATGTTTATTAAAACTCATATATGGCAAGCTCTAACCTGGTACTGGCATTGCAAGAAGGTGTTTGTGCACTACCTGCTGATAAAACATTGCGAATCCGAGTTTATCACGGTCGTAATTACTGTAATTTATGAATAACTTACAACATAGTGAATGAACGCACGTCTAACCGAGAACAACTACCAGGCAAAGGTCTTTGTTAGGTGTACATAAACAACAGGAAGTGGGGGAAAATTGGGGCTTGCAACAAAAAATGGCGCGGAATGTGAAAATTGGCTGGGCTGTGTTTGTTTGGCACCGATTATGTGTTAGTGACCAGATGCAAAAAGTTGGCGAATTTTTTGGTTGTGAACGAATTTATTCGTGTTCGGAACCGTTCATGACCAGAAATTCCACTGTAGTTGGAATTTGTCTTCAATGGTCATCATATTGTTCTCCGTTGCCCATTGGTAAACTTGGTTTATATCATCTTGGAGAATTGACGTGCCTCATGCAGATCCTAGTATCGTCTGCAAAGAATGATAAGGTGCTATGGTTTATATCTCTGATCATGTCTGATATGAGGATGAGGAACAAGATACTTGCGAGTACAACATTGTGAGGAATTACATATATTTTTTAACACATGCAGGTGAGTCACAGTTCCCTGCAAACTCCTTCAAAAATCTCGTAGATCCTAATTTACAGCTATGGTAGTTTCTCTACCTTTACACCAGTAGAAATCTGAGAGTACCTCCTTGATATTAGCAGAAGTCTTAAAATTGCTACCTGACTCCTGTTGATATCTTTATGCTTCTATTTAACTTCTGCAGAAGTAGATGAATAAGACATACGTAACACCCTGGGTATATTTATTTTTAAAGATTTTCCGCCAAACAATGACTTTTTCAGTCCACTACAGATATATATTTTGTAGTTGAGGTAATTTTGAGGTTCTCAGACCCTCAGCCTTAATAAAAGTTGTTCGTATTATATATCTGAAATGAAGTGAAAAATTTTGCAGGCATCCCACTGCTCCTAATTTTCTCCTACAGTATTCTTACACGTATTATTAACACATGCATAACTCTCATAATACTTCTATACCAACTGCTAGGCACTTTCTTCTCTTTGTATAGGAGTGATTCAGGGAGCCAGTGAGCTCCCTTCCACTATGGAGCTGTACCCGTCACTAGCCATCATCTTTGGGGTAGTGGGCGGTATCTTGGTTGTGTTAGTGGTGATCATAGTAGTGATGGTGTTGCGACGACCACGAAGGGAGATGAGCCAGAGACGACTCAACCAAGATGTGTCCAGCATCCACATCCTGACGAAGGACGACAGCAACAGCGGTCGTCTTGACGTTGACGAGAAGGACCCTGATGTTATTCCGGATACCAGAGGTGAGGCTCCTCTCCACAGCGCCTGGGCAATGTAAGTGTCTGCCTAGGCAGCTTTGATCTGTCATGTCTCGTAGTTCAGGTAGCAGTTGTGCTTTCTCGCATGAGAGAGAGAGAGAGAGAGAGAGAGAGAGAGAGAGAGAGAGAGAGAGAGAGAGAGAGAGAGAGAGAGAGAGAGAGAGAGAGAGAGAGAGTGAGAGTGAGTGAGAGTGAGTGAGAGTGAGTGAGAGTGAGTGAGAGTGAGTGAGAGTGAGTGAGAGTGAGTGAGAGTGAGTGAGAGTGAGTGAGAGTGAGTGAGAGTGAGTGAGAGTGAGTGAGAGTGAGTGAGAGTGAGTGAGAGTGAGTGAGAGTGAGTGAGAGTGAGTGAGAGTGAGTGAGAGTGAGTGAGAGTGAGTGAGTGAGTGAGTGAGTGAGTGAGTGAGTGAGTGAGTGAGTCTCCTATGTTTAATATACAATGGAAGACACTCTATGTACTACGTTTTACAGTACTCTGCAACACTATTTTTTGCTCTGTACTTTTTAAGGACTTTCGAGCCAAAGATTAAATATAAAATGGGAAATGATACAGTGCTTTTCGGAGATTCTGAAGAGAAGTTGAAAAGGTTAGTGGACGAGTTTAGGAGTATGTAAGGGAAAGAAGGTGAAAGTGAGCATTGATAAGTGTAAGGTGTTGAGGATATCAAACGCGTTAGGCAAGGAATAATTGGACATCAGATTGGAGTAAGGAAGTGTGGAAGTAGTTAATGTGTTCAGATGTTTGAGAGTGGACGTGTCAGCTGATGGGTATATGAAGGAAGAGGTAAACCATAGAATTAATGAAGGAAGAAGATTGGAGGTGCATTGAGGTGTCAGTGTAGACAAAGAATGTTTTCCATAGAGGCAAAGAAGGAAATGTTTGAGAATATAGTGGTACCAACACCCTTATATGGGAGTGAAGCATAGCTTGTGAATGCTAGAGAGAGAAGGAGCTGGACATTTTGTGTCTAAGGGCAATATGTGGCGTCAGTATTATGCAGAGAACTCGTAGTTTGGAAATTAGTGGGAGGTGCAGAGTTAGTGAAGGCGTTATTCAAACGACTGTGGAGGGTCGTTGAGGTGGTTTCGTCATTTAGAGACGATGAAGCAAAATAGGACGACTTGGAGGGTGAATAAATCTGTAGTGGAGGGAAGGTGGGGCAAGGGTCGTCCTAGTAAAGGATGGAGCAAAGGGTAAGGACTTAAAGCAGGCATGTGTGAGCATTTTAAATAAGAATGAGTGTGAGAACAAGGTAATATTTTGTGAAGGAATTCAGGGAATCAGGTTAGCCTGACTTGATTGCAGGAGGTGGGAAGTACAATGCCTGCACTCTAAAGATGGGATTTGGGATATCTGCACTTTCGAGAGACGTGTAAACTAACGTATCCACTCGCCTCTGGCAAAACAGTGAAAGTGTGAATGATGTTGAATGTGTTTATTTTTGGAGACGGAGAGCATGTTTATATATATATATATATATATATATATATATATATATATATATATATATATATATATATATATATATATATATATATATATATATATATGTCGTGCCGAATAGGCAGAACTTGCGATCTTGGCTTAAATAGCAACGTTCATCTTGCCATATAGGGCAAGTGAAAATTTGTGTATGCAATAATTTCGCCAAAATCATTCTGAACCTAACGAAAAAAATATATTTCACTGTGTTTGTTTAGTATTAATAGTTATTGTAAACAAATCTAAAATATATTTCGTTGGGTTAGGCTAAAATAAATTATTCTTGTTATAATAAGGTTAGGTAAGCTTTCTAAGTTTCTTTTGGTGCAAAATTATAAATTTTTACATCAACATTAATGAAAAAAATATATCTTTAAACGTATAAGAGAAAATTTTAGAAAAGACTTAATTTTAAATGAGTTCTTGCTAATTGACCAGTTTTACATATTCGGCACGACATACATATATATATATATATATATATATATATATATATAATATATATATATATATATATATATATTATATATCTTTTTAAAAGCAGTTTTGACAATATGAATATTTCCCCTTTTGGTTTTATAAATTAGATCCCTTTTTAAATAAAGAATTTGGGAAAAATTTTAAAAATAACTACAAATAAAAATTTTTTTAAAATTTTTTTGGAAAAAGTTTGTGGGGGGTGTGGGACCATCGTTGGGGGGCCCCCTCAGGGGTTTTTAACCTTGGGGATCGATTTCGGGACCCAAAAGCTTCTGGGTGCTTTTTTTATAGTTCCTTGATAATGAAGTCACAAAACGCTTGGAATTTCTCTATTCTTTCAGGTGGGTTTTTTTTATTACAAAATACCCGTTTATGTGATCTTATTGAAAATATATATATATATATATATATATATATATATATATATATATATATATTAAAATTAAAATATTAAAAATATATATATTAAAATATATTAAAAATGAAATAAATGGGATTAGGTCAAAGGGGTTTCAAAAAATTTAAAAAGAAGGAGGGGAAATAAGTTGAAGGGTGCTATAGGGGAAAAAGGACTATAAATGTATTAATTCAAGATTATTATAAAAAAAGATTGGGTTGAAGAGTTTATAAAGGTATATGGGAAGGAGAATGAAGGAGGAAAAGATTTTTGGGGAAAAGTTTATGAAACATGGGGGGGTTTTGGGAAACCCAAATGTGAAAAGTAATGGTTGGGGGTTTTAATCTAAAGGGTAAAAAAGTTATGGAGGGGAGTAGAGGGAAATTTGGGGTGCCCGGGGGGAAAATTTAAAAGGGGGCCTTTTAATTGAGCTATATGTAGAAAGAGATTTGAAAAAGAATACATATTTTTTGAAAAAAAATGAAAAAAATATACAAGGTATGTGTAGCATGTAATGAAAATAGTTTGTTAGATTATGTATTGGTGGATAAAGGTTGATTGGTAGGCCAGGGTGTACGTTTATAGAGGGGAACTGATATTTTGGATCATTATTTATTGTGCCAAATTAAAAAAAGGAGATGGGAAGAAAAGGGGAAAAGTAAGAGGGGGGTGAAAAAAAACTAGGAGGGGGAACGGGGGAAAAGGACATTAAAAGGGTGGGTAGTGCAAAAATAGATGGGGGGGGAAGAGGTTGGGAAATTTTTTAAAAACATATTTTAGGGTTTTTAAGGAGGGTGGGGCGGAGGGAAGGGATATTTGGGAAAATTTAAGTAAATTGAAAAGAGAAAAGGGTGCTTATGGAGGTTTTACAAAAGAAGGTTTTAAAAAAAAGAGTATTGGGGAAGTAAAAAAAAGGTGAAGAGAGTGGTGAAAGTGCAAAAGGGGAAAGATGATAGAGTGGGGGAGGCACGTCAGAAATTTTAATGAAAAAAAAAAAATTTGGGTTCAAGTTAAGAAAGCCTTTGGGAAAAAAATGGATTTGTCAGTTAAAAACAGGGTAGGGGGTTAGAGATGGGGAGATGGTGGTATTAGGTAGATGGCGAGAATATTTTGA
>NC_091381.1:11780918-11848418 GCF_038502225.1 Cherax quadricarinatus | reverse complement strand
ATATATATATATATATATATATATATATATATATATATATATATATATATATATATATATATATATATATATATATATATATAAAATGAATAGTTAGATGAAGGGGAGGGTAAGCAATGTAATTCTGACAATGTATCCTAAAAAATTCAGTGTCATCATTAAATATATTAAAAATACAAGACTTTATATATTTTGAAATATCATTAGTTAAATTAGTATTGCTATTTTTTATGTAATTTTTCTTTGATTTCTCACTTTTCAAATATGAGTTTGAACTTTTAGAGGTTTTTAGAGTTTCTTTACATTTTACAGACCTAATTATGAGAATGAAGTTTTCTCGAAATATCGTCACCGTGGCTTTGTTTACCCCCTTGTTGATCCCACTACTGATCAGAAGACTACATTTTCCAAACACTACGTTAGTTGCTAAATTGTATATACATATCTCTGTATTTTGATCTTAGTCTGAGATCCTCGTCAGCAGAATACAAAAATCTGTGAAAATTTTATTTACGTCAGTCTTGGAGAATAATTCAAGATACATAATCCAGCAATTAATCCAATAATTGGAGATGAAACTTGAGGTGAGGTCTATCCGTCCTGGATCACTATGTATTGTTCCGTGATAAGATTTTGTTCCGTGGCGAGATACTGATGTGTGGCTAGATATTGTTCTGTTGCAAGATATTGCTTCATGGCAAGGCATTGTTCCATGACAAGGTATTGTTCCGTGGCAAGGCATTGTTCCTTGGCAAGGTATTGTTCCTTGGAATGGCATTGTTCCGTGACTTGGTTCATAATATCGACTAGGTAGATAGGTGACTTTTAGTCATAGTTCGTAATATATTGAGCAAGTAGTCAGACAGTTAATAGTCCGCGTTGTCAATATATGACAGATGTAGAAGGGAGAAGTGAGTCTCTCTACTGGAGTACCTTGAATATATGTGTTTTGGGACTGAGGGGGCGTGTCAAAAGACTGCTGCTTTTATGATTAAATTTAGCATTAGGAAGCAACTCTTTACTGTGTATTTAGTAATAATTGTGTCTGGTTAGATGAGATAAAAAGCTCCTGGGCCGAGGGAAGAAGGTCTGTTGGATTACAGTTGGTGCCTCTGACTTAATATAATACAGTATAAGTTTCAGTTCCGTCCAATTAGAGGAGTGGGTTAGACAGTAGAGTGTCGGACTGTTAATTTACGGACCGCAGTTCGAGCCCCTCGTCCATCCTTCTGTTTTTTCATTGACAGCTGTTTATTACTACTTAATTTGAGTTCATAGGCAATGTGGCCCTGTGAGGGAAGGGGATAATAGATCTACTGTTAAGCTACTGGGCCCAGGGAAGAAGTTTAGCTGGGTTTCAGTTGGCGCCTCTGACAAAATATAACACAGTAAATATTAGTTCCGATTCCCTCCTGTGGGGAACTTTGAATTCCCCGTTATCCTTAACCCCTGAGAGTGGGAGAGGGGTGTGTGAGAGGCTACGAGAGGTGGTAGTGTGTAGTGGTTAGGGAAGGTTTGCCAGGAAACAGGACAAGAAGTAGTGTGTAGTGGTAGGTATATATTAAGTTTTTGAGGAAACAGGACAAGTGCTTCCTAATGCGGCTCTTAGTGGGCCGTAGAAGCCTGTATATAGGCCTGCATGTTTGCCAAATGTACATTCCTCCAATCATAATCATATGATTGATTTAACTGTAGTCTTTTAATAGACTCCTACTAAATCTCTCTTATAAGTACTTAAGTTTGAGTTAGATGTAGAGTAATTAACTTAGTAAATATGATTACTTTGATCTCCGTATACACAGATAATAACAGTGGGCACCCGCTTGTGCCATCCACCAGCGTGGGACAACGACCCACTCGGGGTAGTCATATAACAAACACAAGAAGATATCCACGGTTACTGATGAACCTGTATATGCAGGGGAACGAAACCTTACAAAAAAAAACATTGGAGAGTAAAGGCGTCTAACCTTTACTTGTTACACCTCTAGGCTTGTACAGTGAAGAGCACTAACACTGACAGATTCGCAAGAGATTTGAAGACTAAACTTAAAGGTTTCTTTTAGGTATATAGAAGTAAGATTAGAGACAAGATGGGCCACTCAAAAGTCACTCGGGTCAGGTCACCGACAGTGATAAAAAAATGAGTAGAATTTTTAACATTAATTTCGTCTCAGTTTTTACATAGGAACGTACTAGCTAAATCCCAGAAATAATAAATTATGTAGAACAGAACGAAATTAAACTATGCACGATTAAGGTCACTATTAACATAGTTCTCAGACAAACAGATTAATAAAAACCTAACATATATATATATATATATATATATATATATATATATATATATATATATATATATATATATATATATATATATATATATATATATATATATATATATATATAACAAAGAAAACGAGGTTACATGCAATATATGGGTTACGTAACAACAGCAACGATTATAAGTATGAAATATAAGCTTTCCCTTGTACATTAACACAAGAAGATAAAAAAATTATTGCATGTTTGTGAGCTTAATTTACCTAGTGGCGAGAGTGATTAATGCCTGTGAAATATTGACTCGGGGTAATGCAGTTTGAGAAGTTCCTGATGAACTCAGAAGACAGACCTGGACTAACTGAAGTTTAGGAACGTTTTGCAGTATGGGAGGAATATATTCTTCAAGCGAGCTGCCGTTTTAAGTGACCCTAGGCAGAGGTAAAGCTGTGGGTAAGTTTTCACAATGGGACCTCTCCAGGGGCATTTAGCCCATGTCCAGCCAACACAGATGCTATTACAATTACTCCCAAATAAAAATTCCCACATGTGACGGACAAGAATTTGAAGAGTTCATAGCGAGTTTCCTGTCGCTAATTGATAGTCGGTCACACTATGACAATCTGAGCAAACTCAGTTACTTGAGAACTCAACTCGTTGGTGAAGCTTATGACCTTATTAAGGGACATGATATCACAGGTGCTAATCACAAGCACGCTCTTCACACCCGAGAAACTAATTACTGTGATAAGTTTCAAATTACAACCAAATAGGTCTACAAGCTGGTTGATCTTCTACCTCCTTTCCACTGTTTACCAGAGTTGCAAGCATTCAGAATCGTTCTGGATAACTATCGCAGATCTTTGGCCTCTTACGAGGCCAAAGGAAACTACTAGAAATAACTAGAACATTTGAATCTGAAATTAGTGAAGATCTACAGTATATTGTGGCCTTTATGCAAGCTAACATACAAACTAATATTAACCATGTTAAGCAGGCACCTGACACATGCCACCTATCAGGAAATACCATGCTGGGTGGGTATCCAGTCAATACACAGAGTAACAAAGTTAAAATTAAGAGTAGGAGCAGGTGGAATAACTCCGAAACACTTGTCACCACTATACATACTTCAAAATGTCTGTTTTGTTACAGCAAGCACTGGACTCCACCCTGTGATAAGTTCACAGCATTACATGTCCGAAAACAGAGGGATCCAGGAACTGAGACTGTCACAAGTATCTGTGCAGTCACCCAGGAAGTGGCTGTGTAGGGGTGGCCATAATACTATTGACAGTCCCCACTTCCAGACACATACAGAAAACGAGAAAAAGCAAGTAAGTGACAGACACAGCTGAGAGCTGTCAACTTCACCAGACTATAAATGGATGCACACCCATGTCTCTAACGAATGCCTGAACTGCGACCACCACAGTCTTACTGCCAGGTGCCCTGCGAGAAGAGAAACTATCAAGAAAATTCAAGTAGACCAAAAGAATACATCCACAAAGTCTCCAACATTCACTGCCATTACGAAAATTCAAGCAGATACCACCAAGATCCTCAAGGCCACTCTACCCTCTCTCTCCACCTCCCCAACCACCACTACCTGAAGGTTCTCCTGTATGATGTATGTCTATATGCAAAATATGGCTATACCAGGAACCTTGAACTCCACCATCAATGAACTCTTTTTGACTCAACAACATGCCAAGCTTCATCTTCCCTGACTCTCCACTCTCAGCAGACTTACTCGAGATTACACCAAAAACACCAACTTCACAACCCTTGCAGATGCGATTCTTCCACCAGAGAAAGGTACTTACCCGAACCATCCCCAGCCAGTGCCGAGGCTCCCACACATCTCACCATTAATGTTCCACCTACGACTTTCACCACCACTGCCTCCGACCAGTCACCAACTTCACCTTAACTTCCCCAACCTACTGGAACATCAGGAATATCCGAGGAGGAAGAAAGATTCAACAGTCTGGGATACACAAGCTGGCCAGGTGTAGAGCTCTACACAACTACTCCGTATAGTACGACAATGTAATGAAATAAACTACACTCGACTACAAGACAGGATAGTCAAGTTTAACATCATTTACGTAGGTCGATACACACTTCAAGACCTACTTGAAGACACCGAAAAATATCTAACAAACACCCTCAGAAGGATTATCAACCACATCACCAAAACAAGATTCAGATCCATCAAAAATGGCTCCTCCAATAGCGAGCCATAACTTCATCGGCCATTCAACATGAACTGAGCATTCCCAGCGCTCGGGCTGCGGCCCAAAGCTACCTGGAGTCTACCTGGAGGGTATTCCGGGGATCAACGCCCCCGCGGCCCGGTCCACGACCAGGCCTCCCGGTGGATCAGAGCCTGATCAACTAGGCTGTTGCTGCTGGCCGCACGCAATCCAACGTACGAACCACAGCCCGGCTGATCTGGCACCGTCTTTAGGTATCTGTGCAGCTGGGGTGTGGCTCCGAAAGGATCTTAGTGTTTTTTTTACACAGGGTTTGACAAGGTTAAGGATCTCTTGCTTTATTGACAAGCTATTTACAGGTTAAGGATTCCTAACTTTATTGGCAAGCTAAGAGCTGTTACTTACATCAGCTCATTTGAAAGCATTTTTATTATTATGAGACATACAAGTAGGGAACAGGATGAAGTTGGAGACATCTGTGGGCCAGCATTTTCATGTGATCAACTGCTTCCTTTGCTCTTCCTGACGTCCACTACCGCAATGAGGTACTTGCACCTCAAGCCAAGACACTCCCGCGACAGGGAGCTAAGGCCGGGTCACCATCTGGAAAAGACCCGGGCCGGGACAGTACCAGTGACCCAAGATGATGATGTCTCCAACCACTACATTCGAGCTGACAACATTGGCCACTCATCGCCAGGTAACATTATCAGTTACACGACTTACTGATTGGACTTTTGAGCACACAAGTGATTAAGTTGTTTGACCAGGAAGCACAGAGGTCTTTTATCCGCCGAAATACATTATATGAACTCTGTGTGATATCATATATCAATATACCGCTAGACTTAGTGGTATTATTCCAGAGCTCTGGCGAATAATTATATGATCTAGTCAGTCACAATTGCTCTGGGCGGCCAGCCATAAACAATCAACGATCAATGCAGTAATAGCTGACCAACTTCCTAATAGCATACAGATGAAAAGCTTGTAAGCTGCCGTTGCTACGCCAAAAGCCAGTACAGAACTTGTTGATCTTGCGTTGGCTGACAAGGTCTGGCCGAGAGATCTGCTAATTAGTTGCGACTAATACAACATATGTGTGCGGGTAATGACAACAGTAAATGACATGTACCTACTAAATACACCTGGCGGTCATATAATATTTGGGGCACCCCCAAAAGGTGGGGCAAGTGATCACCGTGATAGTGACACTGTCGAAAATGTCTTAGTGATAGGAATTACTGACAACCACTGTCCTGACACTGCCGAGTACCCAGCAGGTATTTATTTATTTATTCATTTAGTTATTTAACACTCCAGCCGTCTCACTCTGAAGTAGGTGACCCGACAAAAATGAAAACACTTTCATTTTCACTTATTCAATCAATGTCTTATGAGAAGGCCCCAGCATGCCAGTTTAGATGACCTAAACCGCAGCATCCCCATCCATCCTTTAGAGTGCAGACATTATACTTCCCACATCTAAGACTTATGTCTGGCTAACCGGTTTTCCTTAAATCCCATAATAAATGTAACCTTGCTTACACTCCAGCTCCATGTTCGATCGTAAAAAATCGCTTGCCTCCTAACACTCTAGATTAGCATGCTCAAGGAAGCGTGTTAGATGTCCAAGGCCTCTTGCAGTCAAACACATAGCCTGTTAATCTGATGGACATCGTACCGATGTCCATCAGATTAACAGGTTAAACACTGCAACCATGCAAGTAGGTTTCTAAAAAAAATGGTTATACATGGAACACTTCTGGATGTGGCTGCATCAGCAGCCATGAACTGTGAGGCTACCCTCTCTTCGCTCACTTGTATGGTATTCATGCTTCATCTATCCTCAAACCCCTTAAAGCCACGTGGTCAATGAGCTCAGGGTGAGTTCTGAATCACAACGACTCTAAACAGAATTAAGTCTGAGGATTTAACGCTTACAAATTAATGTAATTACAAAAACTCTTCATGTGCGTCTTTCCAAGTTACAATTTGGTAGGTAACACACACAAGCAACATTTAGTCAAATTTATTCTGAAACGTTTCGCCTACACAGTAGTCTTCTTCAGTCTAGTACCTACCAGCCTGTCGGTATTGTATACCACTTTGATATTCAAGTTACAGTTTGGTGAATGCGCTGTCACATGCATTTACCGCACTTTAATTTCGTAACATTATTATCATCATGGAAGATCACTAACTGTAGAGGATCTACAGTACCTAAAGAATGAGCGGCTGTGCTCTTTTTTCGGTTAAAGAGAACATATCTCCATTACTTAGAAAAATCCTTCATTGACATCAAACCACCCCTTCTAAACGGTATAAATTTGCATTAACTGAACCGTATAAATTGCAAATATTTTTATCCCAGGAAAAAAAATTAGCTACCAGGCTTCCTTCGCCAAGTTTATAGTCTATTTTTAATCCTTATTCAAGTTTACAATGGTAAGCACATTCTGGGTAAATGCTCCAAGGCGCTGAGTTTTAAGAGAGAGCTTCTTGCCAAAAGTTTGGTGCATATTACAAGACATAATTGTGCTGTTTGTTTTCCAGTATAATGCCCCTCTACATTTCCAGTATAATTCCTCTCTACATTTCCAGTATAATGCCCAACTGCATTTCCAGTATAATGCTGAGCCTTCACTTGGCTCTAATGAGCTAAATTTCTTGTTATTTTTTGAGTGAAACTGCCTTGTGTATATTTGAACATTAAATTGTTATACGCATTTCGAGTGAATTTTTTTTTATTCGTATAGGCAATCCAAATTTGCTATAAACGGACGATTAGTGTAAAGCATCTTTTTATGTATATGTTAAATTCTTTGGGAATTAATTTATAATTCATTTAATTTAAGTTCGCATAACTTTCTCTTATTTATATGTACGCTAAAGTACAATAAGAAGGACTGACTACTTTACCTGGACGACCGTTATCTATCATTACCTGACAGTTGAAGCATTAATGATAAACCAGAAGGCTCTCTCCTCAATATCTGCTCCTTCCGGCAACATCTAGCATAACACGAAAACACATGATTATTATACATAAAAAAATATGGGCACTCGTATTAATTGGGAAACATTTAACTGGATGGAATGAATACCAACTATTACTCAACCTTTTACACGCTGTGTTCCATATAGACCAAATTCCTATGTCTGACTTTTTTCACGACAGCAGTAGTTACTGCCTGTTGATGACTGACTAATGTAATTCGGTATTTATAACATGTTTTCTAACTATTTCAAGAAGCACTGAGATGAGAGACTAACAATTATTCCAGTAACCAGCAACTCCGTGAAAAAACAAAACTCTTATTAGTGTTAAACTTCTTGCTTCGGAGTTTCAAACAGATTTTTATGTTGTATCACTTTGTTCATAAATAATTATCTACGTTCTTGCGTATTCCTGATTTGTTTAGTATCGTTCAGATTTCCATTACAAAGCTAAATGATCCTTACTAGATTACAGGATGATTTGATTATAATAACAATAATTTAAGATTTGGATGAGGTCACCTCTGTTGAGTGAAAACATGGTCACCTCTGTTGAGTGAAAATATGAGGTCACTTCTGTTGAGTGAAAATATGAGGTCACCTCTGTTGAGTGAAAACATGAGGCCACCTCTGTTGAGTGAAAATGAGGCCACCTCTGTTGAGTGAAAACATGAGGTCACCTCTGTTGAGTGAAAATATGAGGTCACCTCTGTTGAGTGAAAATATGAGGTCACCTCTGTTGAGTGAAAATATGAGGTCACCTATGTTGAGTGAAAACATGAGGTCACCTCTGTTGAGTGAAAACATGAGGTCACCTCTGTTGAGTGAAAATATGAGGTCACCTCTGTTGAGTGAAAACATGAGGTCACCTCTGTTGAGTGAAAATATGAGGTCACCTCTGTTTGAAAACATGAGGTCACCTCTGCTGAGTGAAAATATGAGGTCACCTCTGTTGAGTGAAAATATGAGGTCACCTCTGTTGAGTGAAAACATGAGGTCACCTCTGTTGAGTGAAAATGAGGTCACCTCTGTTGAGTGAAAATATGAGGTCACCTCTGTTGAGTGAAAACATGAGGTCACCTCTGTTGAGTGAAAACATGAGGTCACCTCTGTTGAGTGAAAACATGAGGTCACCTCTGTTGAGTGAAAACATGTGGTCACCTCTGTTGGGTGAAAACATGAGGTCACCTCTGTTGAGTGAAAATATGAGGTCACCTCTGTTGAGTGAAAACATGAGGCCACCTCTGTTGAGTGAAAACATGAGGTCACCTCTGTTGAGTGAAAACATGAGGTCACCTCTGCTGAGTGAAAATGAGGTCACCTCTGTTGAGTGAAAACATGAGGTCACCTCTGTTGAGTGAAAACATGAGGTCACCTCTGTTGAGTGAAAACATGAGGCCACCTCTGTTGAGTGAAAACATGAGGCCACCTCTGTTGAGTGAAAACATGAGGTCACCTCTGTTGAGTGAAAACATGAGGTCACCTCTGTTGAGTGAAAACATGAGGTCACCTCTGTTGAGTGAAAATATGAGGTCACCTCTGTTGAGTGAAAACAGGTTTGTTCGTTAATGAGAATATGAGTTTCTTCCTGTTTATTTACATTGTGTAATTGATTTACATTGTGTAATCAGGGGACCAGAACAAGACAGCATATTTCAGTTGGGGTCTCACAAGACACCCCAGCCTGAATATGCTGTTATTGTTTTCTGATTATGGCTGTTCCAGGGAATTTATCTGAATTTATTCCTGTTAATGAGTTTTTATATCGGCTAAATTCATACTTAATTGTATAAGAAAATGCCTCACATTCGTCTACATTAAGGTTGGTCCCACAGAGATGTTGAACACTGGGACAGTCTCTCTATAACTCTTTAAAAACGTAAATTTTACCTGGAGTATACCTGGAGAAGGTTTCAAGGACCAACGCCCCCGCGACCCGGTCTGTAACCAGGCCTCGTGGTGGATCAGGGCTTGATCAACCAGGCTGTTACTGTTGGCCGGGAGTAAATCAACGTACGAACCGCAGCTCGGCTAATCAGGTACTGACTTCACGTACCTGTCCAACGCCTTCGTGAGAGGCAGTTGAACAGTCTTGGCCCCCCTGACACTTACTCTTTTGTCTCTTAGTTTACTTGTGGCGCCTCTGCTTTTCGTTGGGGGAATGTTGCATCTCCTGCAGAGACTTTTGCTTTCGTAGAGTATCATTTTCGTGTGCATATTTGGTACTAATCCTCTAGGATTTTCCTAGTGTATATTATCACGTATCTTTCTCGCCTGCGTTCCAGGGAATACAAATCAACGGATTTTAACTGTTCCAAGTGCCGTGAAAGTTCTTCGTACATTCTGCAAGTCAGCAATTTCGCCTGCCTTGAAAGGGACCATTGGTATACAGCAGTATTCCAGCCAAAAGAGAACAAGCGATTTGATGAGAATCATCCTGGGCTTGGCATCCCTAGTTTTGAAGGTTCTCATTATCTGTCCTATCATTTTTCTAGCAGATGTGGTAGATACATTACTGTGGTCTTGGACAGCGGGATCCTCTGACATTATCCCTCCTAGGTCCTTCACATTAGTTTTTAGCTGAATCGTATGACTGGAAAATGTCTGATTCAGTTTTTTTCAAGTTTGATTCAGTTTTACTTTTCCATATCTGAGTGATTGGTTAAAGATTTGGTGTCCGCTTAGAGTCTTGTCATCTTCGATGGATGATACTGTCATGGAAACTCGTGTGTCATCCACAAAGGAAGACATAGTGTTGTGGTTTTCATCTCTGTCTATATCAGGTATTAGGGTGAGGAACAGGATGGGTGCGAGTACTGTGCCATTTGGAACAGAGCTTTTCACTATAGCCATCTAAAACTTTACTCTGTTTATTGTTATTCTCTATAGACTGCTAAAGGTACGTAACAGCGGCTTCTTGCAGTTCTTGATGAACACGGAGTTCCACAAGTCCGGGCCTGCGGCAGAGTACATGGGCATGTCATTTATTGCCTTTTCGAAGTCTTATGGTGTTAGGATAATATCAAAGATTTTTGAAATTACCAAATTTTGAGTCTCAACCAGCAGGTAGGCAAGTCTGCCAATGCTTACTACAAGTGAACCATGTTGCTTCAATTTTGGTGGGCTTGCCTGTGATTGGTCAAATGAACCAAGGTACTGATTTAACAATGGTACCCTACTGATCGTTAAACATTTAGCATCGGATTTGCTGGTTGGAAGGCAGCCTATATGGCAGTGTGACAAACGCTGAATAAATTGTAACATACTCTTACTCTTTGCATGCAACACACACACACACACACACACACACACACACACACACACACACACACACACACATGCACACACCTCACACACACACACACACCTCACACACACACACACACACACACATGCACACACCTCACACACACACACACACCTCACACACACACACACACCTCACACATACACCCCACACAAACACACACATGCACACACACACATGCACACACACATGAACACACATGCCCACCGAATGTGAAGTGTATTCTATCATAAGTGAAAAGTGAAATCACTTGAGGAACGCGGGATGTATGAGCATATATGATGACTACGTCATCAGCATCTGGCAACTTGTCATCGCCCTGCTGCCACACCTGCAAGTACTGCTCACCTATTTTGGTTGCATGTTGTCAGATTCAGGTATCTGCATCACTGTTAAATACTGGTCACTCACTCCTGCAAGCTTTACCAGAATTAGAGTAGAAATAGCATAGATAAGGTGGAGACAGGGTTGACGAGGGTGTGAGGAGGGAAGCGGTCTAGCGAGGTGTAACATCAGACACTTGTAGAAGTTGAGACAAGCTAAACTTTGCAACCTAGTTACTTTCCGTATTTTATAAGTAGAAGTGTTAGAGTTGCTATTGGTAAGTTTTAGAATTACTGGTATTACTACTGGTATTTATTAGCAGTATGAATACTTAGAAGTGAGTACACATACACGAGAGTGTGGAGTAACAGTCACCCCTCAACCGCATACCACCTACCTCCCCAACCCACCAATGGACTTCCGGTACAAGCCCTCTCCCCCCCCCCACTCTCTGTCTGTCTGTCTGTCTGTCTTTTTTTTTTTTTTTTTTTTTTTTTTTTTTTTTTGTTTACACATGGTTTGACAAGGTTAAGGATCCCTAGCTTTATTGACAAGCTATTTACAGGTTAAGGATTCCTAACTTTATTGACAAGCTAAGAGCTGTTACCTACATCAGCTCATTTGAAAGCATTTTTATTGTTATGAGACATACAAGTAGGGAACAGGATGAAGTTGGAGCCATCTGTGGGCCAGCATTTTCATTTGATCAACTGACGTTATCTCGTTGACATCATTATGCTGAACGAATGTGTTCCATACTCGAGTCATCCTGGGTATGTATGATCTCAGATGGAGTGATGTTCTGGAGAAGGGTACAGCCAGAGTGAAGTTGCTGCTTTCTGCCCGTCTTGTGGCATAAAAGCTTGTTTCGCGCTGTCCTCGAAGTGGATCCAAGTGTGGTATTTTGACAATATTGGCCTTGTACATAACAGTAAGGCCACCCACATCCCTCCTATGTTGAAGGCTCTGCTGAAATGACAGATCCATCCAGGATGGGTCCAGGCGAGAGATGAGGCGTCTTGCTCTGTTCTCTACTCTGTCAAGCAGTCGCAGATGAGAGGGGGGACAGGCAAACCAAGAAAGTGGAGCATACTCAAGGTGTGAGCGTACTTGTGCCTCGTACAGTATCTTGCAACCCCTACTGTCAAGCAGATGCGAGATACGGCGAAGTGCTGTAAGCTTCCTGGCTGCCTTGTTTGCAAGATTTACAACATGGTTCTTCATGGTTAGTTTGGAGTCAAATTTCACCCCAAGAATATCAACTTCTTCTCCAGGTGCCAACATCCTCCCATTCATCCTTACTACTGCACCAGCATTACCATCATGGTGCCTAGAGACGATCATCATTTGCGTTTTCTCAGGTGCAAATGTTACTTGCCATCTATTTCCCCAAGCTGATATAGCTCTCAGCTGGTGATTGATGTAGCTTAGAGCAGCTGGCATTTCTTCTCTTGGATAAGTGAATGTCAGTGTACAGTCGTCTGCATATGCATGTGATTCTGGGATGAGATGAAGAAGGTCGTTGAAGTAGACATTCCATAACAGTGGACCCAGCACACTTCCTTGTGGAACGCTTGCCCCAATAGGATGTCTTGCTGATTCCGTTCCATTGAGGACTACACTTAGAGATCTACCATGAAGGTAATCACTGAGGAGACATAGCGTAGAGCCTGCAATTCCCAGTGCTTGAAGTTTTGCTAAGAGGCCCTGGTGCCACACCCGGTCGAAAGCGCCAGCAATGTCCAGTGCTACCACACAGCTGACTTTGGATTCATCCAGTGACTGGTGCCACTTAGTGGAGAGGTTTAACAACAGATCAGCAGCAGAGTAACCTTTCCTGAAGCCATATTGACGATCACAAAGTAGTGAGTGGTAGTCAAAAAAATCTGTCATTTGTCTTGAGATTATTGTCTCAAGGATCTTACCAGTGATTGACAGGAGTGACACTGGTCTGTAGTTGCTGATTTCTGCTCTGCTCTTCTTTTTGTGAACAGGGACTACATTTGCCTCTTTCCATGGAGAGGGCCATTTGCACTGTACTAGGCAGTGCTGAAAGATGCGAGTTAGAGGTGCTGCTAGCTGGTCTGCACATCTTCTCAACAATCTTGGGCTCAACTTGTCTGGGCCCACAGCCTTTTCTTGGTCAAGTGATTTAAGAAGGAAATGCACCTCCTCCTGCCTTATTGTCACCCCTGACAGTTTTGATACAGTTCTTGCAGCTAGCCAAGGAGGGTCCCTTGCTGGATCAGGAACTTGCATTTTGGTAGCAAAGTGTTCAGCAAAGAGGTCCGCTTTCTCTTGACTACTAGTAGAGGTGGTCCCATCCTGTCGATTTAGAGGTGGAATAAGTTCATCAGGCAGATAACCTTGTCTGTCCTTGACCAGGGACCACCAGGTTTTGGAGCCTACCCTACCTGATGCTAACTTTCTTTTAGTGTCCAACTCCCATTTAGCAATGGCCCACTTTTGAACATCACCTATATGCCTACAGGCTTGCATGTGCAAGTTCCTGTTATAGGTGGTAGGATGTCTCTTATACCTTCGCCATGCTTTGTACTTAGCAGTAGCAGCCTCTCTACAACGAAAGCCAAACCAAGGCTGATCTGTAGGCTTTGTCACATATTGCCGGTGAGGAATGTGTTCTTGTTGCAGATTAAGGATGTGTCCAGTGAAGGCTTTCACTTGGTTGTCAACATCCCCCTGGAGAAGAGCATTCCAGTCGGTGGTGGCGAGCTCAGAGCAAAGGGCTGGCCAATTACCTCTCTCTCTCTCCCTTTCTCTCCCTCTCTTTCCATCTTTCCCATCCCTCTGCTCTATCTCTTCCTTTCTCTCTTCTCTCTCCCCTCCTCACATACACCTTCCATTCATCTTCCCTTCCCTCCCTTGGCCTCCCCTAACTCCCCTCCCTCCCCACACATAATCACTAGCCTTATTCCCAGCATTCTCTCTCCCTCTATATCCGTCTCTCTCTCCCTCCCTCCCTCTCTCCCTCCCTCCCTCCCTCTCACACACAAGCTCCTTTCCATGTCAAAAAAAAAAAAATAATATGGGTAACCCAAGAGGGCGGAGACCCAGGGGTCCGGAGGTCGAACCCAAGAAGGAGGAACCAGGGAGGGAAGAATGGGAGGTAGAGCTCACAAAAATGGAGGAAGTGTGTGGAAGGAAGCTAGTTGAGCTCAGCAGGGTAATTGAGGAGAGGATAGCTGAAGAGAGCAGGAAGTCGGGACAAGTCTTAGCGGCAGAAGATAAGATAAAGTGCTTAGAAGAGGAGCTAAAATAACTGAAACAGAATAGAGAGACAGATGACAGCACATGAATGACATCAGGGACTTCTATACAAGGCACAAACGAGAGGGCTGAAGGGATTCAGGAAAAGATGAGTACAGGACGACCGCAAATGTAGTTCCCATTTTTAAAAAAGGAGACAGAAAAGAGGCACTAAATTACAGACCAGTGTCACTGACGTGAATAGTATGCAAAGTCATGGAGAAGGTTATCAGTAGGAGAGTGGTGGAGCACCTGGAAGGGAACAAGATTATAAAAGATAACCAGCATGGATTCAAGGAAGGCAAATCCTGTGTCACAAACCTTCTGGAGTTCTATGACAAAGTTACAGGAGTGCGACACGAGAGAAATGGGCGAGTTGATTGCATTTTCTTGGACTGCAAGAAGGCCTTCGACACAGTTCCTCACAAGAGACTAGTGGAGAAACTAGAGGATCAGGCGCGTATAACAGGAAGGGCACTGCAATGGGTCAGAGAATACCTGACAGTGGGGCAACAACGAGTCATGGTACGGGATGAGGTATCACAATGGGCACCTGTGACGAGCGGGGTCCCACAGGGGTCGGTCCTAGGACCAGTGCTATTTCTGGTATATGTGAATGACATGATGGAAGGGATAGACTCAGAGGTGTCCCTGTTTGCAGATGATGTGAAGTTAATGAGGAGAATTAAATCCGATGAGGACCAGGCAGGACTTCAAAGAGACCTGGACAGGCTGGACACGTGGTCCAGCAACTGGCTTCTTGAATTCAACCCTGCAAATTGCAAAGTCATGAAGATCGGAGAAGGGCAAAGAAGACCGCAGACAGAGTATAGACTAGGTGGCCAAGGTCTGCAAACCTCGCTCAAGGAGAAAGATCTTGGGGTGACCATAACACCGAGCATGTCTACGGAGGCACACATCAACCAGATAACTGCTGCAGCATACGGGCGCCTGGCAAACCTGAGAATAGCGTTCCGATACCTTAGCAAGGAATCGTTCAAGACACTGTACACTGTGTACATCAGGCCCATACTGGAGTATGCAGCTCCAGTCTGCAACGCACACTTGGACGAACACGTCAAGAAATTAGAGAAAGTGCAAGGTTTGCAACAAGGCTAGTTCCGGAGCTCAGGGGTATGTCCTACGAAGAAAGGTTGAGGGAAATCGGACTGACGACATTGGATGACAGGCAGGTCAGGGGAGACATGATAACGACATGCAAAATACTGCGAGGAATAGATATGGTAGACAGAGACAGGTTGTTCCAAAGAGGGGACACACAAACAAGAGGTCACAATTGGAAGGTGAAGACTCAAACGAGTCATAGAGATGTTAGGAAGTATTTCTTCAGTCATAAAGTCGTCAGGAAGTGGAATAGCCTAACACGTGATGTAGTGGAGGCAGGAATCATACATAGCTTTAGGACGACGTATGACAAAGCTCTGGAGGCAGAGAGAGAGAGAGAGAGGACATAGTAGCGATCATTGAAGAGGCTTGGCCAGGAGCTGACTCGACCACTGTAATCACAATTAGGTGAATACAATTAGGTGAGTACACACACACACATACAAACACACACACACACACACACACACACACACACACACACACACACACACACACACACACAGGGAAGGCACTACAATGGATCAGGGAATACTTATCAGGAAGACAGTAGCGAGTAATGGTACGTGGCGAGGTGTCAGAGTGGGCACCTGTGACCAGCGGGGTCCCACAGGGGTCAGTCCTAGGACCAGTGCTGTTTCTGGTATTTGTGAACGACATGACGGAAGGAATAGACACACACACACACACGCACACACACACACATACACACACACACACACACACACATACACACACACACGCACACGCACACACAGACAAGACACGTACGACAAGAGAGAGAGAGAAGCGTCGGTAGATTGCATTTTCTTGGCCTGTCAGAAGGCGGTTGACAAAGTTCCAAACAGGAGATTAGTGCAAAAACTGGAGGACCAGGCAGGGATAACAGGGAAGGCACTACATTGGATCAGGAAATGCTTGTCAGGAAGACAACATCGAGTCATGGTACGTGGCGAGGTGTCAGAGTGGGCGTCTGTAACGATCGGGGTGCCACAGGGATCAGTCCTAGGACTGGTACTGTTCCTGGTATTTCTGAACGACATGACGGAAGAAATAGATGCCGAAGTGTCCCTGTTTGCGGATGATGTGAAGTTGAGAAGAATTCAGTTGGATGAGGCCCTGGCAGAACTACAGAGGGATCTAGACAGGCTGCAAGCCTGATCCAGCAGCTGGCTCCTGGACTTCAACCCCACCAAGTGCAAAGTAATGAAGATTGGGGAAGGGCAAAGAAGACCACAGACGGAGTACAATCTAGAGAGACAAACCCTACAAACCTCACCCAAGGAAAAGTTTCTTGTGGGTGAGTATAAAACCGAGCACATCTGAGGCGCACATCAACCAAATAACTACTGCAGCATACGGGCGCCTGGCAAGCCTAAGAACAGCATTTCGACGTCTAAATAAGGAGTCATTCAGGACTCTGTACACTGGGTACGTTAGGCCCATATTGGAGTATGCAGAGCCAGTTTCGAACCCTCATCTAGCCAAGCATATGAGGAAACTAGAGAAAGTGCAAAGGTTTGCAACAAGACTAGTCCCGGAGCTAAGGGGTATGTCCTACAAAGAGAAGTTAACGGAAATCGACTTGACGACACTGGAAGACAGAAAAGTTACGGGGAATATGATAACGACATGTAAAATACTGAGAGGAATCGACAAGGTGGACAGAGACAGGATGTTCCTGAGATGGGACACAGCAACAAGGGGTCACAGTTGGAAGTTGAAGACTCAGATGAACCACAGGGATGTTAGGAAGTATTTCTTCAGTTACAGAATTATCAGGAAGTGGAAAAGTCTGGGTAGTGATGTAGTGGAGGCAGGATCCATTCATAACTCATGGAGCGGGAAGAGTGACTGAGTAGCAGCCAGTGAAGAGGCGAGGCCAGGAGCTGTGACTCGATCCCTGCAACCACAACTAGGTGAGTACACACACACACACACACACACACACACACACACACACACACACACACACACGCACACACACACACACACACACGCACACACACACACACACACACACACACACACACACACACACACACACACACACGCTCACACACACACACACACACACACACACACACACACGCTCACACACGCTCACACACGCTCACACACACACACACACACACACACACACACACACACACACACACACACACACACACACACACACACACACACACACACACACACACACACACTGACATACTGTGTCACTGACGTGTATAGTACGCAAATTCATGAAGATGATCATCAGGAGGAGAGTGGTGGAGCACCTAGAAAGACACGAGCTTATAAACGACAACCAACATGGTTTCAGGGAAGGAAAATCCTGTGTCACAAACCTACTAGAGTTTTATGACAAGGTAAGAGAGAAGAGTGAATAGACTGCATTTTCTTGGACTGCAAGAAGGTCTTCGACACAGTTCCTCACATGAGGTTAATGCAAAAGCTATAGAATCAGGCACGCATAACAGGAAAGGCACTGCAATGGGTCAGAGAATATCTGACAGGGAGGCAACAACGAGTCATGGTGTGTGACAAGTTGTCAGAGAGCGCGCCTGTGACAAGCTGGGTTCCACAGGGCTCAAGTCCTAGGACCTGTGCTGCTTTTGACATATGCGAATGACTTGACAGAAAGGATAGACTCAGAAGTGTCCCTGTTTGCGGGATCAGGCAGTCGAGGATCAGGCAAGACTGCAAGGAGACCTCGACAGGATACAAGCCTGGTCCAGCAACGGGCTCCTTGAATTTAACCTTGCAAAATGCAAAGACATGAAGATAGGGAAAGGGCAAAGAAGACCGCAGACAGAGTATACTCTAGGTGGCCAAAGACTGTAAAACTCACTCAAGAAAAAAGATCTTGGGGTGAATATAATACCGAGTACATCTCCTGAGGCGCAAATCAGTGGCATAACTGCCGCAGCATACGGGCGTCTGGCAAACCTAGGAATAGCGGTCCAATACCTCAGTAAGGAATCGTTCAAGACCCTGTACACCATATACGTCAGGTCCATATTGGAGTATGCAGCATCAGTTTTGAATCCACACCTGGTCAAGCAAGTCAAGAAATTAGAGAAAGTGCAAATGTTTGCAACAAGAATAGTTCCAGAGCTAAGGGGATTGTCCGACGAAGGAAGGTTAAGGAAAATCGGCCTGACGACACTGGAGGAGAGGAGGGTCAAGGGAGACATAATAACGATATTTAAAATACTGCGAGGAATTAAAGTGGACAAAGACAGGATGTTCCAGAGATGGAACACAAAAAACAAGGGGTCACAATTGGAAGTTGAAGACTCCTATGAGTCAAAGGGATTTTAGGAAGAATTTCTTCAGTCACAGAGTTGTCAGGAAGTGGAATAGCTTAGAAAGTGATGTAGTGGAGGCAGGAACCATACATAGTTTTAAGACGAGGTTTGATAAAGCTCATGGAGCATTGATAGAGAGAACCTAGTAGCAATCAGTGAAGAGGCAGGGCCAGGAGCTATGACTCGCCTCCTGCAACCACAAATAGGTGAGTACAAATAGGTGAGTACATTATACTCACACACATACTGTACACACAGACACGCATACACATGCACTACACCCCCTCACAAGCCAGCAACCCACACACACAACCCAGCGCCCCCTCCCCCACACTAAAACACACACAGACACACATGGCAGGATGAAGAAACAAGGGTACCAGTGATAGCTGGGCTAAACAAGAAGCACTGGCAGAAAGGATCAAGAACAAAATGGAACAGAAATGGGACAAAAGGATAAGTAAGTTTTGCTATACAGTGGTCAAGAAGATATCTATATAGAGTGAGAAGTTGGAACTACAAACTCTTGCTGCTGTGGCAAGGATGCAGAGACTGCTGGAGGAACTAAAAGTTCTGAAGCAGAATTTAGATGTGAGGAAGAAGGGGAGATGTATGATGAAAGAAGACAGGGGAGAGTAAAGCGATTGAGAGCATCATCTCGGTAACAGGAGAGGACATGACTAAACTGACAGAGACTTAGGAGGTTCTTGACGGTAAAGAACCTGCCAATCAGATTAACATTCAAGTCAGAAATGATGCAAAAAAAAACCTTACAGAGGAAAAACTCTACGGCAATAGACGAGGCAATCAGCTCCCCCCATGAGACTCACTGAGGCCACTTAAGCATTCTGTGAACTAACAACTTCAAAGATCTACCAGCACTACACACCAACCAGGAAGATTAAGGACCAATTGGTGTAGTAGACATTTCCACACGGGACAGCCCACATGGGCTGTACTGCAAAGGATGAGAAGAAAACTAATCACTCTAATCACCCAGCACAAAAGAGAAATATTAAAATATCTTGTTCTCCAGGCTAACCAATACAAACACTGCCCAGAACAGTTCTGAAGAAGATCCAAAGGCTACTGGGGGTTAAACCCACATCCACACAATACCTTACACACTCCTTCACCGACATACACGTTGAGGAAATGACTACCCTTCTCGAGGATCCACAGGACCAAGCCAAGCTGTTGGGTGAAGTATGGGAGAAAATTCTCTCACATAACGATAGAAGATTCAACACCAACCACTACCAGTGGGTCAACGAATGGCAGGACAAAAACTGGGCAGACTTCCGCCCAATTCCATTAATTCATACATCTACCCTCGAAAATGAACACCCCCCTCACTAGACCAATTACCCTCAGGGAGATGAGCCAAGTCATTGGCTGAATAAGAATTAAGGACCCCGGCCCCTCAGGCATAACAGCTAAACAATTAAAGTACCTACCCAGTAACTGCAAGATGTCTCTGGTAAATGTCTTTAATGCTGTCTTGGCGTCTGGTCACTTCCCAGTGGCATTTAAGACAGCAAGGATGATTTTCCTGGCAAAACCTAGCAAGGGCAACCAGAACCCGGAGAACTTGAGACCTATCTCCTTACTGGAAGTGACTGGCAAAGTGTCCGAAAAAATCAGCCTGTAGCACGACAGCCTCATCTTCAAACTCGCCGATTTCCTGGATCACAACTCGATTTTTCTCAGGCTCATATACAACTTCCTAACAGGTAGAAGCATCATCCCCACCTTTAGTGGAATGTCAACAGTACCTTTCACACCGACAGCTGAAGTACCACAGGGTTTGTGCCTCAGCCTCATACTCTTCAGTGTACAGTGGAACCCCGATTTTCATCTGTCCCGTTATCTACAATTCAGTTTTCAACCACTTTTTTTCAGCGAAATTTCTCCCCTTTTTTGTATATCTGCTTGGAAATCGTCCATCGGCGGAACATGGCCAGTCATACTTTGTGACTCAGTCTGCCTTTGTCACTCGTAGAGGGTAGTAGTGATGGTGGTAGAGGGTGGTATTGATGGTAGTAGAGGGTGGTAGTGATGGTGGTAGAGGGTTATAGTGGCTGTGATGGTGGTAGAGGGTGGTAGTGATTGTGGTAGAGGGTGATGGTAGAAGAGGGCATTAGTGATTATGGTAGAGGGTGGTAGTGATTGTGGTAGAGGGTGGTTGTGATGGAGGTAGTGTTAGTGATGGTGGTAGAGGGCGGTAGTGATGGTAGTAGAGGGTGGTAGTGATTGTGGTAGAGAGTGGTAGTGATTGTGGTAGAGGGTGTTAATGATTGTGGCAGAGAGTGGTAGTGATTGTGGTAGTGACTGGGCCGGATTACCGCATAGGCAAACGAGGCATTTGCCTAGGGCCCCGCGCATTTGGGGGCCCCACGGTACAAGGGGTTCAGGGGCTCATCCAAGACTGCGCACATGGTGCAAGTGCAAAGGGGTCCCTACCTAAAAAGTTCAAGTGTTTGGAGAGTAAAATTAATTTTTAAAAATTAATCAAAACAAAAATAAATAATGAAATAAAATAAAATAAAAATAAATAAACCTAACCATAGATGGCAACACTCAACATGCCTTTGTTTACATCAGAACAGCTGTGTTTTCCCGCTAATGGGTGAGTATGGGAGATTCCTCTCCAATTTTCTGTAGTAATTACACGTTATCTAGACTTGTACTGTGACAAATTAACTGAAGTGCTGTTGATAGACATTGATGTGTATGGATAAATGTTTGTTTTCGCCTCTAAATGTTAAGGGAGGTACCTGATAGGGTTACTTGACCAGTAAAGACTCATGGACCAGTAAAGACGCATTTTTGGTAAAAATACTGTAAAGAAAAACCTAAAAACGCAAACTGACTTCCGTTTGTAGGTTTTAAAAGCACTTTGTCCTGTCTTTAAGTCTTTATCATTTCAATAACAGATCTCAATTGATTGATGTTCTACATCACTTCCGTCGCAAATGCTTAGTTTTCAAGTTGCGACGGAAGTGATGTAGAACATCAATTAATTTACTACATATTTCCCCAGAAACACATAAGCCACATCAGAAAATCGTTGGTTGGGTGAAACTGAAAATTGTCCCTGCATTCTTTAATTCTCATGTCCTTATCTATGGTGGTAGGCCATATATCATGCAAAACATAATGATTAGTTTAGTTATGAAAATGGTAATATAAATACCATTGTGCATTGTTCTTGGACTCAGTATGATTTCTGTTTAAGTAAATTGGAGATCAAGGAGGATGAATTAGTAAAATATTCGTAGCCCAAATCACTAACCTAATCTATGGTAAAAGTTCTGTATATGACTCCTTTCTGGTAACGTTTTGAATTTTTAGATGCGCAGCCAGAGGAAAGGGGGCTACAAGGGCCATATCCCCCCAATTGACAGAAAAAAATTAATTAAAAAATTAATAATAATTGATAATGAAAAATTTGTATTTGCATGATTACTGACAGTGATACATCCTCATTATGGCATCTCGTGAACGTGATGTTGGACGTTCTTATGCGAGTGGGTCACAGAAAAGAAAGAAGAAAATTCAAGAAGAAGAACAGAAAAAGAAAGATGTAGGAAGCTGCAGAAAGATCACAGACATGCTCACGAAAACAGTTTCTGATGTTACCAGTACAGTTGAATCTGCAGATACGTCAGATCATACAGGAAGCCCTCCCTCCATTATTTCTCAGCCAGCATCTACTTCTTTTGTGTCTCCTCTCAATGTCTCAACGGGCATTTCATCCACAGGATTTGTCTTAAAAGATCCTGCCTCATGGCCAAATGTAATCCCAGATTCTCTACGTAATGCTTTCATTGCAGAAAACTTCAGTCAAACTCTGAACATTGACTTTAGGAAATCAGCAAGGATTTATGATGATGGAAGTCGTCGTTGTTTAAAGTCATCTATGTTTTATAGGAAGCTTGCAAATTCAGAAACTGTGAAAAGATCATGGATGGTATACTCTGAGAGCTCAGGAAAAGTGTACTGTTCAGCATGCAAGCTATTTTCTACCAAAGAAAATACCTTCACACAGTGGTTCAATGACTGGAAAAATTCCAAGCGTTTCGAGGAACATGAAAACAGCACCACTCACAGGAGCTGCATTTTAGCCAGGCTTATTGGATTCTCATTTGGAAAATCAAACTGAAAAAGAGCGCACTTATTGGAGAAAAGTTCTAGAAAGAGTTGTTGCTGTTGTAAAATTCTTAGCTCTAAGAGGACTTGCTTTCCGTGGAGAAAATGAGGTTTTTGGTTCGGAAAACAATAGCAATTTCCTAGGGATCATAGAACTGTTAGCACAATTCGATCCATTCTTAGCAAATCATGTGTCACGCCTTGGGAATGCAGGAAAAGGCACTGTATCTTACATGTCATCTACTATATGCAATTAATTTATTGAACTGATGACTAAGAAGGTCCTCAATAACATCACAGCAGCTGTGAAAACTGAAAAATACTTTGCAATAAGTATAGATTCAACACCAGATATGTCACATACAGATCAATTGACATTCATTGTTCGCTTTGTCGACTCCAGCGGTAAGCCTGTAGAGCGCTTTATAAAATTCATTCCTCTTTCAGGCCATGATGGAGAAACAATGATGAATGTAGTACTGGATACTCTGCTTGAACATGATCTCTCTATTATGGATTGCCGTGGCCAGAGCTACGACAATGCAAGTAACATGTCGGGTAAATATAATGGATTGCAAGCCCGTATCAAGCAAATCAACCCACTTGCTGAATATGTGCCCTGCTCAGCACATTCTCTTAATCTTGTTGGGTCATGTGCTGCGGAGTGTTATGTCACTGCAGTTTCATTTTTTGGACTTTTACAAGCACTCTTTAATTTTTTCTCTGCTTCAACGCATCGGTGGAGTATACTCAAGTCAACCATTCATGGAGATGTCATCAAATCATTATCAACAAGAAGGTGGTCAGCGCAGCATGATGCAGCACATGCTTTGAAAGACAGCTTTGCTGAAATACGTTCTGCTTTGATCCAAATAGCAGAGGATGAAGACCAGACAGCAGCTTAGCATCAAAATTGGAAGATTTTGAATTGGCCTTACTCTCTGTGCTTTGGGACTGTATACTGGAACGGTTAAATGCCTCGAACAAGACACTTCAGAAAATTTAAATTGAAATGGCTACTTGTGCTAACCTCTATGCAGGCTTAGTGGAATTTGTAAACTCACTTCGCAATGATGAAGCTTTTGAAATGTTTGAAGAATTTATCCTTTTCATTAATGCTTTTTATATATTTCTCATTGATTTCTGTATATAAAACTATAGTTATTCTCTATAAAATGCATTTTCTGTTAATATTTTTGGGTGTCTGGAATGGATTAATTTGATATACATTATTTCTTATGGGAAATATTACTTCAGTTTTTGTACAAATCGGTTTTAGGCCGACTTTCTGGAACGGATTAAAAACGAAAACTGAGGCTCCACTCTATATGGAAACAACCTCCCCCAGCCTGAATTCAATGATACTATCATCACTCAGTTTGTGGATGATGTTAACAATGTTGTATCATCCACCTCCATATCAGGTGCAAACAAGCATAGGAGAGAAATAGAAAAAATGAATTAGGAACTACGACGAACAGCGAACTGGGAGAAGATATGGAGAATCACAACTAACCCAGATAAAGTCCTCATCAGCACCATCGGCTGTTTTGCATCAACCATAGATGACAAACGGGGTATCTTCATCAGAGGTACACGTATCGCTATCAGAAACCCAAACATGATCCTGGGTTACGAGATCGATAGATTGCTCCACTCCAAATCTAACGTCTCCAAGAAGGTGAACTTAGCAAAAATCCACCTCAGTCAACTCTTCAGATTCAAATGAGTCCCCTCCCACATCAGAAAGCACCTTCAGAAGATGATGATAAGACCTATGCTGGAATACCCTAGTTTATCCATGTCACTAACAACTAAAACCAACATGTTGCAGCTAAAAAGAGTCTGGAACAGGGAACTCCACTTTATCACAGGCATCAGACGAAGAAACAGAATCAAGATGGAAAACATACACAACCAACAGGGGATCGATGCAATAAATCACCCTAATCACCCAGCACAAAGAAGAAATATGGAAATATCTTGTTCTCCAGGCTAACCAATACAAACACCGCCCAGAACAGTTCTGTAGGAAGATCGAAGGCTGCTGGGGGCTAAAGCCACATCCACACAACACCTTACACACTCCTTCACCGACATACACGTTGAGGAAATGACTACCCTTCTCGAGGATCCACAAGAGCAAGCCAAGCTGATGGGTGAAGTATGGGAGAAAATTCTCTCACACAATGATAGAAGGTTCAACAACTACCACTACCAGTGGGTCAACGAATGGCAGGACAAAAACTGAGCAGACTTCCACCCAATTCCATTGACTGGTACATCTACCCTCGAAAATGAACACCCCCTCACTAGACCAATTACCCTCAGGAAGATGAGTCAAGTCATTGGCAGAATGAGAATTAAGTACCCTGGGCCCTCAGGCATAACAGCTAAAAAATAAAAGTACCTACCCCATAACTCCAAAATGTCTCTGGTAAATGTCTTTACTGTTGTCTTGGGGTCTGGTGACTTCCCAGTGGCATTTAAGACAGCAAGGATGATTTTCATAGCAAAATCTGATAAGAACAAACAGAAGCTGAAGAACTAAAGACCTATCTCCTTACTGGAAGTGACTGGCAAAGTCTTCGAAAAAATCGTCGTGTGGCATGACGGCCTCATATTCAAACTTGCCACAACTCGACCTTTCTCAGGTTCATATACAACTTCCTGACAGGTAGAAGTATCATCCCCACCTTCAATGGAATGTCAGCAGTACCATTCACACCGACAGCTGAAGTACCACATGGCTCGTGCCTCAGCCCCATACTCTTCAAAATACATGTAAATGACCTCCCCCAGCCTGAATTCAATGATACCATCATCACCCAATTTGCGAATTATGCTAACCATGCTGTATCATCCACCCCAATATCAGGTGCAAACAAGCACAGGAGAGAATTAGAGAAAATTAATTAGGAACTATGAAGAACAGCGAACTGGGAGAAGAAATGGAGAATCACAACTAACCCAGATAAAGTCCTCATTAGCACCATCGGCTGTTTTGCATCAAGGGGGTATCTCCATCAAAGGTACTTGTATCGCTATCAGAAACCCAAACAAGATCCTGGGTAATGAGATCGACAGATTGCTCCACTCTCAATCTCATGTCTCCAAGAAGGTGAACCTAGCAAAAATTCACCTCAATCAACTATTCAGATTCAAGAAGCACCTTTACAAGATGATGATAAGATCTATGCTGGATACCCTTGCTTATCCATGTCACTAACAACTAAAACCAAGATGTTACAGCTACAAAGAGTCCAGAACAGAGCACTCCGTTTTATCACGGGCACCAGGCATAGAGACAGAATCAAGATGGAAGACCTACAGATCCAACAGGAGATCAATGCAATAAATGTCAGGCTAGATAAACTATAAAAGGGACAACTATACTACATGCAGGAGTTCTATATACCAGACAGAGAAACCCCTCCACAACCGATGAACACCATCGACTACATCATCAGCACACCTCCCCACAGAAACCCAAGGATTACCCTCCAACAAAGGGTCTGATGCTTCATTCGCATGGAGAACTTCCCAAGACCAAGGATCCAGAGTGACCTCCCCAAAGATATAGAAGAATGGATACCATCAGAACCATTCTGCATCCAACAACAACGATAAATGCACCCCAATTTAAGGAGACTTACTTCAAACAGACCGCACCTTACAACTAACCTTGTAACATCTGCAAACATCCTACGGCGGGACACCACCACAGAAACAGCTCAGCCAACCAACTCCAGGCTAGCAGCCAATCTCCATCAAATGCTCTGCAACCAACATGTGCAGCATAGCCTTACAACTGACCTCTTGTGTAAAAAAAAAAATTATGAACTGCACCAAAGCGGTTAGGCCACTTGCCTTTATTACCCCACCTCCCCTCAATGCATCCACCCCTTTCCCATATTACTATCCCAGACTCATCCTTCTTCCTTCCCCTTCTTACATAAGCTCTAGTCATACAAGTTCCAAGTTCCATGCAACTATTAAAGGGTTCCCAAAAATACCAGCTAGTGTACCATTACCATGACCCCAGTACACTGAGGTCAGTGGTCACATGTGGTCATACCTGCCTAAGCTCTTGGGAGTTAGCGAGGGCTGTTACCAAGCATCATGGCTTGTTGTAGTGTTTTAGAATCTCAGGTTAAAGTGTTGAAGAAGGAGATTCTACTTCTTCAGGAGGAAAATAGGAGGCTGAAGATTCGCATAGATGAGTTTGGGAGCGAGTGTGAGAAGGATTTAGCTGGTAAGGAGGAAATGGTCACAAGCAGTAATAGTGGCAGCTGCTTTAAGAGGCAAATGGTTCACAGTTCAGGAAGAAGAAGGATGAGGAGAGTTAATAGTTAAGATGTGAAGATAGGAAATCGATTCTCTGTTCTCCAAGACGAGTGTACTTCAGTGGTTAGTAAGGTTGAAGGTACCACTGATTCCCCTTCATATCAAGGTAAGAATATTTTAATAGTAGGCGATTCTCAGGTAAGATATATGGAACATGCATTTTGTAACAGAAACAAAAAGGTCAGACAGAGAGTGTGCCTTCCTGGAGCTGGTGTTGGTGACGTAGTCAGCAGGTTGGATAATATTATGGCAGGTAATGGGAACAAGCCCATTATCTTAATGCTGGGGGTAATGACATTGGGAAGGGCAGGAGAGAGGAGCTGCTGGATAAGTACAGGTCAGCCATAGAAGTAGTTAGGTCTAAGGGAGGGATCCCAGTCATATGTAGCATCTTGCCTAGAAAGGGAATGGGCAATGAATGGATGTCTAGGGCAATTGGTATAAATTGCTGGCTAGACAGGTACTGCAAGGAACTTGTAATCCCATTCATTGATAACTGGGACCTATTCTTTGGCAAACGTGATATGTATGCAAGGGATGGGGTTCATCTCACTGGGGAAGGAGTGGTTGCATTAGCCAATTCGATTGAGAGGGTAATTGATGACTTGTCTAGGAATTCAAACTGATAGATTATAGAGGTATGGGTGTTTGTGGGAAACAATCAGGCTGCAGCATTAGGTTTAAAAAACAGCAGTTATTACCGTGATACCTCAGGGATATGTTTAAAAGACAATATTCAAAATAAAGTTGGTAGTAATGGCAAATCAATTGATCAACAAAGAGAGATAGTAGCGGGCAACGAGTGACTAGCTTACTAAACAAATAGTAGGAGTCTAAGAAATAAAATAGATGAGCTAAGATTACTTGCAAATGTAGGTAATATAGACATTATTGGCATAACAGAGACCTGGTTCAACCTGAAAGATAGAGAAATGCCTTCTGAATGCAACATACAGGGTTATAAACTATTCCACACTGATAGGGTGAACAGGAAGGGTGGTGGAGTGGCGATGTCTGTCAGAGAAAATTTGAATTGTTGTTGTAGACATGATATAAGATTAGAAACATCGAACACAGAATCTGTTTTGCTACAGTTTCTCGACAGACGTGACAAATTAATTTTGGGTGTGATTTATAGGCCCCCAAACCTTGATAGGGAGTGCAGTAAGCTGTTATGGGACGAAATTCATAAGGCATCTAGATATGAAAATGTTGTGATAATGGGAGATTTTAACTTTAGACAAATAGATTGGAACAATATGACAGGAAATATTGAGTCTAGAGACTTTCTTGATACGGTTCAGGATTGCTTTTTAGAACAGGGTCTGACAGAACCAACTAGAGGAAACAATCTGCTTGACTTAATTCTCGCCAACAAAGATTCACTAATTAATAGCCTTGAGGTTAATGATGAGCTTGGGGAAAGTGATCACAAATCACTTAGTTTCAGTATATCATGGAATTACCCAGATAACTGCAATCAAATCTCTTGGCCGACTTCATGGGACTGAAAAATTACCTGGGTGGGCTAAATTGGGATGACCTGATTTTGGGTCAGGTAACTGATCTTGTTTGCCACTATGACGTTTTTCAGAGCATAGTTCTAGCTGCCCAGACAACTTTTGTTCCGAGTAGGGAAATTAGATCTAACAAAAATGATCCCAAATGGATGAACAATAGATTAAAACATCTCATTGGTCAAAAGAGAGGCATATATAGGCGTCAAAAGAGGGGATGGGCATTTAAGAAATCAATATATTCAATTAAAGACAGAAATAAAGAAAGGAATAAGAAAAGCAAAAAGGAATTGTGAGGCTAAGGTCGTAAGGGATTCAAAGACTAACCCAAAAGGGTTCTTTCAGGTATACAGAAGTAACATTAGGGACAAGATTGGCCCACTTAAGAGTAACTCCGGTCAGATCACTGAGAGTGATAAGGATATGTGTGAAATTCTGAATACCTACTTCCTCTCAGTTTTCACCCAGGAAAATACTAGCGATATTCCTGAAATAATAGATTATGAAGAACAGGATGATAAACTATGCACGATTGCGGTAACTAGTGACATGGTCCTCAGACATATAGAGAAACTAAAACCTCACAAATCCCCAGGTCCTGATGAACTGTTTGCAAGGGTGTTAAAGGAATGTAAAGAGGAACTTAGCATACCTTTGGCTAATTAACATATCACTACAAACTGGCATAGTGCCTGATTAGTGGAAAATGGCAAATGTAATACCTATTTACAAGGCCGGTGACAGGTCCTTGGCTTCGAACTATAGACCAATAAGCCTTACCTCAATAGTGGGAAAATTTATGGAATCAATAATTGCCGAAGCAATTCGTAGCCATCTTGATAGGCACAGATTGATTAATGAATCTCAACAAGGTTTTACAAAGGGGCGTTCGTGTCTTACTAATTTACTAACTTTTTTCACTAAGGTGTTTGAGGAGGTAGATCATGGTAATGAATATGATATTGTGTATATGGACTTCAGTAAGGCTTTCAATAGAGTTCCACACCAGAGGCTACTGAGGAAACTTAAGGCACACAGAATAGGAGGAGAAATTTTTTCCTGGGTAGAGGCATGGCTGACAAATAGGCAGCAGAGAGTTTGCATAAATGGGGAGAAATCAGAATGGGGGCACGTCACAAGCGGTGTTCCTCAGGGATCAGTGCTGGGCCCGTTATTGTTCACAATTTACATAAACGACATAGACGAGGGAATAAATAGTGATATAAGCAAATTTGCTGATGACATCAAAATAGGCCGTCCAGTTCATTCTAATAAGGACACTAGAGCACTCCAGGATGATTTGAATAGACTGATGCAATGGTCGGAGAAGTGACAGATGCAGTTTAATATTGACAAATGCAAAGTTCTAAATGTTGGACAGGTAAATAACCATGCCACATATAAACTAAATAATGTAGATCTTAATACTACTGATTGCAAAAATGATTTAGGAGTTCTGGTTAGCAGTAATCTAAAACCAAGACAACAGTGCATTAGTGTTCGCAATAAAGCTAACAGAATTCTTGGTTTCATATCTAGAAGCATAAATAATAGAAGTCCTCAGGTTGTTCTTCAACTTTATATATCCTTGGTTAGGCCTCATTTAGACTATGCTGCTAAGTTCTGGTCACCGTATTACAGAATGGATGTAAATGCTCTGGAAAACGTAGAGAGGAGGATGACGATGATGATCCCATGTATCAGAAATCTTCCCTATGAGGATAGACTGAGGCCCTAAATCTGCACTCTCTCGAAAGGCGTAGAATTAAAGGGGATATGATCGAGGTGTATAAATGTAAAACAGGAATAAATAAAGGGGATGTAAATAGCGTACTGAAAATTTCCATCCAAGACAGGACTCGCAGCAATGGTTTCAAGTTGGACAAATTCAAATTCAGGAAGGATATAGAAAAGCACTGGTTTGGTAATAGAGTTGTAGATGAGTGGAACAAACTTCCGAGTACAGTTATTCAGGCTAAAACGTTGTGTAGTTTTAAAAATAGATTAGATAAATACATGAGTGGGTGTGGTTGAGTGTAAGTTGGACCTGACTAGCTTGTGCTGCTGAGTCTGGTGCCGTGCTCCTTCCTTGAGTGGAGGTGACCAGACAGGGTGGGTCATTGAGCTAATCCTGGGTGGGTGGGTCATTGCATGGGTCAGTAGGCCTGTTGCAGTGTTCCTTCTTTCTTATGTTCTTATGTTCTTACAAGAAAATGAACTAAGCAAGAGAGTAAGAATACACCAGGGGCACGAGGGACAGGGGGACAGGGCAGGTACCGGCAGATGTGGGAGTACATCCTCAAAGGAAACAGCAAACCCAACTGCACACAGATCCACCCACAGCATCCCTTCCACCCCTACCACCCCACACCAACCAAACTCAAAAACACTCCAAAGCTACAATACCCATCCCCCTACCCAGCACAAATACTGCTATAGCAGCAGACTACCATAATATTCAGGCCTGCCTATCACACCCACTGCCAGCACCAACCACTCCCAGAATACAGTCCTGACAAGCTGAAGGTGTGGTACACCAGCGTAGATTGTATTACAAATAAAAATGAGGAGTGGCAGGAAAGAAACACTGAGGGATACTCAGACACTATAGTAATCACATAGACAAAGTTCATGGAAGTAATAACAGACATGATCTTCCCATCTGGTTATCAGTTCCTGAGGAAAGATGAGGAGGGGAGGGGCAGATGGTTGAATAGGAGTTGCACTGCTCATCAAAACCTAATGAACTTTTGAGGAGATTGGTGAACTAGTCAGAGGGGTAGCAGTTGACTACATAGTAGGAGCACTGCATACTGGGGACCCAAAAATGATGGTAGCATTGATGTACAACCCACCACCAAACAGCAGGAGGCCAAGATAGGAATATGGCTAGAGCAATAGGGTGATGGCGGACACGCTAGCCAACATTGCCAGAAGTGCCCACATGAGCAGGGAAAAGTTACTCATTATGGGGGATTCCAACAATAAGGAGATAGACTGGGAGAATCTGATGCAACATGGGGGACCAGAGGCATGGAGAGCCAAGATGTTGGAGGCAGTACTTGAAAACTTCATTTACCAACATGTTAAGGACACAACTAGAGAGAGAGGAGACAATGAACCAGCAAGCCTAGACCTCGTATTCACCTTGAGTGGTTCAGACATAGAAGATATCACACACATAAGGCCCCTAGCCCCTAGTGATCACATGGTCATGAGTTTCGAATACAGAGTGGAGGAAATAATGGAGAGTGAAGCAGCACAAGGAGGACAGGAAAAGCCAAACTTCCAAAAAAGGGACTACACAAGTATGAGGCATTTCCTCCATGAGGTACAGTTGGTAAGCGAGCTAGAGGGAGGCAGAAACAACGAGAATACCAGAGTTTACCATGAGGTGATGATCCAGCAAAGCCAAGTGTACAAGGGTATGGAAAAATAATAGAAGGCAAAGGACCCAGGAAAACAGGGAGTTAAGTGGAAGAGCCAGACATGAATATGCATGAATAAGGAAAGAAGCCCAGCGTCAATATGAGAATAATAGCATCAAGAGCCAAATCTGACCCAAAGTTGTTATACAGCCACATCATGAGGAAAAAAACAGTCAAGGATCAGTTGATCCTTGAGCCGAATCTGACCCAAAGTTGTTTTACAGCCACACCAGGAGGAAAACAACAGTTGAGGATCAGGTGATTGGGTTGAGGAAGGAAGGAGGAGAACTCAGAAGGAATGATCAGGAAGTATGTGAAGAGGTCAGCTCAACATTCAGGGAAGTATTCACAGTGGAAACAGAAATGTTCCCAGAAAACTGATAAGGTGCACCAGCAAGTGCTGGACACACTGCACACAACCTGAGATGAGGTGAAGAATCTGCTAGGGTAGCTAGGTACCTGGAAGGCGGTGGGCCCTAATAATATCTCTTCTTGAGAGAGGGAGCAGATGCATTGTGTGTGCTACTCATAACTATCTTCAACAAATCTGCCCAAACAGGGCAACTGCCTGAGGTGTGGAAAACAGCAAGTGTAATCCCGATTTTTAAGAAAGAAGACAGACAGGCTGCACTAAATTACAGACCTGTGTCGCTGATATGTATGTAAAGTTATGGAGAAGATTTTCAGAAAAAGACTGGTAGAGCACCTAGAATGGAATGGACTAATATATGACAACCAGCACGGCAATTCTATGACAAGGTAACAGAAGTGAGACAAGAGAGAGAGAGTGATGGGTAGACTGCAACTTCTTGTACGGTAAGAAGGCTTTTGACATAGTACAACATAAGAGACTGGTTTAAAAACTAGAGGAGCAGGCAGGAATAAGAGGGAAAGTACTGCAATTGATCAGGGAGTAACTGACAGGAAGCAAACATGTGTCGTGCCGAGACGAGGTGTCAGAGTGGATGTATGCGTCGAATGAGGTTTTACAAGGATCAGTCTTAAGTCCAGTGTTGTTTCTTGTATATGTGAATATGTCAGAAGGGATAGAGAAGAGGTGTCCCTGTTTGCAGACGATGTGAAACCAATGAAGAAAATACGAGCGGAAGAGGATGAGGTAAACCTACAAGGAAATCTGGAGAGGTTGCAAGCCTGGCCTGATAAATGGCTCATATATTTTAACCCAATCAAGTGCACAGTAATGAAGACTGGGGAAACATAAACGAGACCGAGGACGGTCGAAGGCTGCAAAACTCACTCAAAGGAAAAGGATCTATGGGTAAGCATCACACAGAGCACTTCAAATAACTGCTGCAGTATACGGGCGCCTGGCAAACCTTAAAATAGTGTTTCGTCATTCAGGACACTGTACACCGTGTACGTCAGATCTATATTGGAGTATGCAGCTCCAGTATGGAACCAACACCTGGTGAAACACGTAAAGAAATTAGAGAAAGTGCAAAGATTTGCAACAAGACTAGTCCCAGAACTGACGGGTTTGTCCTACGAGGAGAGGTTACAGGAGGACAGGAGGGATAAGGGGGACATGATAACAATGAATAATACTGAGATGAATTGACGTGGAGGACAGTTACCAAATGTTTCAGAGATATGACACAGAATGTTAGGAAGTTAGGAAGATGTTAGGAAGTATTTCTTCAGCCATAGATTTGCCAGGAAGTGAAACAGTCGGGAGAGTGATGTACTGGAGGCAGGATTCATACATAGCTTTAAGAAGAGGTATGATAAAGCTCTTTAATTAAGCATGGAGAGAGTGGACCTAGTAGCGACCAGTGAAGAGGCGGGGCAGGAAATATGGCTAAATCTCTGCAACCACGATTTGGTGAATTTGATGAGTACACACACACACACACACACACACACACACACAGATCTGGGGGTGAGTATAACACCGAGCATATCTCCTGAGGCGCACATCAATCAGATAACTGCTGCAGCATACGGGCGCCTGGCAAACCTACGGATAGCGTTCCGATACCTCAGTAAGGATTCGTTCAAGAATATGCATGGAGTATGCAGCACTAGTTTGGAATCCACACCTAGTCAAGCACGTCAAGAAATTAGAGAAAGTGCAAAGGTTTGCAACAAGACTAGTCCCAGAGCTACGGGGGTTGTCCTACGAAGAAAGGTTGAGGGAAATCGGCCTGACGACACTGGAGGACAGGAGGGTCAGGGGAGACTTGAAAACGACATATAAAATACTGCGCGGAATAGACAAGGTGGACAAAGACGGGATGTTCCAGAGAAGGGACACAGACACAAGAGGTCACAATTGGAAGTTGAAGACTCAGATGAATCAAAGGGATGTTAGGAAGTATTTCTTCAGTCATAGAGTAGTCAGGCCGTGGAATAGCCTAGAAAGTGACGTAGTGGAGGCGGGAACCATATATAGTTTTAAGGCGAGGTATGATAAAGCTCATGGGGCAGGGAGAGAGAGAGAGGACCCAGTAGCAATCAGCGAAGAGGCGGGGCCAGGAGCTATGAATCGACCCCTGCAACCACAAATAGGTGAGTACACACGAACATAAGCACACACACGAACACTAGCATAAGTGTCTCAATCTTCAAACATACGCACAAACAATAACTCGCATAAACATACACAAACACACAGAGGTGCTCCTGTTCGCAGACGACGTGGAACTAACGAGGAGATTACAAGCAGACATAGACCAGCATAGACTACAAAGGGATCAGGACAAGCTACAGGCCTGGTCCGACAAATGGCTTCTAGAGATTAACACCACAAAGTGCCTAGTTATAAAATTTAGTGATGGACAAAGATGACCGCAGACGGAGTATAGGGTGGGGAATTCAAAGGCTGCAAACCACACTCTTATAGAAGGATCTTGGCGTGAGGATCATTCCGAGCACATTCCCTGAGACACAGCCAAATAAGTGCTGCAGCATACGCGATTCTGGCAAAACTAAAAATAACATGTCGATGTCTAAATTAAGAGTCATTCACGACATTGTACACCGTGTGCGATAGGCCATTTTGGAGTTCGCAGCACCAGTATGCAACCCATACGTGGCTAAAGACGTCAAGAAATTTGAAAGTGCTCAGGTTTACAAGAGAGCTAGACCCGGAGGTAAGGGGTATGTTGTACTAGGAGAGATTAAGGGAACTCAGCATGATGATACTGGAGGACAAGAGGGATACGAGAGGGATATGATAACGACGTACAAAATACTGAGAGGAAGTGACCAGGTGCACACAGGCAGAATGTTTTCAAGATGGGATACAGGAACTAGAAAATATAATTGGAAGTTGAAAACTCAGAAGAGCCATAGGGATGTTTGGAAGCATTTCTTCAGCCCTAGAGTTGTCAGTAAGTGAAACTATCTGCAGAGTGAAGTAGCAGAGGCTATGTCTTTAAAAGGTACAATAAGGCCTTTGGAGCCGGGAGAAAGTGGATACAGCAGCGACCAACGAAGAGACAGGGCCAGGAGCTGTGAATCGACCCCCTGAAACCAAATATAAGTGAGCACATATAGGTAAGTACATACACACACAGCAAGAAATTTAATGAGGTATTCTCAGAAGTTATTGGGATGACACCAGAGCGCCAAAACTATAGAATGCAAGTTTTAAAGTAGCTTTTAAGGACATCAACAAGGAGGCAGTCAAGACCTATAGAAAGCCGGCACATTTTCTAGTAAGCAGAGCCAGTATAAAACCTGCTTCTGATAAAGCATATAAAAAGTAAGAAAAATGCAAAGTTATGCAACGAAACTATTTCCAGTCCTGATTGGCATCAGCAATAAGGAGAGACTAGTGGGGCTTAGCATGACATTAGAAGCAGAAGGACCAGTGTTGATAAAATTATGATTCGCAAAATACTCAAAAATGGACAATGTTGATATGACCTGCTTGAATGGCAGGTCTGAGGTACACGAGGCACAGCTAGAAGTGAAAATCACGAGAGTCACATGGATGTTAGGCAAGACTTCTGCAGGCTTAGTGTGGTCTGGAAGTAAAACGACCTAAAGAGCCAAGTGGTGGGGAAAAGCTCCATATATAGCTTTAAGAAATGTAATGCAAGGAGAGAATGAACCATTGATGGCCAGTGGAGTGGCGGAGCCACTGGCAGAGACACTATCCTTACAAATACATACCAACACACACACACACACACACACACACACACACACACACACACACACACACACACACACACACACACACACACACACACACACACACACACACACGCACACACACGCACACACACACGCACACACACACACACACACACACACACACACACACACACACACACACACACACACACACACACACACACACACACACACACACACTCACACACACTCACACACACACACACACACACACACATGAACTGTGACTCTAACCCCTGCAACCACAAACAGCTGAGTACTAGTAAGTGAGTACACATACTGTTAAAGTAAAGGAATGAGAGAGAATATGATAATAAAATAAGTCCCTATCTCGGTTGTTGCATGATCCGTGAAAGTATAGTGTAAAGTGCTCCAATAGTTACTCAGTCTTAGACACAATGGTTATCTTTGTATAAAGTCAAAAATTTACAACGAAATAATTTCAAGCATAGTAGTAATTCAATGAAATTTTCCTGGGCACTATAAAATAGAAATATTTATGCTACCAGTGGGAAATTAACATTGCTGAAAATGGCTAACATGCGGCATGCTGGATCGAATGGAAATAAATCTTATATAATGAACATTAAAAAATAGGGGAAATATTCAGGGACTGGAAAAAATAACACAAACTTCCCTCTCTGTGTCAGCAGGTTTACAAGAACTTTTCGTTTACTAAGAACTAATTGCTAGGTATCTTAGCAAACATGAACAGGTGAAATTACGTTGGTAATATAAAGTTAGAGTTTTCAATATCTAGCATTAGATACTGACAAAACTAAATGTATTTCGGCTTCTGGCGATTCGAAGAAGATATTCTTGTATTCCATGACCCTTAGTCCTTTTTCCCTCGATGTAAAGTATTGAATAACTTAATAATGCAGCGATAGCACTGAAGATTTGAAGAGAATGAAAGAGGTATTTACAAGCCTAATATCCAATTTCCAAATATTTCAGAGGGACCGAAAAGACCAGTACCCTAAAATGCATAAGCACATCAAGTCTGAAGCCACTCGGATGTTGCTGTGTCCAGTAATCAGCATGGAAATGTGGAAGCAAATCAGGTTTAATACCCATAAATGTTCACATGAAAAGCAGTATTTCATTTTATCCAATTGTTTCAACAAGAAAACAAATTGGAAACAACACAGAACGAAATAAATTCAAACTTTTCTCTAAGATTCACCAGCTTTTAAGAAAGTATGTTTTATGTAAGTTTAGTGTTCATAACTAAACTTTCAACAATGGTCTTGAGGTCACACAAACGTAATAAACACATACAGCAGTATTAAGTTTAACCTCCGAATAAAATCAGTTACTAGGATTTATTTCTAATCTCAAGAGACAATCTGCGTTTATTTCACAAAATCAGTCTGATAAATGAAATTGGCTAATAATAACCTAACATCAAGAGGTTGATTCCTTTGAGGAAAACACATCATCACTAAATGCTTAAAACTGACCAGAACAAGAATTTTTTATTTATTAAAAAAAGAAAAAAAGTGTCGATACGCAGCCTAAACCCATGAAATATTCCTCCCATTTCCTACTATTCATAAACGGTTAAACATTCATGACGCTAACAATTACTGAATTTTATGTAGATGAAAGCTCTAAGCCCGTAGGAGTGACAAAGAGCCCGTGGATTGGGACACATTCAGATTCAATCAAAGTAAAGGGAAGAAAAGCCCACTTCTTAGAATAAAACCCCCTCACCAGCATTAAGGCAATAAAATGTAAGTGTAAATAATGTTGTACCATACCGAGATTAAAACTGGCAAAATAGTATAAACATATTCCATTATATATATAGGGAGGTACCACCTCTAGAACTGTTCTAGGTACCCTTATCCACAGAGAAAATAATAAACTTGCTTCAGGGAAAACTCAAGGTTCTCCCTGAAGCTGTTTGAGAATTTTCTCCTACCACCCCTTATAATAAGATAAATATTTTATTGAAAGACAAAATACATTGACAAAACATTCACAAAAATACAAAAGAAAGTAAAACAGCATAGATAACAACGCAGAACTACATCTCGAATATTTCGTCCAGTTCCCCGGCGGTGGGCCGCATGCTCAGAATGCTGCAGTCATTTCCTCTCTGGATCGTAACACTGAGTCTCTGAAAGAGGAAGTTGGTTTCTATGACGAGCATTTCACCCAGTTCTTTGAGGAACTTTAGAGCACACTTGCCCCATGCTCCAAGGGTCTCCGACCCTATTGGGGGAAGGTCTTCATATTTGCGGATGTTCTGGGTCTCCCTGTGGCTGGCAGCTCCACCCCCTTCAGCTTCGGAGTATGGCAAGTAGGTGTCTGACAATGTGGCGGCACAGGTGTAGTCCCAGGCAATCTGCTTTCCATCCTACCAGGGTAGCATAGTGGCTCCATCAGGACGCTTTTGAATTCCGTCAGACCTATGCACTTGGGGTTCCGTTGAGCTGGGCAACGGGCTTTAGCGAGGCTTCCCTTTATGATGTCATTGACCTCCTCATGCCTGACATACTTCCCTTCTGCTGTGTGACACACGAGACCATGAAGTCCGAATTGATCAGCCGTCGCCCTGCCGCAAATACACCTATGCTCGGTGAGGATGGGGGCGGCTAGGCGAAAAGCAACACCAATCCGAATGGCCTGTGGGTCGAGTCGAGTGCCCAGGGAGGAATTGGGAACAGCTAAAAGGAAATCTCCTGAGTGTGGTGCCTTCACTGTCAGGAGACAAGCTTTGTCCTTTCCTGAAGCGTTGGTGATCATTGTGTTGGCGATTTTTTCCATGATCGGTTTGTCCCAATGGGACTTTTTGTGTTCTTTGGGAGGAGCTGGTTTACTGGAAGAGTCTGCAATGGTGTCCCACCGAATCGCTGTTTCAGTAAACCTGGGGTCTCGAGCTCCTACCACGTCTCTCAAGCATTTGGGGACAATCTTCTTGACTAATCCACTGGAAGCCAAACACGAAGACAGAAAAGCAGGTAAAGCAACATGCGTTGCTTTGCGCACCCCTATACCTCCCAGTCGCACTGGGAGGGTTGCCTGATTCCATTGCTGATCCTCTAGTGGCAGGTTCAGTGCCTTCTTAAAGGTTGATCTCAGGTGTGCATCATATTAGTCTAGTGTTGGGTTGTCAAAAGAGGGTGTACACCTCAGGAAGTGAGTCTTGACATAGTAAGACACCTTGTGAGGAGATACAGAACATCATGGGCATCAAGATCGCTTATCTCCTCCATTCTCATCAGGTCATTCAATTTGTCCTTGAAGACAGTGTCGATGGCCTGGTGACCCAGCGGTGCTCCGAAGAGGGTACTGTTGGATGGAGTGGTAGTAGAGACTTCTGGGAGGATTCTTCGCACGGCATTGATTATTCCCTGGTTCGCTGTGATGATTTCACACTTGGAGGGATTGAGGATGAGTCACAAGTTTTCTCCCTGGGTTTTCACCAGTTGTAGATCCTCTAACAGGGACTTTTTAGTACCTGCCAGAGTGCCATCATCCAGGTACCAGATGTTGAGTTTGCTGCGCAGGCTGGACGTTAGTTCTCTTACTGCCAAGCTGAAAAGAAGTGAAGCGAGTGGGTCACCCTGCTGAACACCCTCTGATTAGAGAATTTCATGTTCTCCAAACAAAAGAATAGAGGGTTTGCTGTAGCCGGCTGAAATGAAGGAAAAAAGACCAGGGAACCGATCCCGAACTGCTAGCAAGACTACATCTCTCTTCATCACATTAAAGGTTTTTCTAAAATCACGTTTGACTACGACCTTGTCTTCTGGTAGGTCCCTGATGTAGGCTCTTGCAGCATGGGCTGCGGCTTCACTGCCTTGGGAGACCCCAAAGTCCAGTTGGTGTGGCTGGAGTAAACTGGGAGCTTCTAGGTGAATGTTTCTTACTGCTGCTTTGGCAACGAGACGGCGAAGAGTGTTACCAACCGCAATGGGTCTGATTCCCCCATTCTTCTTCTTCAAAGCACATAGTGAGGCTCCAAAAAAGAAAGGGTTAATTTCTTCTGGGATTCGCCCAGCCAGGCAGTTGTTGACGAAAGTTGTTAAGTCGGTGAGAAGAACTGATGCAGATGCACCGAGTACTGGATTTATCATCTCTTTGAGGTGCTGAGGTCGAATTCCAGTGTAACCTCCTGCAGATCCAGCTGGAAATGACACAATCGCCTTATAGACTTCTGATTCTGGCAAAATTAATTGTTCAGTGATGGGGTCTTCCTCAGGGTTGTTGTTGATGGCTATGGTGTCCTTTGTTGGATGCTTGTCTCGTAGTGCTTGGGCTGTGGTCTCATCTTTGGGAGCTACAGTGTCGTCACTTGTAATTATTCCGATTGCTCCCACTGTGTTACCGATTATATATATATATATATATATATATATATATATATATATATATATATATATATATATATATATATATATATATATATCAGGGTTTACATACTTCTATTTTATTAATAATTCTTGTTCTTTACTTACTCTTATCTCCTTGGGAAAGGGGAACGCAATATTTCCTCAAAAACCCGTGTGTGTCGTAAAAGGCGACTAAAGTGCTGGGAGCAAGGGGCTAATAACACTTTCTACTGTATAAATTATTAAATTTAAGAAACTGTTTTTCGTTTTAGATCACCATACCTCGGTGGGATGCGGCCGGTTCGTTGAAAAAAAAAAGAAATATGAGTATATACAATCCTTCATGTAAGGAAGCTGCACGGTGTTGAAATTTTGAAGAGGAACAGAGAATTCTTTTTTCTCCTTCACATTTAAACAAGCTTTGGGAATGAGGTATGTTGCACTGTGCATACGACACCCCATCATGCAAACAGACCTATGAATCGTGTGCACGATAGGTTACGCAAGCGTTGAAAATTATAAATCAATTGAAAATAGCTTTCTCGAGTAATAAAGCAAAGTTTGTGGGAAAGCAAACGAGAATGAAGAGAATGATTCCAAGAACAGAAAATGTTCTCATCTTAACTTAATCTTAAACACTATAAAACTACAGTTATTTTTTTCAAAATAGTTTTATATTTGCATTATATTTACAGTTTTTTACAATCCTGTAATAAGAATATTAATTTGTATTTTCTGAAAAAATCCAATTCGAAAAAATTGGAAAAAAAAAAAAAAAAAAATGGCGAACTGGCACAACACAGAGATCAAAATATGTATAAACATATTTTCAATTAAGATACGCCCTTATTTGGGGTTTGAAGATGATAATTAAAACCAGTTTATTTAATACATTTGATGAATTAAAATTTACACAGTTAGTAATAGTAGTAGTAATAGGTTCGTCGGTACTGCCGGCCCGGGTCTTCTTCAGATGGTGACCCGGCCTTGTCTCCCAGGAATGGGAGTGTCCTTGAAGGCCATGCCAGTGGTGAGCAGCTGGTGATGAGAGGACGACTGAATGGGGCTGCACAGCAGCAGCAAGTGTCAGGAAGGGCCAAGAAAGCAGCCATTACAGGGTCGATTGGAGCCACACCCCAGCTTTAGACAATGGCTGAGTGCCGGGAAACTCAGCTTCACGGTGATTGGTCGTTGGGAAGCTTGCAATTCGAGTGAACCGTTTTCCAGTGAACCGTTTAGTAAGGCTCTGAATTTTTTCCTTGAGATTTAGTCCACTTCAAGCAGGATTGTAGTGTTTGCTATGCGCTTGTTGACATGTTGAAGCAGTTGTTCGGTGGTGTAGAGATGAGATGCAGGTCAACTTAACACTCTCATCCTGGAGTCGCTGGTGAATTTCTTGAGCAATCATTGCGTCCTGGTATTGGTTAGTTGCGTAGAACCAGACACCAGGCCAAGCCCTGAGTTCAGGTTCTTGATGACGAGCTGAAGCAGCCACCGAAGGGCTGGCGGTAGTAGGAGTGCAATGGTGGTGGAGGAAGGTGGTGGTGGCCTCTCATTCGTGGGATTAAGTGGCGTCTCGTCGGTCTCTGATTGGTCCATCTCAGTGGTGGAAGGAGGAGGCTGTGGTGGTGATGGTGGAACTGTGGCAATATTAACAATATTTGCGGTGGACTTGATAATGTCAGCCGAAGATGGAGATTCAAAGAATGTAAAGCTGGGCATGTTGTTGAGCCTGAAGAGTTCATTAATGGTGAAGTTGAATGATCCAAGCGCAGCTACATTGTGCACATGGGCGTACATATTGCAGCAGGAATCGGTGGTGATATATTACTGGTGGATGATGCAGTTTGAGTAGCTTTGAGAATCTTGGTGGTATCTGCTTGCAGTATTGTAATAGCAGCATATGTTGGAGATTGAGAAGTGGTTTTCTTTTGCTGTTCTGGTTGGGCATTTGGAAGCAAGAGTATGGTGCTCATTCTTGCAGTTTAGGCATTTAGGTGGGATGGTGATGGTGCAAGACTTGAAATCATGACCATCGTTGCCGCAGGTCGAGCAGAACTTCTTGTTCTTGGTGGAACAGTCCTTAGCGGTGTGCATATAGGAGTAACAGTTATAATGCTGTGATGTGCTTGAATCTCTGTGCTTCAATGAAAGTTGGGTTGATATGAAAATAGTGAATAGCCAATCCCTCAGTGAGAGCTCTCGCTGCCATGTTGATATCAGAAAAAGTGACCTTTAGCATTGAGGAAGCATTGGGTATTTTGGTAATATGCTCCACCGTGGCCCAAGGGTTCTGGTCTTCAAAGGATGTTTTGATTTCTTCAGTAGACTAGGTAGTGATGAGTTTATCCAGTTGCTTGAGAAATACAGTTCTCTTGGCCCTCAAGGCTGGGGAAGTCATGACTTAAAATCCTCGCTGGTGAAGAGTGGTATTAGCGTTGGTGGTGATGAGTTTCTTGGCCTCTGTGTCGTCAGTACAGACTACAGTGAAAGCCTCTTTAAGCGATAAAATCGCATTACATTTGACATGCAGAATGCCGCTAACGGCAGCTGCAAGTGCTAATTTGAACGAGTCATTGACTGTCCCGCTTCCTGGTTTGAGAAGTGCATCGTAGAATATGATGCCGAACATAGAAGTAAAAGTTCCTTCCCCCCCCCCAAAAAAAAAAAACGGGAATCGCAGGGATACGATGAGTCCCTAGACAGGTAAAAATGAGTGAAAAGCTGTTTTAATAAATCTCATCTCTGGTAAAAGTTTGAAGCCGATCAGAAATGGCATTGACCAATAATTGATAAGATTAGACGCTATTTATAAGTATTTCAGTAAAATTTAAAATTTGCCCATACTCCCACTAAATTTATTGGTTATCATTTTCGTTAAAGAATGCATCGTCAATACTGTTTTGAAGACTGTCAGAACAAGTATTCTTTAGATATTTAATAAAGAATGAATATCAATATTTATTCAATAAAATTTGCAAATTGATACTTGTCTCACCAAAGAGCTTGATCCTTTTGTTCAGGAAACAACACGGATTTCAAGGATTCACTTTATTTTTTTATTTTTTTTACTACATCATTAAATTTGCTAGCACTCACACCATATATAATGGATACTAACCTGACCAAAGATGCATCAGGCATTAACTTGCCATTTCTTGTCTAAAGTCTAATAAGATTTTCATCCCTCTTGACAAAGGCTATTCTGTGGATGTCCTTCATCGCGAAGATTTCCTGGTAAATGCTAAAACCTTGCTGTCTTGATCGCATCAAGAGTCCTATCCACCTGATTTTGATCTTGTTAAACATTTCTGTGTCATTTGTCCCTCTCTACCTGATTTCTATGATCTTCCTAAAACTCATATTCCTAATATCCCTCTGTATTCCATCATTTCCTCCAAAGGTTCTTTCTCTTAGTCTCTTGCCTCTTGGCTGGCCAAAACTCTTACTCCTTTTCTTGAAACTTTATCTCCACCTAACCTCCGTCACTTTCAACACTTCCTCGAACGTGTGCGCCGTTATCAGACTTGTAATATGCAGTCTTGTTAGGTAAGACACATATGCAACAGTTAGGTATCTTTATTTCGAAACGTTTCGCCTACACAGTAGGCTTCTTCAGTCGAGTACAGAAAAGTTGATAGAAGCAGAAGAGACTTGAAGACGATGTAATCTGTCCATCACTCTTGAAGTTTTGAGGTGGTCAGTCCCTCAGTCTGGAGAAGAGTATTGTTCCATAGTCTGGAACAATATGGAGTTGAAGGGTGACGGACTGATTACATCGTCTTCAAGTCTCTTCTGCTTCTATCAACTTTTCTGTACTCGACTGAAGAAGCCTACTGTGTAGGCGAAATGTTTCGAAATAAAGATACCTAACTGTTGCATATGTGTCTTACCTAACAACCTGTCGGTATTTTATACCATTTTATTGTTCACTCTGTCAGACACTGCAACACAAGGGTATCTTGGTACAGACTTGGAATCAACTTCAACAACCTCTACTAGTGAGAATGGCTGGATTTGAGAGGAACCTGACCTCTCAACGTCTACATTCTTACCTCTACTAGTGACCTACGTCTCACCTCCTGGCTCTATATGAGGCTCCATCCTATCACTTCAACTCCATATTGTTCCAGACTATGGAACAATACTCTTCTCCAGACTGAGGGACTGACCACCTCGAAACTTCAAGGGTGATGGACTGATTACATCGTCTTCAAGTCTCTTCTGCTTCTATCAACTTTTCTGTACTCGACTGAAGAAGCCTACTGTGTAGGCGAAGCGTTTCGAAATAAAGATACCTAACTGTTGCATATGTGTCTTACCTAACAACCTGTCGGTATTTTATGCCATTTTATTGTTCAAAATGCAGTCTTGATGAGTCCCACTTGACGATGTTCTCGGTGAAGGGCTACATCTGCCTATACCCACTGATCTCTATCTTGATATTATTCACCTTTGTATGGACTCCAACCTCCCTTTCCTTTCAAGGTAGATTTCGAAGATTGGGACACTTATGCAACATATGGGAGTCTTTATTTAGGAAACGTTTCGCCACACAGTGGCTTCATCAGTCCAATACAAAGCAGAAAGGTGTAAGGAGAGGAGGAGTTTGAGGTAATAAACTTGTCGTTTTTAAAAACCATTCATCACAACTGTCAGACACTGCAGCATCATGGGATCTTGATACAAAGAATTCTTCAAAACTTGTCCAACCTTTGAACGAAGATCTACTTCAACTAGTGGATGGTTCCACTATGACCTCACCTCCTGCTTCGCCTCACCTGATTACAGTATATAAGCCACGTCTACGGCCATATGCTGTACATTCTACAAGATTGATGGACTGAACACATCGACTCTAGGCTGAGGGACTGATTACCTCAAACTCCTCCTCTCCTTACACCTTTCTGCTTTGTATTGGACTGATGAAGCCACTGTGTTGCGAAACGTTTCCTAAATAAAGATTCCCATATGTTGCATAAGTGTCTCAATCTTCAACTTGTCGGTTTTTAAAAACCGACAAGGTAGATTTTATTCTCAAACCTTCGGTGATGCTATAGGCTCTCCTCTATCCCTGTTCTTGCTCACCTAGAATACTTCGAAACTGATTCATTCTTCTGACGATTAGAGTGGTCCCTTCCCTCTGGCTTTGATATACAGATGATACATTTGATTTTTAGCCCTAAGACTTCAGACTCTTCCAAACATTTCTCGATGCAATTAACAATCTTGTTCCTTCAGTCAAGTTCAAAGCTGAAAGGGAATCTAACTATCTGTCTCCCTTACCTTCCAGGATTTTTCTTTTTTCTCTCGTTTATCGCAAGACTATGCACAGTGGTATGTACATTCACGACTTTTCTTACCATGCTCCCTCTATTAGGAAAAGTATTCTTATTTTTTTCTTTCTCCGTGCGCTCTGCAGTTGTGGCCCTCTTACAACCTCATCTATACATATATTGAACAACCATTGTGATATCACACATCCTCGTCTAAGGCCTACTTTTACAGAGAAATAATCTCTCTCTCTCTCTCTCTCTCCTACATACTCTAACCTGAGCCTCACTATTCTCGTAAAAACTCTTCACTGCTTTCAGTAACCTACCACCTATTCCATACATAGGGAACATCTGCCACTTTGCCCCCCTATCCACCCTATCACATGCCTTTTTCAAATCCACAAATGCCACTGTAATTACTTGTTCTACACACCTCCTACACGTTCTAAAGCCTCCTTGCATTTAATTCTTTCATACCATACACCTGAACAGGTATACTCAACATGCTTATTCACTTTATACTTATTGACTTTATACTAAGAAACTATGCATGCTCTCTGCTAACTCCTAGGTATCTTACCCTCTTCTATACATTTATTAAATAAAAGCACCAACTGCTCCAAAACTATATCCTTCGCTGCTTTTAATATTTCTGTGTTTATTCCATCAATCCTAGCTGCTTTTCATTCTACCCACTGCCTCATGCACCTCCCCCACACTCATAACTGGCTCTTCGTCATTCCTACAAGATGTTATACCTCCCTGCCCTATTTGCTTCAACATTTAACAGTTCCTCAAAATATTTCCTCCATCTTCCTCATATCTCCATCTCTTCACCTAATAACTCTCCTCTTCTATTTTTAAATGTCAAATATATTCGTTCCCTAGACTTTCTCAATTTATTAATCTCACTCCAAAAATTTTCTTATTCTCAACTAAAATTGGTGACAGCATCTCACCCACTCTCTCATTTGCTCTCCTTTTACAATCCTTTACCACTCTCTCAACCTCTTTTTATCTACATACACACCTTCCTCCTTGTATCACTTGTATTTTGTAAAAACCTCTCATATGCTAACTTTTTCTCTCTTTCTGCTCTCTTTACCCCATCTTTCCACCAGTCGTTCTTCTTCCCTCCTGCACTCACTTTCCTGTAACCACAAACTTCTGCTGAAAACACTAACACTACATTCTTAAACCTTCCCCATACATCTTCAAGCTCATTGCCTATACTCTCGAAAGACTATCTTTCAATATTTGTTTTTATCTTACCCTAAATGCCCCCTCCTTTTTTATAAACCTTCACCTCTCTTTTACTCACTATAGCTACAACTAAAGAGTAATCTGATGTATCTGTGCCCCTTCAATAAACATGCACATCCTGAAGCCTACCCCTCAGTCTTTAATCTGTCAATACATTGTCAAACAAGCATCTCTCATTATGCGGTATCTCATGCCTTGTATACTTATTTATCATTTTTTTCTTGAAACATATATTACCTATTACGAAACCCCTTTCTGTACAAAGTTTAATCAAAGGTCCCTCATTATCTGGCACTCCAACTTTACCTACCACACCCTTTCTAGCTGTTTCCTTACCACAGTTACTCTCTCACTTGGTTCCCAAAATCTTTTTTATTCTCTCCTTTACACTCCTCTATTCTCCAGATGCATACACACTTATTACAACCCACTTTTCTCATCCGACCCTTATCTTAACCCACATAATCATTGAATTTATACTTTTATATTCCTTCTTCTCCTTTCATAACTGATCTCTCAACATTATTGTTACCCCCTTCCTTAGCTCTAACTCTCTCATATTCTCTTGACTTAATCCCATTTATTTCTCCCAACTGAAACTCCTCTACCCCTTTCACGTTTGTTTCGCTTAGAGCTACGACATCCAGCTTTTTACATTCAAAACACTGATAATCATATCTTTCTTATAATTTGTACTACATCCACACACATTCAGACAACCCAGTTTATAAAGTTTTTCTTATTTTTAGTAATTTATACAGGAGAAAGGGTTACTAGCTCATTGCTCCCGGCATTTTATTCGCCTCTTACTACACGCATGTCTTAGGGAGGAAAGATTCTTATCCATTTTCCCATGGAGATGAGAGGAAGTGAAAAGGACAAGAATTATTTAGAAAAAGAGAAGAAAATTCAGATCGGTGTGTATACATATTTGTGTACTTGTATATGTAGTGTGTCTAAGTGTAAGTAGAAGCAGCAAGGTATACGTTCAGTGGGAATGAAAATTGGCAGGAAAATCAGTAAATGATATGATGGAATATGTAACAACAATATGCAAGGAAGCAGAGGAGAGCTTTGTAATCAAAGGCAACAGAAATAATGAGAAGGCCAGGACGAGCCCTTGGCTCACCCAAAGGTGAAGAGAGGCCAGAACTAAGTGCACTAGGGAATGAAAGAAGTATAAAAAGCAAAGGCACCAGGATAATAGATTAGTCGAAGAGTCAGAAATAAATATGCACAGATAAGGAGGGAGGCCCAGCGACAATACGAAAACGACATAGCAATTAAAGCCAAGTCTGACCAGAAGCTGTTGTATAGTTATATAAGTTCGAAAACAATAATCAAAAACCAGGTAGTCTGGGTGAAGAAAGAAAGATTTACAATGGATACAGCAAGGACTCCAGGAAGCCGAAGTAGTGGGGTACACCATCAAGTGCTGCACATAATAAGTACAACCGAGGAGATGAAATGGCTGTTAAATGAATTAGATACCTCAAAGGAAATGGAGCCGGACAACATATCTCTGTGGGTCCTGAGAGAGGGAGCAGAGGCACTGTATGTGCTAATAACAGGTTTCAACACATGTATCAAAACAGGTGTGAAAGACAAAAAATGAGGTCCCAATATTAAGAAAGGAGACAGACACGTAGCACCAAACTACAGACCAGTGTCACTGACATATATAGAATGCAGAGTCATGGAGAAAATTATGAGGAGAAGAATGGTGAAGCACCTAAACAGAAATGAGCTTATTCACGACAACCAGCACCGTTTGAGGGAAGGAAAATCCCGTATCACAAACCTACTGGAGTTCTGTGACAAGGTAATGGTGGTAAGGCAAGAGAGAGAGAAAGTGTTTTCTTCGACTGTAAGAAGGCTTTTGACTCACTTCCGCACCAGAGATTAGTGCAAAAGTTGGAGGACCAGGCGGGTATTACAGGGAAGGCACAGCAATTGATAGAAGAATAACTAAAAGTAAGACAACAACGAGTCATTGTATGTGACAAGGTGTCAGACTGGGCGCTTGTGACGAGTGGGGTTCCACAGGGGTCGGTCCTAGGACTGGTGCTGTTTCTGGTATATTTGAATGACTTGACAGAAGGAATAGACTCAGACCTTGAGATGAGCATAATGCCAAGCACATATCCTGAGGCACACATCAACCAAATAACTGCTGTAGTATATGAGCGACTAACAAACCTAATAGCGTTCCGAGAGCTCAGTAAGGAATCGTTCACGACTCTGTACACAGTGTACGTCAGACCCATACTGGAGTAGGCAGCACCAGTTTGGAACCCTCAATGGACCAAGCACATAAGGAAATTAGATAAAGTGCAAAGGTTTACAACCAGACTAGTCCCGAAACTAAGGAGCATGTCCTACAAGGAGGACAGGAGGAATAGGGAGGGACATGATAGTGACATATAAAATACTGAGACGAATCGACATAGTGGTCAGAGACAGGATGTTCCAGAGATGGGACACAGCAACAAAAGATCATAATTGGAAGCCGAAGACTTGGAGGAGTCACAAGGATGTCAGTAAGTATTACTTCAGTCATAGAGTTGTCAGGAAGTGGTATAATCTGGAAAGTGAGATAGTGGAGGCAGGTACCATATGATAAAGCTCATGGAGCAGCGAGAGAGTGGCTCCATAGGCGACCACTGAAGAGGCGAGGCTATGAACTATGAATCGACCCTTGCAAGCACAATTACGTGAATACAATTGAGTACACACAGACACACAAATTCGGAGAAATGGCAGGGCCAGGAGCTATGACTCGACGCCTGGAATCATAACTAGGTGAGTACAATTAGGTGAGTGCGCGCGCACACACACACACACACACACATGCAGATGCACGACCATGCCATTAAGATCTACTGGGAGATCAATGGCCATGTACAAACAGGATCCAGAGACACTGAGGGAAAGGCAATGGGAGGAGGAGAGGGAGAAGTCTGTGTTTATTCATGGGCTTCAGGAGAGTGAGGGGAGGACACAATGAAAGACGGCAGGGAAGAAGAACTGGAGATTAAAAACATCATCAAAGAAATAGGCGAAGGGGACATGACTGATATAATAAATTTTCAGAGAAAAGTGGGGTACTCAAATGGGAGAAACCGGCCAGTTAAGCTGGTTTTCAAGACAGAAACTGTGCGAAACAAGATCCTGCAAGAGAAATCACGGCTGAAGAAATTGTCAAGATACAGGAGGGTGTTCCTAGACCGAGACAGAACAAGATCAAAGCGACAGCAGCAGAGGGAGAGGACACAGAAGGAAAAGAGGCTAGGAGGAGAGATGAAGACAGAAATTGCAGAGTACAACCAGAGCAGGGCAGAGCAACATGTACAGGCACACACGGAAGCACCCCTAGAACCCACACAGTCAAACAAGCTATCCCAACACAAACCACAATCCACACTTACAGTCCCTCCACAGTACACCGTAGAATCCCACAGCACACTGCCAGGTCCCCCCACCCTCACAGACCCCTCAAACACAGTGGTGGAGAGGAAACTGAAGGTATGGTTCACCAACGCTGAAAGCATAACGAATAAGTGGGAGGAGTGGCACGAAAGAATCAAGGAGGCATCAACGGACATCATAGCTCTCACAGAAACCAAGCTCACAGGAATGAAAACAGATGCCTTCTTTCCAACGGGATATCAGATCCTGAGGAAAGACAGAGGGAACAGAGAGGGTGGAGGAGTGGCACTGCTCATCAAAAACCAATAGGAGTTTGATGAGCTGTAGAGTGGAGACAGAGGAGAAGCAAGAGACTTCATAATAGCAACACTTCAGTCTGGAGGTCCCAAGGTGATAATTACAATGTTGTATAACCCACTACAGAACAGCTGGAGGCCAAGGCAAGAATATGATGAGAGTAATAGAGAAATGATTGACACACTGACTGAAGTGGCCAGAATGGCTCATGTGAACAGGACAAATCTGTTGATTATGGGTGACTTCAACCACAAGGAAATCGACAGGGAAAACCTGGAGCCACATGGGGGCCCAGAAACGTGGAGGGCTAAGATGATGGAGGTGATACAGGAAAACTTTATTCACCAACACGTAAGGGACACTACCAGAGAGAGAGGAGAGGATGAACGAGCGAGACTGGACCTAGTATTCACCTTGAGTAGTGCAGATATTGAGGACATCACATATGAAATTCCCCTTGGGGCCAGCGATCATGTAGTCTTAAGCTTCGAATACACGGTAGAGTTACAAGTGGAGGGGGAAACAGGAAGGGCCAGGAATGAGGAACTTCCTGAACCGGGTTCAGTGGGACAGAGAACTGGAAGGGAAGCCAGTAAATGAGATGATGAAATATGTAACAACAATATGCAAGGAAGCTGAGGAGAGGTTTGTACCCAAGGGTAACAGGAATAATGAAAAAGTCAGGATGAGCCCAGGGTTCACCCAAAGGTGCAGGGAGGCAAAAACCAAGTGTGCTACGGAATGGAAGAAGTACAGAAGGCAAAGGACCCAAGAGAAAAAGGAGAGCAGTCATAGAGCCAGAAATGAATATGAACAGGTAAGAAGGGAGGCCCAACGACAATGTAAAAACGACATAGCAGCGAAAGCCAAATCTGACCCGAAGCTGTTATACAGCCACATCAGGAGGAACACAACAGTCAAGGACCAGGTAATCAGGCTAAGGAAGGAAAGAGGAGAGACAACAAGAAACGACCGCAAAGTATGTGAGGAACTCAAAAGGAGATTCAAAGAAGTGTTCACAGAGGAGACAGAAGGGACTCCAGAAAGACAGGGAGGTGGGGTGCACCACTAAGTATTAGACACAATACACACAAACGAGGAAGAAGTGAAGAGGCTTCTGAGTGAGCTAGATACCTCAAAGGCAATGGGGCCGGATAACATCTCTCCATGGGTCCTGAGAGAGGGAGCAGAGGTACTATGTGTACCCCTAACAACAATATTCAACACATCTATTGAAATAAGGAGATTATCTGAGGTATGGAAGACAGCAAATGTAGTCCCAATTTTTAAAAAAAGGAGACAGACATGAAGCACTAAACTACAGATCAGTGTCACTGACACGTATAGTATGCAAAGTTATGGAGATTATCAAGAGAAGAGTGGTGGAACACCTAGAAAGGAATGATCTCATCAACAGCAACCAACATGGTTTCAGGGAATGGAAATACTGTGTCACAAACCTACTGAGGTCCTATGACAGGGTGACAGCAGTAAGACAAAAGAGAGAGGGGTGAGTGGATTGCATTTTCTTTGACTGTAAGAAGGCGTTTGACACAGTCCCACACAAGAGATTAGTGCAAAAACTGGAGGACCAGGCACGGATAACAGGGAAGGCACTACAATGGACCAGGGAATACTTGTCAGGAAGACAGCAGCGAGTCATGGTACGTGGCGAGGTGTCAGAGTGGGCACCTGTGACCAGCGGGGTCCCACAGGGGTCAGTCCTAGGACCAGTGCTGTTTCTGGTATTTGTGAACGACATGGCGGAAGGAATAGACTCTGAAGTGTCCCTGTTTGCAGATGATATGAAGTTGATGAGAAGAATTCATTCGATCGAAGACTAGGCAGAACTACAAAGGGATCTGGACAGGCTGCAGACCTGGTCCAGCAAGGGAAATCACAAGAAACAACCGAGATATATGTGAAGAGCTTAACCTTATATTTAGGGAAGTAATTTCAATGGAGACAGAAATGACTACAGAAAGCTGGAGTGCTGGGGTACTCAACTATTTTTGGAAACAATATAGACAACCGATGAGTGGGTGAAGAGGGTGCTAAGTGAACTAGATACCTCAAAGGCGATGGGGCCGGCCAACGTCTCTCCGAGGGTCCTGAGAGAGAGAGAGAGAGAGAGATTTCAGGCGCTGTATGTGCCACTAACAGCACATCTTTTGAAACAGGGCGACTACCTGAGGTGTGAAAGGCAGCAAATATAGTCCCATTTTTAAGAAAGGCGACACAGACGCAGCATTAAACTACAGACCAATGTCAATGACATGTATAGTACACAAAGTCACGGAGAAGATTATCAGTAGAAGATTGGTAGAGCACATAGAAGATAATTTATACACGACAACCAGCATAGCTTCAGGGATGGGAAATCCTGTGTCAAAAACCTACTGAAGTCTTACGAAAAGGTGATGGAAGTAAGACAAGAGAAAGAAGGGGGTTAGACTGCATTTTCTTGGACTCTAAGAAGTTTTTTTTACTCAGTTCCACGCAAGAGGATAAGACAGGTATAACAGGCAAAACACTTCACTGGATTAGAGAATACCCAACAGAAATGCAAAAACGAGTCATGGTACATGACAAGGTGTTAGAGTGGGCGCCTATAACGAGCGGGGTTCCACAGGGTCAGTCCTAAGACCGTTGCTGTTACTGGTATATGTGAAAGATATGACGGCAAGGATAGATTCAGAAGTATCCCAGTTTCCAGGCGATATGATGCTAATGAGAATTCAAATAGATTAGAATCTGGCAGGAATCCAAAAGGATCTGGATAGGCTGCAAGCCAAGTCCAGCAACTGCACCAGCAACTTACACCAAGTGCAAAGTCATGATGTTTGGGGAAGGGCAAAGAAGACCCCTGACAGGGTTCAGGCTATAGGGGCCAAAGATTGCAAACTTAACTCAAGGAAAAGGATTTTTGAGTGAGTATAATATCAAGAACATCTCTTCAGACGCACATCAACCAAATAACTGCTGCGGCATTTGGTCGCCTGGCAAACCTGGTAGAATTTCATGCCCTTTCGTGATTTCTCACATTATCAAGGAACTATGAAAATCAAAGATTAACTGGAAGGCATATAAGCACGAGACTACACCTCGCGGCCACCTCAGCAACATCTGACTTTATATTCTACCCAAAAATTTAATTTGTATAATGTATCTTAAATTCTTCCCAAAATTTATTAATTATCTGTCATTGAATCCAATTTGCTTAACCCAGAAGCAATATTCATATTATTATGCCACTTTCTCAACCTTTTGAAAATCAATTGGATGGTTAAAATCTCTTACATAATTAAACAAAGCATTAGAATCTTGTCCACTTCTAATCCTACATTTATGTTGCTTTAATCATAGTTCAAGACTTTACCAGTTTCACGTAATAAACTTTATCACATATTTTACAAGGAATCTTGTAGACGCAACCATCAGTATTTTTGGGAGATTTTTTATCAAAAGTTTTTTTAACTGTATCTAGAGTTTTAAATTCAACTTTCATATTAAAATTCTTTAGTGGAGATGGATTATCATCCAAGTTTTTATGGTAGGAGAAACCAACATATTTTTAGTTAAATAAGGATGGTTGTCCCTTTCTAAGTTTTAAAAAGTGTTTCTAGTAATTTTAAAATATTTATCAGTCAATTTTCTTGGGTATTTTAGATCATTAACTATTTCATAAATTTTCAAGATTTCTTCAAAAAAGGAATTCTGGACTTTTATATACGTAAAAATCTCAGTACCATTAACAATACACACAGTTTAACTTTAGCTAGATGTGAAGAATAATATTGTGAACGTTACTAATGTGAACGTTGTTCTGACTCTTGAAGCAGGAGAATGTGTTTCAGGATCTAATCTCGGCTGGTCGCAGATTGGTAAATGTTTCGTTACCACTTGTATAGTGAATTCATTACTATATAAACTGCTTTTGGAGGCTGGTATTCAAACGAGAGGTGGTTGATATTAGCCTTGAGCTTATCATTACCACGAGTGTCCTCGCATCGCGAACAACACGTAGCTCTGCTGGGTGCGTGATCTTTGAAGGATTATTGGTTGAGTGGTTAAGAAATGTGAACGTTGTTCTGTCTTTTGAGGCGGGAGAATGTGTCGCAGGATCTAATCTTTGCTGGCCGCAGTTTGGGAAATGTTTCAATACCACTTGTTTTGGGGTTTCATATATCAATAACAACTCTGCGACTAGCCGGGGGATCGAACCCGAGTTGTTTTAGCCCGCCTCATGGTGAGCGAAAATTCACGACACTCTTACCCACTGGCAGTAGGATTGTATAACCCAGTGGGTTAGAGCGTCCTGAATTTTCAGTCACCATATGGCGGGCTAAAACAGCACGGGTTCGATCCCCCGGCTAGTCGCAGAGCTTGTATATATATATATATATATATATATATATATATATATATATATATATATATATATATATATATATATATGTCGTGCCGAATGTGTAAAACTGGTCAATTAGCAAGAACTCATTTAAAATTAAGTCTTTTCTAAAATTTTCTCTTATACATTAAAGATATATTTTTTCATTAATATTGATGTAAAAATTCATAATTTTGCACCAAAAGAATCTTAGAAAACTTACCTAACCTTATTATAACAAGCGCAATTTATTTTAGCCTAATCCAAATAAATATATTTTAGATACGTTTACAATAATTTAGTAATAAAGAAACACAACGAAATATTTTTTTTTCGTTAGATTCAGAATGATTTTTGCGAAATTATTGCATACACAAATTTTCGCGTATCCTATATGGCAAGATGAGCGTTGCTATTTAAGCCAAGATCGCAAGTTTTACATATTCGGCACGACATATATATATATATATATATATATATATATATATATATATATATATATATATATATATATATATATATATATATATATATGTATATATATGTATGTATGTATGTATGTATATCAATAACACTCCGACTAGCCGGAGGATCGAACCTGTGTTGCTTTAGCCTGCCTAATAGGTAGCGAAAATTCTTGATGCTCTAACCCACTGGACCATACAATCCTTCAAGACTCACGCACCCAGCAGAGCTAGGTGTTGTTCCATGATCCGAAGATTTACGATGGTGTGGGTGCCTCAGAGCTAATTTCATTCAACTCCCCGTTTTATGTACTAGCCTCCACAAGCAGTATATATAGTACTGTAACAACGAATAAGTCGTATTTAATCAATAACAACACTGTGACTAGCTGGGGGATCAAACCTGTGGTGTTTTAGCCCGCCTAATGGTGAGCGAAAATTCCATGATGCTCTAACCCACTGGACCATACAATCCTGCAAGAATCACGCACCAAGCAGAGCTAGGTGTTGTACTGTGATCCGAGGATATACGATGGTGTGGGTGCCTCAGAGAGAGACATAACATATTCCACATAATGTTTTTGTTAACACTCTTATATAATGAAGACAATGCAGACTTTACCAATAACATGGTTATATTTTTTGTGTACAGTATTGGCAGTGAGGTCGGAGTCAGTCGTCAGCTGTGAGGAAGTGAGTGTGTGTGAACTCTCAGAAATGACAGACTCTCACACACCTCCCCTTCACCACCACGCCCTCTGTCCTCTACATTTAGGTAAGATATACCATTGTTGGCTCATTCTCTTCTCTGCCTTGCACGTCATACATTTACGTATGATACCCTGTATTCACCTTATTATCTCCTTTACCTTGCTTAGGGAAACTAGCTATGTGAAAGAACGTGTTCATGATTTCAGAGTATTCCAAAAAAGATGTGAAATATCCGTTTATTCGTTATCAGAAAATGCAGATATTATTGTTCTAAGTGAATCTTGATTTAATTTAGAATAACCATGAAACAGCAGAAATAGATAAGGTTCGTACTGACAATGAAGTGTGGGAGGAGTTTTTTTGTAAATAGATAAACAGCTTGCTTCAGAAATTCAACAGCATGATGTAGTGACAGATGACTCTGTACATGTAGAAAACCAAGGTAATGGGAGCCAAATTATCATATTCCGTGAAGTACATCGTTTCTCCAATCGTAATGTAAACAGGAGCACTCTCCAAGAGGTCTGGGAGGCCTCTAGACTCTTGAACATAACGACAGTTTTTTAACTACAACTCACAATTATTAATTGCAATAACATTTTTAATCTTACTCTGACCAGCGATTTTGACCTTTTCCGTCGTGTCAGGACGGAGAGACTAGAAAGCAGTGATCACATCATTCCATTCATTTGAGGGAGAAATTAACATTATATTCGGAGATGTCATGCTATGAAAATTATAAAAGAATATGGCAGAAATAATATATATTATGTGATAGAACTATTGTTCAGTAAACGAAGTAGATTTCTGTCTATACGCTATCCAGGAAAGATATCTGTTGAATCCATAAGCGATCCGAAGCTCCAGAATCCCAGCTTCCTCTACCTAAGTGCACACGAAAGAATAGTGCAGTGTGGTGACCATAAGCTAATGAAGCAGAAAAAAAAATAATATAATATATATATATATATATATATATATATATATATATATATATATATATATATATATATATATATATATATATATTATATATATATATTATATATATATATATATATATATATATATATATATATATATATATATATATATATATAATGTGTATATGTGTATATATATATATATATATATATATATATATATATATATATATTTTATATATATATATATATATATATATATATATATATATATATATATATATATATATATATATATATATATGTGTGTGTGTGTGTGTGACTATGTATGCACGTAATTATATATATTTTTGTATATTTATACGTGCATGTATGTATGCCTATTTCCATATGTATGCATAAACGAATACACATTTTTTGTATGTATTCATGTGTGTACGTATGTTTGTGCAGCTGAATGAATGTATGTTGTCTTAAGTGAATGTATGTACACTTTTATGTACATATGATTGTGCATATACAAATGTCTGCCTATGTAATAGTGTTCACGTGTATTCTGTATGCATGTTGTATGGATATATTCTTGCATATCTTAATACACATTAGCTTGTATACATGTGCATATGCGTATGTGATGTGCATACGAATGCTTGTTTATTTCCACATATGTATGTATACATGTGCGTCCTTGTGTTCACCTATACATATGTCCTTGTGCATACGTGTACGCATATATTCTTGTTTATTTATATATCTGCGAAGGCAAAACAAAAATAAGATAATTACTTTTCATTATTATGGGATGATTCCCTTAGAGGTAACCTAAAAAATAATTAACAACAATATAACTTCGTAGATAGTAGGCTGGTAGATAGCAACCACCCAGGGAAGTACTACCGTCCTGCCAGATGACTGTGAAACAGAAACCTGTAACTGTTTTGCATGATGGTAGGATTGCTGGTGTCTTTTTCTGTCTCATAAATACGCTAGATAACAGGGATATCTTGCTACTCCTACTTACACTTTGGTCACACTTTACAGACACGCACATGCATATATATATACATACATCTAGGTTTCTCTCCTTTTTCTAAATAGTTCTTGTTCTTCTTTAATTCTTCTATTGTCCATGGGGAAGTGGAAAAGAAACTTTCCTCCGTAAGCCATGCGTGTCTTATGAGGCGACTAAAATGCCGGGAGCAATGGGCTAGTAACCCCTTCTCCTGTAAACATTTACTAAAAAAGAGAAGAAGAAAAACTTTATAAAACTGGGATGTTTGAATGTGCGTGGATGTAATGCGGATGACAAGAAACAGATGAATGCTGATGTTATGAACGAAAAAGAGTTGGATGTCCTGGCACTAAGCGAAACAAAGCTGAAGGGGGTAGGGAAGTTTCGGTGGGGGGAAATAAATGGGATTAAATCTGGAGTATCTGAGAGAGTTAGAGCTAAGGAAGGGGTAGCAATAATGTTGAAGGATCAGTTATGGAAGGAGAAAAGAGAATATGAATGTGTAAATTCAAGAATTATGTGGATTAAAGTAAAGGTTGGATGCAAAAAAGTGGTTCATAATAAGCGTGTATGCACCTGGAGAAGAGAGGAATGTAGAGGAGAGAGAGAGAGATTTTGAGAGATGTTAAGTGAATGTATAGGAACCTTTGAACCAAGTGAGAGAGTAATTGTGGTAGGGGACCTGAATGCTAAAGTAGGAGAAACTTTTAGAGAGGGTGTGGTAGGTAAGTTTGGGGTGCCAGGTGTAAATGATAATGGGAGCCCTTTGATTGAACTTTGTATAGAAAGGGGTTTAGTTATAGGTAATACATATTTTAAGAAAAAGAGGATAAATAAGTATACAAAATATGATGTAGGGCGATATAACAGTAGTTTGTTGGATTATATATTGGTAGATAAAAGACTGTTAAGTAGACTTCAGGATGTACATGTTTATAGAGGGGCCACAGATATAACAGATCACTTTTTAGTTGTAGCTACACTGAGAGTAAAAGGTAGATGGGATACAAGGAGAATAGAAGCATCAGGAAAGAGAGAGGTGAAGGTTTATAAACTAAAAGAGGAGGCAGTTAGGGTAAGATATAAACAGCTATTGGAGGATAGATGGGCTAATGAGAGCATAGGAAATGGGGTCGAAGATGTATGGGGCAGGTTTAAAAATGTAGTGTTAGAGTGTTCAGCAGAAGTTTGTGGTTACAGGGAAATGGGTGCGGGAGGGAAGAAGAGCGATTGGTGGAATGATGATATAAAAAGAGTAGTAAGGGAGAAAAAGTTAGCATTTGAGAAGTTTTTACAAAGTAGAAGTGATGTAAGGAGGGAAGAGTATATGGAGAAAAAGAGAGAGGTTAAGAGAGAGGTGAAGTAATGTAAAAAGAGAGCAAAATGAGAGAGTGGGTGAGATGTTATCAACAAATTTTGTTGAAAATAAGAAAAAGTTTTGGAGTGAGATTAACAAGTTAAGGAAGCCTAGAGAACAAATGGATTTGCCAGTTAAAAATAGGAGAGGAGAGTTATTAAATGGAGAGTTAGAGGTATTGGGAAGATGGAGGGAATATTTTGAGGAAATATTAAATGTTGATAAAGATAGGGAAGCTGTGATTTCGTGTACAGGGCAAGGAGGAATAACATCTTGCAGGAGTGAGGAAGAGCCAGTTGTGAGTGTGTGGGAAGTTCGTGAGTCAGTGGGTAGAATGAAAGGGGGTAAGGCAGCTGGGATTGATGGGATGAAGATAGAAATGTTAAAAGCAGGTGGGGATATAGTTTTGGAGTGGTTGGTGCTATTATTTAATAAATGTATGGAAGAGGGTAAGGTACCTAGGGATTGGCAGAGAGCATGCATAGTTCCTCTGTATAAAGGCAAAGGGGACAAAAGAGAGTGCAGAAATTATAGGGGGATAAGTCTGTTGAGTATACCTGGTAAAGTGTATGGTAGAGTTATTATTGAAAGAATTAAGAGTAAGACGGAGAATAGGATAGCAGATGAACAAGGAGGCTTTAGGAAAGGTAGGGGGTGTGTGGGCCAGGTGTTTACAGTGAAACATATAAGTGAACAGTATTTAGATAAGGCTAAAGAGGTTTTTGTGGCATTTATGGATTTGGAAAAGGCGTATGACAGGGTGGATAGGGGGGCAATGTGGCAGATGTTGCAGGTGTATGGTATAGGAGGTAGGTTACTGAAAGCAGTGAAGAGTTTTTACGAGGATAGTGGGGCTCAAGTTAGAGTATGTAGGAAAGAGGAAAATTATTTCCCAGTAAAAGTAGGCCTTAGACAAGGATGTGTGATGTCACCGTGGTTGTTTAATATATTTATAGATGGGGTTGTAAGAGAAGTAAATGCGAGGGTCTTGGCAAGAAGCGTGGAGTTAAAAGATAAAGAATCACACATAAAGTGGGAGTTGTCACAGTTGCTCTTTGCTGATGACACTGTGCTCTTGGGAGATTCTGAAGAGAAGTTGCAGAGGTTGGTGGATGAATTTGGTAGGGTGTGCAAAAGAAGAAAATTAAAAGTGAATACAGGAAAAAGTAAGGTAATGAGGATAACAAAAAGATTAGGTGATGAAAGATTGAATATCAGATTGGAGGGAGAGAGTATGGAGGAGGTGAATGTATTCAGATATTTGGGAGTGGACGTGTCAGCGGATGGGTCTATGAAAGATGAGGTGAATCATAGAATTGATGAGGGGAAAAGGGAGAGCGGTGTACTTGGTGTCCTTGGAGGCAAAGAGGGGAATGTTCGAGAGTATAGTTTTACCAACGCTCTTATATGGGTGTGAAGCTTGGGTGATGAATGTTGCAGCGAGGAGAAGGCTGGAGGCAGTGGAGATGTCATGTCTGAGGGCAATGTGTGGTGTGAATATAATGCAGAGAATTCGTAGTTTGGAAGTTAGGAGGAGGTGCGGGATTGCCAAAACTGTTGTCCAGAGGGCTGAGGAAGGGTTGTTGAGGTGGTTTGGACATGTAGGGAGAATGTTATGAAACAGAATGACTTCAAGAGTGTATCAGTCTGTAGTGGAAGGAAGGCGGGTAGGGGTCGGCCTAGGAAAGGTTGGAGGGAGGGGGTAAAGGAGGTTTTGTGTGCGAGGTGCTTGAACTTCCATCGGGCATGCGTGAGCGTGTTTGGTAGGAGTGAATGGAGACAAATGGCTTTTAATACTTGACGTGCTGTTGGAGTGTGAGCAAAGTAACATTTATGAAGGGGTTCAGGGAAACCGGCAGGCCGGACTTGAGTCCTGGAGATGGGAAGTACAGTGCCTGCACTCTGAAGGAGGGGTGTTAATGTTGCAGTTTAAAAACTGTAGTTAAGACACATGTGCAACATCTGGGTATCTTTATTGTAGACGTTTCGCCATCCAGTGGCTTTATCAATACAAATTCTAGGACATAACTTGAAGACAGTAGAACTATGTACAGAAGATGAGGTAATCAATCCCTCAACCTAGGAGTAGGTGCGAAGAGCACCATAGTCGCGGAGATTCTGAAGCAGAAGAAAGGATCCTGGCGCTTATATAGTAACGTCAGGTGTAGCAGACGAGGGCATATTCACTGGTAGGCGGGATTCCCCAGTGGAAGTAGGTCCTTCCCAAAGAGATGGGATAGTTGTAGTAGTAGTTGTCGTAGTCGTGAAGGTTATGTACATGTCCTCAGAATTAAGATTCCTTAATTCTGTACATGTCCTCAGAATTAAGATTCCTTAATTCTGAGGACATGTACATAACCTTCACGACTACGACAACTACTACTACAACTATCCCATCTCTTTGGGAAGGACCTACTTCCACTGGGAAATCCCGCCTACCAGTGAATATGCCCTCGTCTGCTACACCTGACGTTACTATATAAGCGCCAGGATCCTTTCTTCTGCTTCAGAATCTCCGCGACTATGGTGCTCTTCGCACCTACTCCTAGGTTGAGGGACTGATTACCTCATCTTCTGTACATAGTTCTACTGTCTTCAAGTTATGTCCTAGAATTTGTATTGATAAAGCCACTGGATGGCGAAACGTCTACAATAAAGATACCCAGATGTTGCACATGTGTCTTAATCTCATCTTGTCGGTATTATATACCATTCGTACACAAAAACTGTAGTGTAAAGCACCCTTCTGGCAAGACAGTGATGGAGTGAATGATAGTGAAAGTTTTTCTTTTTCGGGTCACCCTGCCTTGGTGGGAATCGGCCAGTGTGATAATAAAAAGAAAATAACTTCATCTTTCAGGGTGTTTTAAAAGCCAAGTTCTTCCAGGTATATTTTCTCATGTTTATGTTGTAAAAAAATATAATAGAAAATAAATTTAGCCTAATATTTAGTATTCATAATAGATTTTTAGATAAAAAAAAAATATCTCCTGGACTGCTAGAGAGAAATGTAAAAATATTAACGTATTGTAGGATTAACGTTTCCTTAGTTTTTTCGGATTGATAGATAAAATTCTTAGTGGTTGGAAGGAGAAAGATATTCCAAAGATCTAATTAATAAAATCAGGGGAAACAAGGCAAAGTAAAGTAACATGTAAACCACTAAGCAAGACAAACACTGAAAGTTTGAAGCTCATTAAGAAGAGTTTCTCGAGTCCTCACACGAAAATACTCCGGGAATGGCCTATGTAACGTGACTACAAGTTCAGGTTTTTACCGCCGAATCTCGCACCAGCAAGGCTGTGTTGTGCTCTAGCTCAACTCCCTTCAATGCTACTGTCATGACTCAGAAAATTTTAGGAAAAAAATTTGAACAGGTGAGGTTGCTTAAGTACTAAGACATCCAAATAAAACCACAAGACTTTTCTTAAAACAGTAAACCAGTGCTAAGAATTTAAAACATCTCGACTTAGCAGTTCCCGATAATTTTGGAGTTAGAACATTTTTAGAGAAATTGTATAGTAAATAAGAACGTTTAAGGGGATCACAGAAACTGTTAAATGTAAGAACGTCATAGAAAATATATATATATTTTTTTAAATTTTTTTGTCTCCTTTAATTTCAATGTAAAATTCATTACACTCCAGTAAAAATACCTTTATTTTTTTTATTTATTAAGAAATCGACTTGATGAGATTGAGTAAAAAAATTTCAAAATGGCACATCGACACCATGACCAGCCCTTCTAGGGCAGGGTAGGTGCCTGAGCCAGAGCTTGCAGCTCACAAGACTGTCATTCCTATTATCCTCCTTGGGGCGGGGATGGCGGACCAGAGAGGCCTAGCTTCTCCCTACTAGAAGCTAGGCCTGGGGACAGTTGGTCCCAAAATGAGGGGGTTCTTGTGCCTTCTCCCATGGGAGACTTAGGTCTCAGACACACACTAAAGAGGGAGCCAGAGCCGGGCTACCACTTGGAAAAGGCCCGAGTCGGGAGAATACCGGCGAATCTTTAATACTAATAATAATAATAATAATAATAATAATAATAATAATAATAATAATAATAATAATTCAAAATGACATCACACAGCCCAAAACCAATAGAAATTATTTCCAGTTAAGATAGCCAGCGGTAAAAAATTGACGCTGATCCGAGAACAGTTTCCCCATACTGCATAACGTTACCAGACACTCGGACGCCAATGCACTCAAAAATATTACTGCAGAGTGCAACATAAGATTGTAATTAGGGTAAACAATATTATTAAATAGCTGAAGCAAATCTGATTTAGAACTCTCAAATTATTTCGTAGACACCATAGTCCCAGTACCTTTAATAAAACTGGCCGGTCAAGGCACACACAACCCTGAACTAATTCAAACCGTCCACTAAGAAACACTAGCTTTAAGACCAAACTTAAATGGACTTCTCTTCCTATCTCAGAGGAACCAATATCCTAAGATACACCGGCACATAAAGTTCGCAAGCGCTAAGATTTTGTATTATAATGTTATCAGTGAAGAAGTCTGAAGGCAACTGGATTAACCGCATGAAAATCAGAAATGATCGCATGAAAATCAAAACTTCATTTTTCCCAGTTCTTACCATAAAAAAGACATATTGGGACCATCAGAGGCCAAAATAAATCCAGTGTTTAAATTTGAATTATGCATACATACAAGTAAATGTTATAAAACTTTGGATACATAATACATATTATTTTTTACAATGGTCTTGAGAACACACACATGTTGTGTGAACATAATGGATATTATATACATCCAAACTGAGATAATCCATGAAAGTCTAATAATATTGTTTATTTCTGATCAGGATAAACAGTGTCTACATTTTTAACAGAAGCTATTTTAATTAACAAAATGTGCATGTTGAAGACAAGTTAACCTGTACTCAAGATGATACGTCCTTTGAGGAAAATACGTCTGCACTTTAAGTTGAAAGCCGATCAGAAGAGGTATTCTCCGGTAACTGCACAGAATCCACCAAAATCCAGTACGGGTCATACACAGCCTGAGGAAACTGATGCATTTATATTCAATCTAAGCAAGATGAGGATTAGTCTAGTTCCTTGAATGAGGAGCCACTCACTAGTATCAGTGTAATACAATATTACCTCGGTCCCGCTTCAAAAACCCATTGTTACCTCATCATGGAAAAGTGAGCATTATTAATGAAGTCTGTCGATGCCATTTAGCCGTTTTTTTTTCTCAAAGTGGTACTATATTGTGTTAAAAATTTGAAGCCGATTAGGGAAGGTTTTTCTCTAGTTAGCATAGGAAAACAAAATCTTGGAAGGGCCTATATGTAACATCGTTCATAGAACACCCACGAACACAAACGGTTTCATGAATCTTGCCACAGATTCAGTACATCAACACTTAAAATTTAAAGCCTATCGAATAAGGCATGCTCAAGATAAAAAACAGAAGTCTATGGGGGCAGCAGAATGATAGCTCTAGGCCTTTCGTTTTACAATCAACACATTATCAGGAGCTTGCAAAATTGCTGAAGAGAGGAGGGTTTCCACGCCAATACGTTCCCAGAAGACCGCTGTCACTGGAGTGAGCGAGGGAGAGAGAAGGCACCGGAAGTGCCCACAGGCACAACAGCCAGACGGATGAATATTATAACATAAGAAAAATCCCACAAGCATTGGTATTGTAACCTAAACAAAATTAACGTAGGAATAATAATGAATTCAGTCATATTCCGCTATGACAGCAATAACTTTAAATACGCACATAAATATTGTTTGCGACATAGGAGTCACTGGCATTTATATTATAACCTCCACAGGACAACGTGTCCTTTAAATGACGAGAAAAAACCCTAACATATAGAGGGAAGACTTTTAAAAGTTATGTAAAGGAAACGGGGCTCATTAATATAAACTCATTTAAAGGGAGGGGAAACATTTGCAATAACAAAATGGCCACCGATATTCATCCCACATAATGCTGAGGCAAACTCTGGTTCAACCTTCAGAAACTGCAGCAAAAAATGCCCAAATTCCTCGGTGTGGCACCACATTTAAGACAGTCTGATGCATACATATAAGAGCACAATTTAAAACTGAGTACTATTGCCTCAACTAAAAACGCATCTAATTTGAACAGCCCGTCACTGATATTGATATTGATGACTGCCTATCATGCTTAATAATTGCCGATTCTACAATATTCCTTTCAAGCCAAGAGAAACAAGGGAAGATGACTCTTGCTTCCTGCCAATTTGCAGGGTTATTATAGGCTCTAATGTGGTTGAAAGTCGCGTTCGACTCCTGTGCTATACGTATCAAATAACGGTGTTGGGACATTCTCACCTCCAATGACTTTCCAGTTTGTCCCAAATAGGAGAGACAGCAACCATTGCAACCAACTCTGTAGACATCACCAAAATGTTGTTGTTGTGCATTCTTTAACAAGATGCTTCTAACAGTCCGTGAATTTAAAAAAAAAAACTACTTGTATATTAAATCTTCTAAGAGCATTTGGTAGGATAGATAAATTCTGGTTATATGTGAGGACCAGCACAGTCTTGGTCTGAGGTGTTATCCTAGGTTTTGTTCAAAATAAGTTTTCTTAGCTGCCTGCAAGGCAGATTCCATAAACATCTTAGGATATCGCAATTTCGTGCCAATGTCAAATATTTTCCTAATTTCTTCATGTAGGAACTCTGGACTGCACACTCTATAGGCTCTCAAAAAAATAGTCAGAAATACACTCCTTTTGACTCTAGTCTCGTGGTTGGAGTAGTAGTGAATGTATGAGCACACATTGGTAGACTTCCTATATACTGTAAACTTAAACTTTCTATCAACCCGGTGTATCAACACTTATAAGAATGGAAGTTTACAGTCCACCTCTTTCTCCACAATGAATTTAATAGACGGGACTAAAGCGTTTAAGCCATGGTAAATACCTGTCCAGGGCCATTTAGTTTGGCTAAAGACACAAAATGTCATAGACATATGTGAACCATTTAGCTCTACTGCCATGGCAGGATATTTTTCAAAAGTCTAGCCTCGAAAAATTTCATATACAGATTGCTCAATAAAGGGAATAACGGATTACCCATCGCCATTCCTTGTTTTTGAGCATAGTATTTCCCCTCAAATTCAAACTTGTAATCAACTATAGAAAGCTTAATCAATTCAATAATGGTATTTTTATCAAAATGCAAAGAGAACTCAGCTAATTCTTCTTCCAATTAAGATAGCAAGTCTGGAACAGGGACTCTCGTGAACAACGCAGCGACATCAAAACTGACAAGCTGACGTTTTGCAATTTGTCGATGAGATCAACATTGTTTTTTAAGTGGGCTTCAGAAATGTTGCCAAGCAAAGGAGTTAATATTTTTACCAACCATTTTGACAAGGCATATGATGCCCATCCTACCGAACTAATTATGGGTCTGGCTGGAAAACCGGGCTTGTGGGCTTTAATCAAACCGTACATGTAAGGGAGTGTCACAGATCTCGTCAATAACTGTTTAATTAATTCCTCATTACCTTTCAATAAGGTTCTAAGTTGTTTATTAAATGTACCATTAACCTGGTCCCAAGAGTTC
>NC_091381.1:11650918-11755918 GCF_038502225.1 Cherax quadricarinatus | reverse complement strand
ATTGCTGCGCTACTACTACTACTACCAATGCTATGCTACAACCAACTACTACCAGCGCTGCAGTATTGCTACTGCCTCTGTTGCGCTACTACTACCACCACCAGTACTACTACTGCTACTACTGCTGCTGCTATTACTATTACCACTACTACTACTACTACTACTACTACTACTACTACTACTACTACTGCTGCTGCTGCTACCACTATTACAACTACTACTATTTTCATGCTCCTTCCCTATTTTGTCTTCTAGCCTTCCCTAAATTTTACTCCCTCCGTAATGATTCGACAATTGACACAATATCTAACGAGAATAAACTACGTAGTTGATATAGGAAGAAAAAAAAAGTAGCAGCGGAAGCAATATACCTACATTTCCAAAAACCAACGAAGAAAACAAACCAAAGTAAATGCATAAAGAATTAGGAAACTCTTCATAATTGAATAAATGGATGGCTTACAGACAAGAAATAGGGTGTGGTACCCAACGGAAAACTGTCTGAGTGGCAATATGTAGATGGTAGAGTTGCCCAGGTTGATGGTAGACTTGTCCAGGCTCTAGGTAAAATCCTCTTCACAATGTACTTAAATGACCACGAAATAGGGGTAGCATCTTAGGTAGCAAAAATTTTCTGAGGGCGCCGAATTGGGAAAACGTGCGGTATAATTTTATTTTTTAGTATTAGTGACCTAGACAAGTTAACATTGTCGTCGGACACTTGAAGATGAGTTTAAATGTAGGTGAGGGCAATGTAATGAATCATGATATAACAATCTCAAACATGAATACGAAATATATATCCATAAACTAACTGAAACAAGAGAAGACAGACCAGGACCTTTTAGTAATCATAAGCAGCAACCTTAATGAAATACGCCAGAATGTTTTCCACCCTTATCGGGTATCGAACCACGGACCTCAGTGTGTGAGCCAAGTGCGCTGGCAATCAAGGTACAGTGTCTGGTGCATTGTACTCGATCGAAGTTATTAGCTATGAAACCTAGCATTCTGCTCGTTTTGCTGCTCACAAATAGGCATTGTTTGGTATGATTAAGACTCCTGATGTCTCTGTTCACTTAGGAGTAAATAGGTACCTTGGTGTTAGCCGACTGGTGTGGGTCGCATCCTGGGGAAAAAAATAACCTAATTTGCCCAAAGAGCTGACCAACTTTACAGAAAGCTCTGCATAAGCAGGGGCTGTGTATGATGTACTTGTAGAAATAAAGGTTATTATGTTGTTATTATTATAACTTTCTACACTGCACTTACTAGAGAAGGTACAGAGAAATTTACCAGTTTCATTCCATTACTCAGAAGCAAACCATATGAAGGTCAAAACACGCCCTTAGAAAATGGAAACTATGAGATGTCATTCATACCTTAAGATACTGAATTACTTTGACACATTCAGACAGGATACACTATTTAAAGTGATGAATGAGTCCTTAACTCAGAAGAACAGAATGAATTTACGAGGCAGAAGTTACAACTCGAATGTATGTAAAGATTTTTTTTTACAAAAATAATTATCCAATGATGAAGTAAATTGCCCACTAAAATTGAAAACTCGAAGACGATGCGGTCAATCAAGGACTAACTAGACATGTAGTTTGAAACTTTAGGATTCAAATAAATACTAAACTGGGACAATCTGAAGTTAACTAATTCCTTATGCTTGTTCAACAACTGCAACAGGATGAACAGTTGACAACAAAGCAACCTAGCAAATAATCATAACAATGGTGGTAGATGGTTGATTTAGACACTATCAGTCACAACTTTGCCAATGCCAATGGAGTAATACAAGCCTTTATGACAAACAGTACTATTTAGGTAGACATAGCTGCAGCTCGTACCTGTCACCCATTGCTATTTCCCATATCGATTTCATGTCATTTTCCAAAATGGTATTGTATAATTTTTCACTTTGCACCAATTTCATGAGACGACAGAACTAAATGCATGATTCGGGAGGCAGCCACCATTCCCCTTTCACCTACAAACAAGTCATGGGAGTATACACACTGAATAGACCCATCACCCATTTCAAATAACTCTTTTATTAAAAATATTTTACTTGTCTTGGCTATCTACCGTGCCTGCTTGACAGCATCCCAAGACCATTTCCGTAAACACACTTTGGCTCTCTCTTCAGCTTGACCTCTGAGTACTTCTTGTTAGTCTCATAGGACGGTATTGTTAACTTGCTGAAATCCAGTCCTGGACAATATGTTGTAGCAGTAATATAGGAATCACTGCAAAATAATGTGTTTTTCCTCCAGTACGTAAGTTCCCTTTCTCCGTTGTTCTCTTCTTAAAACTTTTAGTACAGTTTACTGCCACAACTTTTGTATACTCTCACTTCACACACCTATCAAGAATGTTCTTCAAGGGCTTAAAATAAAGCAAATGGGAACTTCCCTCTCATTCCTTTGATCACTTCAAATTCCCTATGTGCTCTATGTTACCTAAGGATTAAGCAGTTTCTCAATTAATAAAATTTTAATTACCCTAATCTAATCTTTAATTAGAGCTCCATCACACATGTCTGCCCCAACACTCTCCAACCTTCCTTTCTCACCTGTCTAACATTTCTCCCTCCCTCAATCATCTCTAAGTCATCCCACCCCTCCTCCAGTTCCCCAACAATCCTCCCCTACCTTACCGAAACGCCTCTTCCTTACCCAAATATCCCTCCATCATCCCAAAATCCCACACCTCGCCACCCCTCCCTCACTCCGCCACTCATCCCTTGCCCCGCCGCCCCTCCCCCAACCGACCACTCCTCCCTTACCCCGCCACTCCTACCGAACCTCGCCACCCATCCCTCAACGCTCCACCCCTCCATCACCCAGCCACCTTTACTCACATCGCCACCCCTCCTCACTTCGCCACCCCCTCCCTCAAAACGCCACCCCTCCCTCACCCCGCCACCCCCCTCCCTCACCTCGCCACCTCTCCACCTCTCCCTCACTCCTCCACCCCTCCCTCACATCGCCACCCCTCCCTCGCTCCGTCTCCCCTCCCTCACTACCGCCACTCCTCCTTCACCCCACAACCTTTCCCATACCCCGCCACCCCTCCCTGACCCCTCCACCCCTCCACCATCCAACCACCCCTCCCGCACCTCACCACCCATCCCTTACCTCGCCACCCCTCCTTTACCTCGCCACTCCTCTCTCACCCCGTCACCCATCCCTCACCACGCCACTCCTCCCTCACCCCGCCACTCCTCCCTCACCTCGCCACCTCCCCCACCTCTCCCTCACTCCACCCCTCCCTCACCTCGCCACCCCTCCATCACCCGGCCATTCCTCCCTTACCCCGCCACCCCTCCCTCACTCCGCCACCCCTCCCTCACCCCGCCACCAATCACCCCGCCACCCCCTCACCCCGCTCACCCATCCCTCACCCCGCCATTCCTCCCTCACCCCGCCACCCCACCCACACACCGCCACCCATCCCTCACCTCGCCACTCCTCCCTCACCCCGCCACCCCTCCCTCACCTCGCCACCTCCTCCACCTCTCCCTCAATCCACCCCTCCCTCACCTCACCACCCCTCCCTTCACCTCGCCACCCCTCCTCACCCGGCCATTCCTCCCTCACCCCGCCACCCCTCCCTCACTCCGCCACCCCTCCCTCACCCCGCCACCAATCCCTCACCCCGCCACCCATTCCTCACCCCGCCATTCCTCCCTCACCTCGCCACCCCTCCCTCACCCCGCTATTCCTCCCTCACCCCTCCACCCCTCCCTCACCCCTCCACCCCTCCCTCACCTCGCCACCCCTCCCTCATCCCGCCATTCCTCCCTCACCCCGCCACCCCTCCCTCACCCCACCCCCGTCCCTCACCCCGCCACCCCTTCCCTCACCCCGCCACCCCTCCCTCACCCTGCCACCCTCCCTCACCCCGACACCCCTCCCTCACCCCGACACCCCGCCACCTCTCTCTCACCCCGCCATTCCTCCGTCACCGCACCACCCCTCCCTCACCCCAACAACACCCCACCCCAAAAATCCTTCCTCGCCCCAACATTCGTCTCTCTCTCTCCAACAACACTCCACTCCAACACTCCTCCCTCATCCCAATACCCCACCTCTACCCCTACACCCCTTCCACACTCAAACACCCCAAACTCTTACAATAATTCTTCTCACCCAGACACAATTCCATCAACTCACCATTCCTGCCTCATTCCTCAACTCCCTCCCTCCCCACCACATGCATCTGTCACCCCACCACCCCTCTTTCATCCCACCTACCCTCTTGCACATCACCATCCCTCCATCACCATCCCTCCATCACTCTGCCAAGCCGCAACATCAATCACTTAGGTGGATACTGTCCCAAAAATTTTCTTGCTTCATCAGAATAGTGCTCTCGCTAAGCCCATCCCATGCTTTCATATTCTCTCTCTCTCTCTCTCTCTCTCTCTCTCTCTCTCTCTCTCTCTCTCTCTCTCTCTCTCTCTCTCTCTCTCTCTCCTAGATTCAGCGTTAAGTGTTGCATAGTAAATGTTCAGAGAGAAGACATTACGAGCACATGTGTAGTCTGGCGACCTGTACACTTTGTTATAGCACGATAACCTACGTGGAAATAAGGAACGAGCAAAAGTCAACAGTAAGTAAATGTTTATATATATATATTTCCTTCACCAAACAGTGTGCAAGTATATGTGCAATTGATATACCATATGTGGAAAGCTAATTTTGCAATGAAGCCAGTAACACAGTGAGGTAAGTCTGCAAATGTTGACTCACGGGTCTCCAATATCACTTCACAACTTTGGCAGATTTTCTTGTGATTGGATGTGTTGATTCAAGGTGCTGGCATATCAAGGAGGCCTCACTTATTGTACTCTTAGCACCTGGTTCGGTGGTCAGGAGGGCAGCCTATGTGGGTGTGTGACATATGCCGAATAAAATATAATGGATGATCAGTCCACTAAGCCATGAAGTGGAACTAATTATGAGGTGGTTGGTCCCTTACCATTGATAAGTGTTAAGTTCTGTAGCATGGACCAATATGAAGCCAGAAGTGAGGCATGGAAGTCGGAGAGGGCGTAACAGGAGGTGGGGCCCACTAGTACCACAGCAGGCCTACGAGCCCATGCTAGGCAGGTCCTTGGAACTGCTGCATAGGGTAAATATCATAAAATACTTAAAAATAGGTGATTAAGACACAGGTGCAGTGCACCATTTCTGTATCCATATTTCGAAACGTTTCACCTGCTCATCAGGCTTTTGTCCATCAAATAAAGAGGTGACAAATGCTTTTATTACTACTAATATATCCCGCCTGCTGACGTCTGCGACACTCGAGCTTCAAGTGTAGCTATAGTATTCTTCAGTTCTTATGTCTCAATTTCACATTAATCGACATAATGCAACTGAACATTTATGAGCAATAACTGGTTTTTCACCTCATGACTTAAGAAATCGTAATGACACGATTGCAAATAAACCATACCCCCGGCCGGGATTGAACCCGCGGTCATAGAGTCTCAAAACTCCAGCCCGTCGCGCTAGCCACTAGACCAGCTAGCCACAATAAGATTCATCCAACTAGGTATATTTCTACACCATAGGAAAGTTAGCACAGGCACCTCTGTGACCACAAATGCAAGTTTTTACAGACGAATCTCCAGCTAGCGTGGCCGTGACGAACTCTAGCTCAAGTCCCTTCACTGCCGTCAACATGACTTAAGAAATCGTAATGACACGATTGCAAATAAACCATACCCCCGGCCGGGATTGAACCCGCGGTCATAGAGTCTCAAAACTCCAGCCCGTCGCGCTAGCCACTAGACCAGCTAGCCACAATAAGATTCATCCAACTAGGTATATTTCTACACCATAGGAAAGTTAGCACAGGCACCTCTGTGACCACAAATGCAAGTTTTTACAGACGAATCTCCAGCTAGCGTGGCCGTGACGAACTCTAGCTCAAGTCCCTTCACTGCCGTCAACATGACTCAATCGTGTCATTACGATTTCTTAAGTCATGTTGACGGCAGTGAAGGGACTTGAGCTAGAGTTCGTCACGGCCACGCTAGCTGGAGATTCGTCTGTAAAAACTTGCATTTGTGGTCACAGAGGTGCCTGTGCTAACTTTCCTATGGTGTAGAAATATACCTAGTTGGATGAATCTTATTGTGGCTAGCTGGTCTAGTGGCTAGCGCGACGGGCTGGAGTTTTGAGACTCTATGACCGCGGGTTCAATCCCGGCCGGGGGTATGGTTTTTTTTCACCTCATATTTCCCTCTCTATTTCTTCTGTTGTCTCCAATATTAAGTCACCTCTGTGTTCAACTACAGAATGGTAAAAAGTTTCACAGATTTACCCTACTGGTGCACAACTGTCTCACGATCTACTTGTGGTTTTTTTAAACCATTATTATCAGGACTTTTCTGGAAGGCTGATAGCGACAGTCACGTCCCATTAATATAGAGGTCCTTTATCTTCATCAGGTGAAAATCGTTGCCGCTTCTTGAACAAAGATCACTAGGTTCTGAGACCACTATTCTTGATGCCACTTGTCTGTCACAGATGGCCCAACTTTGCAGTTCGTTCATTCGCTGACAAATTTGCCTGTGGATGTTACTTATCAGTAACAGCCTTCTGGTAACAAAAGCCAAACCAAGGCTGCTCTGAAGGCTTCGTTACGTACTGCCACTGAGGGATTTCCTCTTGTTTGAGATTAACGATATGTATAGTGAAGACGTTCACTCGGCTATTCACATCGCCTAAGTAGTAATAGGGAGTCGATATTTCCTCACAGAAATTAACTGGGTATGCTGGCAATGCCACAGCAAGGAGTAGTCAGAAAATATAGCAACATTCTCCCGCGTCCTGTCGATGTCACGACGATGATAGTTCACGAACAGACTTGTAGTAATTACATGGTTCAAAGTCAATTACAAATACAGTTTGAATTACTCTTTTAGATTTTCAGTTACAATTAACTGATCAAAAATTAACAAATTACAATTACTTTTATTAATTTATTTTCTTCAATTACTTCAGATTTCACTAATGCTCAAATCATTTTTACGTGTTCGAACTATTAAGCAAACATTATACTTAATATTTTTAATTTAAATGTAAGTATTTGAACAGTACTCAAGAATATCATTAGTTACATTTTTCAGTCAGAGCTGAACAGGCGAAGATCATGTCGAAGTTGATCCCATGTATCAAAAACCTTTCCTGCCAGGATAGGCTGAAGGTACTGGATGTGCTCTCTCTGGAAACACGTAGAATTTAAGAAATGTGAATGAAATGTACATGGATAACGGGAGTAAACATGGGAGCTCCAGATAGCATGCTGAATTATCTAACCAACACATAACTCGCAACAATGAATTACGGTTAGAAAAATTTAGATATAGAAAGAATTTAGGGAAGTACTGGCGTGGCAATAGATTTATAGATGATTGAAAGAAATTCCAAAGTAACATCATTGAGATGAGCTCTCTGGGTAGCTTTAAATATAAGATGAATATGTACATGAGTGGGTGTGGGAGGGTATGAGTTAGACATGCCTAGCATAGACCCATATGCCTCCTGCAGTGTTTCTTTCAGTCTTATGTTCTTATGTACTAAAATTTTTCTTTTCAGCCATGTCTGAACTAGGCCTATAAGTTATTTTTTGATACAAATTAGTTTTTCATTCCCCAAAAAATAATTAATACTTGTGAAAATTAATGTTTAGGAAGATATTATTAACCTTAATTATGCAAGTATGCTAGAATGCACTCCAGAAGCTCCAGTCCGGCTAATCATGCATCAGTAGCCAGTCAGAGCACGCGCCTATCACAACTTGTAAACATTGGTCTGAAGGTCAGATTCAAAAGTGCAAGATCCAGGGCAATATCTTCTCGTTGTGATACTTGCGAAGTAACTTTTAATGACATAATTCATCATAACTTTCCAGGTCACAGAATACCATTGTAGAATAATTAATTAGGCTACATATATTTTTAATGTTAGATTAAGTTACATTAGGTTAAGTTTGGATGGGTTTTGTTAGGATAGGTTAGGTTATCTCTCTCTGTCACAAAAACACTTACTTAACTGCAGTACCCACTTATAATTGTACATATCTAACTAATCAATAGCTAACTTCATAAAATTATACTGGAGAAACAGTGTGCGAGGTCTTAGTTTCTTTCTTGTGTCACTTTCGTTCTAAAGAATCGGAACCATATTCATTACACACAAGTGTACAGTCACCCAGTATCACCTAAATATGACTGAGAAACACGAATTAGGTATCTTCCTGTGATGACATAACAACGGCAGCTGGATAAAACTAGCCTTCAAGCAATGATCACGTAATTACATATATATGTATGTTATTTCCTCCTTCCGTACTAATGAAGGCAGTACACAGACAACATTCTTACGAACAAATAAAGCAGCAAAACAGCTCAAAATGACATATGAATATTTCAGTGTTATCACCACTGTTGAGTTCGAGTGAGAATACTGACTGATTTTTACTAGTGTATTGCATGGTGCACAGTATTTCTGAGTATTTTTAATAGTCCGAGTAACTGAAATAATTTGCGAGAACACTACATGAGTTTTTCCCTCTATTTCCCTTCTGTCTCTGTCTTTGTCTCGATCTGTCCCTGTCTGTCTTTCCATGGCTCTCTCGCTCTCTCTCTCTCTCTCTCTCTCTCTCTCTCTCTGTCTCATTACACGGGGTTTGACAAGGTTAGGTTAAGGATCCCTCGCTTTATTGACAAGCTATTTTCAGGTTAAGGATTCCTAACTTTATTGACAAGCTAAGAGCTGTTACCTACATCAGCTTACTTGAGAGCATTTTTATTGTTATGAGACGTACAAGTAGGGAACAGGATGAAGTTGGAGCCATCTGTGGGCCAGCATTTTCATTTGATCAACTGACTTTATCTCGTTGACATCATAATGCTGTACGAATGTGTTTCATACTCGAGTCATCCTGGGTATATATGATCTCACATGAAGTGATGTTCTGGAGAAGGGTACAGCCAGAGTGAAGTTGCTGCTCTCTGCCCGTCTTGTGGTATAGAAGCTTGCTTCACGCTGTCCTCGAAGTGGAGCCAAGTGTGGTACTTTGGTTATCTTCTTCAGCTTAATTATAAGCCTTTTTATTGTTATGAGACATACAAATAGACAGAAGGACGATGTTGCAGGGTGTTTGCCAGCGATTTTACTTGGACAACTGACTTTTATTTCATTAATCTCGTTATGTTGTACGAACAACTTTCAGAGTTGAGTCATTCTAGGAATGAATGATCTCAGATGAAATGATGTTCAAGAGAAGGATACAGGAGTGTAGATGTTGTTTACTGCCCGTCTTGTTGTGTGGAGGCTGTCTTCTCGCTGTCCGCAAAGTAAAGCCAGGTGTGGTACCTTGACAACATTGGCCCTGAACAAAACAGTAAGGCTACCCACATCTCGGTTTCTTCTTTTATTCTCTGTTGTGTCAGGTAGTCGATGCTGAGACGCGGTGGGTGGGTTATGGGTAGGGAGGTCAGGCAAGCCAAGAAACTGGAGCATACTCAAGGTGTGAGCGCAATTGATCCTCTTATAGTCTTGTAGCCTCTGATATTGAACAGATATAAAAATACGCCTTAACTTATTTGCCGATTAGAACAGATATAAAAATTCGCCTTAACTTATTTACCGATTTGTTTGCTAAATTTATTATGTTTCGTCATAGTCAGTTTAGAATCACAGGAGTAAGCCGTTGTACCTCCTGTAAACTTTTCCACCCTTAAATGTGTTATAAATCGGTCACGAAACCAACACAACTCAAATTGCCTTATATACCAGAGGTACATATCCCACAAACCTCGGGAAAAGATTCATAGTAGTTACAATCATTTGCAATAGCAAGTCATTTTTTAATGGCAAGATATATATAGAAAAAAGAAAGAAATGACAGAAATATTGCTCCACCAAGGAACCTTATTGGAGGGGAGGCACAGCCAGTGGCCTCCACTCCAGAACTACGTACTGCTGCCAACAAAAGAATCCCCCCGCAAACAAGCAATACGACTTCATTTGTATTTGCGAGTATTCACGGCCTTAAGCCATCCACTACCAGCAAAATCCCTTCCATCAGTGGACTCCTTCTGGAGGCAAATGTGATGTTTTGCGGCTTTCACAGACACCCACACAAAAGGCCACATTGACAACAAAATATGGATAGCAAGGTACAACTTAATTAGATACAACAGAAAGAACAGACACGAAGAAGGGAATTTGACCTGTATTACAAAGAGTTACTAAACACCCCAAATAATGTAGCTGAAGTTTTCGCATATAAGACTGAGTTATTGTTGTTGTGTATAAGCCGCCATATGCAACTTCCCAACAGTTCAAAGAACAGTTATTTATAGTTGATTACTGTCTGGTAAATCTTTCAACCCCATCCCCGAATATCATGCTTGGTAATTTTAATTTAAGACATACTAAATGGAAGAATGTAGCAAACAATATCATAAATAATCCCTGCAGGCTGCTCAGATGAAAATCCGCAAACTGTTGAATCTCTGTAATAAATTCATCCTAAACTAGCAAATGGTGAAGCCAACGAAACTGAAACTGTCAAACACACTTGACCTCATATTCACGAATAATGATGACCTGGTGCGAAATATAACAGCATCGAAGATAGTTACGAGGGTGTTTTCAACAGATTTAACTATAACAACAAAAACATTAATTGGGGTCAGATAAATCACGCTCTTAATGAATCAAAATGGGAAGAAATCTTAAATAACATGGATCCAAATCAGTGTCTTGAAAGGATACACTCTTTGGCAGCTGATGAACGCTCAAGAAAAAGAAAAGAAAATGTAAAGTGGAAAGAGAAAGAGATGCTCCTTCTAGTTAAAGGCAAATAATCACTGAGCTTCTCAAGTAGGCTAGACTATTTGAAATGCAAAAGGACTCGCTGACTAGGAAAATAGAAAATACTGAAGTTAAGGTAGATTAATTATGCAAGATCCAGGAGAGACAGGAGCTAAAGGTAATTAATAAAATTTGAAGAATTTCAAAACATTTATTTTAATATATTAAAAACAAGGGAAAAACGACATCCAGTAATAGGACTTTGTTTAAATCATATGGGACGTACATGGATGATAGCAAAGAAATGAGTGAGATACTGTAGTCACAGTATGACTCTATCTAGAGAGCCATTAATGGGACTAAAGATCAAAACTCGAAATGAATTTTTAATGAACGAGACTCAAAGCTTTGTTAATGTATGCCAAATTTCTGACATAACCCTAATTCCAATGCCCATGCACTCTGCCCCAGGCCCAGAGTTGTGGAACTCCGAGTTCATCAAGAATTGTAAGAAACCCCTGTCACATGTCTAAAGTATTTAATGGAGAGGGAACCTGGACAAGGGATCATCCCACAGTCGCTAAAACAGCAGATATAGCCACACCATAAAGTTGGCAGAAAAGCAATAGCGAAAAAGCATAGATGGATATTACTATCATCCCACATGAAAAAAAAAATTGAAAGGCTTCTAAAAATGAAGATTGCCAACCACTTGGATTTGCAACAACAGCATAACCCAGAGCAACATGGGTTTAAAGCCTGTCACTCCCGCGTCTCGCAACTGCTAGAACACAGAACCTGCATGCGAGAGTCATCTATTAAAAACACTGCAAATCTCCAAACAAATATAATCCAAGTTTTCCCAGAGGGATGAGGGTAAGAATCTGATGTTCAATGAGGACAAATTTCAGTTACTCTGTTATAGAAAAGCTTGAGGAAATGATAGAACTAAGTGTAAAACAAATTCTTACCTCACATTAGAGCGAAATACCAATGTCAAAGACCTGGTAGTGATAATTTCAGAGGATCTCACTTTATAATGTCACAACAATGTCATTGTCACATCTGCAAGGAAAATGATAGGATGGATAATGAGAATCTTCAAAACAAAAGATGCAATGCTAATGATGATCCACTTGAAACTACTTGTTCTCTCTAGGTTGGAATATTGTTGTACTCTAACAGACCCATTCAAGGCAGGGGAAATTGCAGATCTAGAAACTGCACAGAGAACCTTCACTGCAGGTCTTAGTTAAATCAAGCGCATTAATTACTAGGAACTATGATGCTCTTGCGAAGGATACACCAGTAGGGTATTTGCAGTTAAGTACAAGTCTTCTTAATGCTTTCTACTGTTCTTGTATTCGATATCATTGTCTCCTATTCCCAGTTACGCTTTTTGCTTTACTTCCTTTCTTCCTAAAATTTAAATATTGAATTCTAAATTTTTACTCTAAAATTTGCTTTATTTAGTTTTTCCCCAATATCTAGGAAACGTCTTTCAAGAATTCTACATTTTTTCTACATACACGCCATAAAAGAAACACATTCACCATGAATCACTCCATAGCTGTCTTCCCTGAACTGTGCAGATATAACAACATAAATGAGTCTCTGGTCCGCAGCATCCCCACCCTTGCTTCGCAGTACAAGCCTTGTACTTCCCACTTCTTAGACGCAAGTTCAGTTACCTTTCCTTACCTTATTTGTAACATTTCCAATGGGAAAAGCGTTTCTCTCAGAAAGGGTCCATCTGTCTCAGTCTCTCCCCAAGAAGCGCTTTGTCAAACGTTCCCTCTCCATCTGTCTCTCCCTGGAAAAGCTCCGTCAAACCTTTTTTTTTCCTGTTGCAGAAATTTATCAGTAATATATTTTTCTGGTGAGAAGGAGAGGTTGAGGAAGGGTTTAGAGGAGAAGATAAGAAACGGAGATATTGGAAGACCAAGGCCACGTCAGAGCTCTCCGCTAAAAGGACTATTTATATCAAAAATAATGCCAAGAATGTTGAGATCAGTGATAATATAGCAGAAAGATCTTTTCTTCATCCAACACTCTCTCTAGCTACTGCCGGGATAAAATAGGGAAAAGAGAATTAATATAAAATATACTGGAGAGAGATGTCAGTGGATCAAAGATATGGAATATATAATATTTTTACAGCATATCACAACTACTTACGTAATGCCACTCACAAAAGTATGTACTATTTGTTCTACTTGTAGATACTACTAGTTCCACTTCTAGATGATACTAGTTCTACTTCTAGATGATACTAGTTCTACTTCTAGATGATACTAGTTCTACTTCTAGATGATACTAGTTCTACTTCTAGATGATACTAGTTCTACTTCTAGATGATACTAGTTCTACTTCTAGATACTACTAGTTCCACTTCTAGATGATACTAGTTCCACTTCTAGATGATACTAGTTCTACTTCTAGATGATACTAGTTCTACTTCTAGATACTACTAGTTCCACTTCTAGATGATACTAGTTCCGCTTCTAGATGATACTAGTTCTACTTCTAGATGATACTAGTTCTACTTGTAGATACTTCTAGTTCTACTTCTAGATGATACTAGTTCTACTTCTAGATGTTAATAGTTCCATTTCTAGATGCTACTAGTTCTACTTCTAGATGCTACTAGTTCTACTTCTAGATGTTAATAGTTCCACTTCTAGATGATACTAGTTCCACTTCTAGATGATACTAGTCCTACTTCTAGATGTTAATAGTTCTACTTCTAGATAATACTATTTCCACTTCTAGATGATACTAGTTCTACTTCTAGATGTTAATAGTTCCATTTCTAGATGATACTAGTTCCACTTCTAGATGATACTAGTCCTACTTCTAGATGTTAATAGTTCCATTTCTAGATGATACTAGTTCCACTTCTAGATGATACTAGTCCTACTTCTAGATGTTAATAGTTCTACTTCTAGATAATACTATTTCCACTTCTAGATGATACTAGTTCTACTTCTAGATGTTAATAGTTCTACTTCTAGATGATACTATTTCCACTTCTAGATGATACAAGTTCTACTTGTAGATGCTACTAGTTCTACTTCTAGATAATACTAGTTCTTCTTCTAGATGATACTAGTTCTACTTCTAGATGTTAATAGTTCTACTTCTAGATGATACTAGTTCTACTTCTAGATGATACTAGTTCTACTTCTAGATGATACTAGTTCCACTTCTAGATGATACTAGTTCTACTTGTAGATGCTACTAGTTCTACTTCTAGATGATACTAGTTCTACTTCTAGATGTTAATAGTTCTACTTCTAGACACTACACTGCCGTTGCATTTGAACAGTTGAATTTCCAGTGGTCGGTGCAGGGAAAGACTGACAAAAGCAGTAGAAACCTTGGACTGCAAAATGTACGTCTTGCCATTGAAACTCATCTCTCACTGTTAAGATCACACTGACAGGCTCTCCAGGTTGAAAATGACTGAGGAGAATTTCAACAATGCAGTCAGTTGGATTTTGAAACACGTATATTTTATCCGATTTCATCAAGATAAGAAAAAAACATTTCTGAAATTGTTTTTGGAAGTCATCAATGATTTTTATTACAAATGAAGAAGGAAATTCTGTATCATTTTCTTCAAGAAATTTTTCACATTGTGGGAAATGAACCAAGTTAGAAACTTTCACCTGTTCTTCAAATATAACATCAATTTTGTACTGAATGGCTTATCAATCTTGAGTAGATCACAAATCAAATTTGTTTTACCTTGCAACTTCAGATGAAATTCATTTATATGGCTTGTCACATCTGCAAAAAAATGCCAGCTTTCAAAGACAGTCAACGTTCGATACAAGTTATTTGGGTCGATTCTTCTCTGTGAGAAATGAATCAATTTCCTTACTGAGCTGAAAGAACCGTGACAGAACTTTCCCACAACTAAACCATCGAACTGCTAAATAATAAGTATCAATTGATACGCATTGCAGTATATTCCACTCCAGGTTACACACTACAATTCTTTGAAGATGTCTTCTCCGCTTGTTGTGCTGTGCATGCTGTGTAATGATACTGATTCATGTGTGACAATAAATTCATTGTCGACGCCACGAGAGAATAAAACTGAAAATTTCGTGCTTTATCTGCAATTTGATGAAATATATTGCTTCCTGTATCCTCAATTCTATGAGCAATAGTATTTGGAAGAAGACTGAGGATTTTGGAAATAAATGGTATAAAATACCGACACAATGGAAATATAAACACATATGCAGTATAATATGGTCCTTTATTGACAACGTTTCGCCCACATAGTGGGCTTTATCAAGTCGAGCAGATCTGTTTTTGACTTGATAAAACCCACTGTGTGGGCGAAACGTTGTCAGTAAAGGATCACTTTATACTGCATATGTGTTTGTATTTCCACTGAGGATTTTGAATAGATTTGCTTTTGCTCTTCCACTACTTCCATCATACACTCTTTGATTATATGTTCATCGGCGAATGGCTTTCCTCGCTAAAACATAAACTACTCTGTAACTGGCCCTTATTTAAGCTTCATTTTCTGCTCTATCCTGTGTAAAGAGGAACCTTGTTGGGAAAGTAACTTGCATTGCATTGATAAAAATTTTCTCGAACTCTGTTTTACTCTGAACTGGGAATATCTTTGGTGGCCTGGTGGTTAACGCTCTCGCTTCACACGGTGAGGGCCTGGGTTCGATTCCCAGCCAGAGTAGAAACATTGGACGTGTTTCTTTCCACCTGTTGTCTATGTTCCCCATCAGTAAAATGGGTACCTGGGTGTTAGTCGACTGGTGTGGGTCGCATCCTGGGACACTGACCTAAGGAGGCCTGGTCACAGACCGGGCCGCGGGGGCGTTGACCCCCGGAACTCTCTCCAGGTAAACGCTCCAGGTAATAGTACCGACCGTTTCGTGGCCTACGACACACAAGGTTTTATCACCTGCTTAACAAAGAATTACTTTACATTCCTCATTAAAGTGATGGCACTCATTCTCCATTGTTCTTTTCCTTTTGGCTTCCATAACTGAAGGGCAAATCTAAACAAAATTGAAAGATTAGAGCTAAAATTTGAACAAATTTTGAAATATAAATAGTTACAAGGAATAAAATCCTTAACTTTAAGTGACTGAAATGAAGACTTTCTGCTTTAAGGAAAGCTTACATGGTACTTATTCTTTCTCAATTGAATTATTGAGCATAAACAATGAGAAAGCATTTAATCTTCCTTATCAATGCTGATATTATAATCTAGTTATGTTTGTTGTATTTGAGATGTGACAAGCAAGCAGTAAATGGCAACAAGAACTAAAGCAACACCTTTATCAGGCACTCTTCCTATTATAATTTTTTTAGGATTTACTTGAGAACGGAGAAACACAGAACCGTTATTAACGGCCTTTCGCCTATTGTCAGGGGAACGCCTTCCGCCTGAACAAACGAATAGAAAAGTATATAATGAATAACATGAGGAATAATAACTAAGATAATTGTCTTAGGTTTTTATTTAAAATTAAGTGAAATAAAATTTACCCCTCCCGTGGTATGGTTTGTTTGCAATTGTGTCATTACGATTTCGTGAGTCGTTCTTTCCATAGTGTTGTAAGTGGTAAAGTGTTCCGGCCATGGTGTTGTGAGTAATTGGTGAATTATTCCATTCATGGTTTTGTGAGTAAGTGGTGAATTGTTCTAGCCATAGTCTTGTGAGTAAGTTGTAAATTATTCTTGAATGATGTGTCATAAATTTTTCTCAAGAGAATTTTCTGAATTTCCAGGAGGTAGAGCAAATCTCATGGATGGTCGTGGAGCTGCTGACTTCTATACGATGTATGGAGATAGAGTTGGCAACAATAACCCTGAGACTTCCAACTTTCCTGCAGAGATTCCCCAAGACCACGTCGGCGCCTTTATAGTCTCCAACCACATCACGCACGCTAACGTCGCCCAAGAAGAACCAGTCCATGTCCAAGTAGAACCAGTTCATATTCATGCAGAACCAGTCTATGCCCACGTAGAACCAGTCCATACACATGCAGAACCAGTCCTCGCTCATTCTGAATCCCAGCCCCACACCCACCAATCGCAATATATTCAGCGAGAGTATTCCTCTCCCCTCACTGTCAATATGCACCTCTCTGCTTCCTTCCACCACATGCCCATGACAGCTACTTCTATCCCAGCACCCACGTATACCCAGGCGTATGCTATTCCTGGCTCTTATACCCAAACTCTGCCCCACCCACGCTCAAGCCAGGCCAAGACTCACAACCACCCAGCCACAATGCAGCTGAGGAGCAGTAATTCTGGGTAAGAGCTTCACATATTTGTGGTATGGGCGCACCTGCTTAATTAATGAAGAGCACTGCTGGTGAATTATTGTGCTCTAAAAGTGTGTATTTTGTATTCATGAATGGAGCGTGTTGCCAATTTTGATTGCGAGAGGACTGTGCATGGGATGAATTTTAGTACCTGAAGAGAACGTGTGTACAGTGGAGAGAGAGAGAGAGAGAGAGAGAGAGAGAGAGAGAGAGAGAGAGAGAGAGAGAGAGAGAGAGGGAGAGAGAGAGAGAGAGAGAGAGGGAGAGAGAGAGAGAGAGATGGTAATGCTGAAGCAGAGGTAAGAATAAATGGGAGAGTGTTGATACCTGGGGATGAAGTTGATATCCTTGGACGTATCTCGCAGCTGCTCAACAATACAATTTGGAAGATTCTGTATTCTCACTTATTTGTACGAACTTATTTATGTTTGCTGGGATTGAGATACAGTTCCTGGCTCTGCCTCTTCGTTGGTCGCTATTAGGCCCACTCTTTCCCATCTCCAAGAGACTTACAATACCTCTCGCTAAAGCTGTGTATGGACTATGCCTCTACTACTTCACTCTCCAGAGTGCACCACTTCCTGATAGTTCTAAGGCTGACAGAATATTTCCTGTCATCCCTATAACTCATCTGGGTTTCCAACTTCCAGTTGTGTTCCCTTATTGTCGTATTCCATCTCTGAAACTCTCTGTCCCTGTTCATCTAGCCAGTTCGTCTCAATATTTTCTACGTCGTCATCATATCCCCCCCCCCTTTTCCTCCTGTATTCCAGTGTCAACAAGTCGAGTTTCCTTTAACTTCTCGTCCTACTCCATACTTTCCGGACTAGTCTTGTTGTGAACCTCTGCACTTTCTCCAATTTCATGATCTGCTTGACCAGGTGTCGGTTCCATACTAGTGCTGCATACTCCATTATGGTGTACAGTGTTGTGAATACCTTCTTGCTTACACGTCGAAATATTATTCTTAGATTACCAAACCTGCATTTGCTGCAACAGTTACATTTATTGTGTGTGCCTCAGGATATATCATCGGTATGATACTCACTCCACGGTCCTTCTTCAGCGAGGTTTGGAGCTTTTGCCCTTTTTCCCGGAGCCTGTGCTCCGTCTGCGGTCTTCTTTGTCCATGTTCCTGCTTCAAAATTTTGAACTTGGTGGGATTTAACTTCAGGAGTCATTTGTCCTGACCAGGCCTGTAGCCTCTCCTGGACTCTTTGTCACCTCTCATGGTCCTCATTCGTTTGTATTCTCATTAATTTTATGTCATCTGCAAGCGTAGAAAACTATCCTTTATGTTAGGTCATTCACGTGTGCAAAAAACGGGACCGACCCTATAACTGAGCCTTGTGGAACCTCATTCATCACATGCACCCATTCCAACACCTCAACATGGAACATTACTTACTATTTACTGCCTGTTAGATATTTCCTGATCCACTGCAGTGTTTTTTTCTGATATTCTTGCCTGCTCTTCTAGCTTTTGTATAAGTATCTCGTGCGGTACTGTGTCAAAAGATAATCCTTTCTGCCCATTTCGTTCCTGTCTTACTTATGTTACTTCGTACAACTCCAGAAGGCTTATAAAACAGGATTTTCCATCAGTGAAGCCGTGCTGGATGACTTGGAAGAACCCACTTTTTCCTAGATGCTCCAACACTCCTCTCCTGATATTATTTTCCAATGCGTTACACACTCTACTTGTCAGTGACATTGATCTGTAGTTGAAGGATGCCTGTTTACCTCGCTTCTTAAAATGTGGGAATACACTGGATGTCTTCCACACATCTAGCAATTGCCCTGGTTCGATAAACTTAATGAATACTTATAATAAGTGCACCGTGCATCTGCCTCCTCTGTCAGGGCCCACGTAGATGTATTATCTGGTCCCTTTGTCTTAGAGGTATCTAACTTTCATATCAGTTTGTTCACTTCCTTCCCGGTTGTGTGTGTTGTGTCCAACACGTGCCGGTGCATTCTTCCTCCTAGGATTGCTGGAAGTCTTTGTTCTCATTAGAGACAAAAGACTGAATGCTTCACAGACCTACTGATAATTCTTTGTGAGCTCCATACCTTCCTTCTTTAGCCTGATTACCTGGCCCGTTAATGCTTTTTTTTCCCTCATTTCGAGGCTATATAACAACCTTGGGTTATATGTGTCTCTTGATGCTATGTCATTCCCAAATTACCGTTGAGCCTCCTTCATTAACCATGTATACTTATTTCTTGCTCTTCAGCTGAACTTGTTGTCCTGAGTTCTTTGTCTTCTATGCTTTTTCCCACGCTCTGTTATATTTGGCTTTGGCCTCTCTGCACCACTGGGTAATTCATGGGATCACTCTGGTCTTCCTAGTTTTTCCATTGCCCCTGGGTACGAACTTTCATTCTGCTTCCCTGAACTTTCTGGTTACATGCGCTCTTGTCTCATTCACTGTCTTTCCCTCAAGTTCTCCTTCCGACTGCTCCTCATACAGAAATTGCCTCATGCCTGTGTAGTCCCCTCTTCTGAAGTTTGGTTTCTATCCTTCTCGTGCTGCTTCACTCTCTACTGTTCATTACGAAAGTTATTTGAAACTCAGGGCCACGGGATAACTACTGTAGTGTTTACCTGGAGAGAGTTCAGGGGGTCAATGCCCCCGCGGCCCGGTCCGGCTTCCATCGTTGCTGGGAAGAGGATTTGTTCCCTCTGTGGTGGTCAGAGGAATTGTGTTAGAATTCCCAAAGGTAGCGTTTTGAACTCTGTTAGTCTGTGGGACCTTAGCAATGACAGAATTCCACCAGTTATTTACCCCTGAGTTAAGCTCAGTGTGGAACATCCAGTCATTGTCAATAGTGTCGCCATCAGCTGAGCAGCTTACGTCACTTGATGTAGGCTTGCACTGACCTTCTACAATAGCTTGAAGGTTATCTAATGATTTGAGGAGCTCATGAAGTGCTTCCCTGTGATGGATTATTTTAGCTGCGACTTTACAACACAGCCATGAGGGCAGTCTTGATCTTTGGACAGGAGTCCCTGAGGTCGTACTTCTGAACCTTCCTCCTGTAGCTCCAGGCTTATATCCACATATACCACAGGATTATGGATATCCTTCAATTTTCTGAAATTTTCATCCTGGCTGCAACAAAATTCTTCTTCTGGAATGCAATCTGTGCGCCAGTAGTTGGAACAAGTAGGCTCCTTACATCTAAGAAGTATTTTGTCCCTTGTGGTTTACCCACAAACACTACAGTAACTAGTGGGACAATAGCCAGATAGCGTAGACATTCTTGCTATTTTGCGATGTGAAGTCATCTCTCTCTCTCTCTCTCTCTCTCTCTCTCTCTCTCTCCCTTTCTCGCACAGTTGTCTCCATTTCTCTGTGTTCAATTTGAGCAACGCTTTTGCTGTTCCCCTCTTATCATCTGCACCTCCTGGTTTTGTTATAGTTTTTTGTAAATGTCCTGTTAGCTCCTCCCCTCCTTTAGTCACCTCACCTGCTGTTGCCATTCCTGCTCCCATCTCATTGTTCTTTTTCTCCCTCTGCTCCATTTCTTATTTCAGCTCCCTAAGTTCCTCCTCCTGGCTCTGTACCTCAGTTTAAGCAACTGCTGTTTGTCTGTTCCTTTCTTTGCTCTCTTCAGACACTTCCATCGCTCTGCAAAACTCACGAACCCTTTTCCACATTCTTCTTCTATCAAGCACCTGAATCCTGCTACCCATACTTCCTTCACATAAAATTCTTCCTTGACTCCACTACCTTTTCTTCTTGGCTTCTGGGATCCAGTTTCTGTGCTCCCTGGTGTCCTGGTGCAAGGTCTTCAGTCTTTAACCTTTCCTTGTATAGACGCGTGTGTATGCTGATGATTGTGAGAGCATTTGAGTGTGTATGTGTGCAAGTGTGCGGGAGCATAAATTTCCGTGGGTGAGTCGCTGTATAGCCCTTGTGGCTTAGCGCATCTTTTTGATTATAATAATAATCCGTGGGTGAGTATGTGAATCCTGGAGTTAGTGCTCGCATGTATGTGAATATGCGTGTTAGCGTGTGTTAGTTAGTGTGAAAGAGTGTGTGTGTGTGTGTGTGTGTGTGTGTACTAACATAATTATAATTGCAAGGGTCAAATTATAGCTCATGGCACCGCCTCTTCACTGATGGCTACTAGGTCACTCTCTCCCTGCTCCATGGCCTTCATTATACCTCTTCTCAAAGCTATGTATGGATCCTACCTCCATTACATCACTTTCCAGACTATTCCGCGTCCTAACAACTCAATGACTGAAGAAGTACTTCTTAACATCCCTGTGACTCATCTGAGTCTTCAACTTCCAATTGTGACCCCTTGTTGCTGTGTCCCATCTCTGGAACATCGTGTCTCTGTCCACCTTTTCGATTCCTCTCAGTACTCTGCGTACTCCAATATGGGCCTGACGTACAGTGTAGAGTCCTGAACGATTCCTTATTGAGATGTCGGAATGCTTTTCTTAGGTTTGCTGGGCGCCCATATGCTGCATCTGTTATTTGGTTGATGTGCACCTCAGGAGATGTGCTTTGTATTATACTCACCCCAAGATCCTTTTCCTTGAGTGAGATTTGTGGTGTTTGGCCCTCTAGAGTGTACTCTGTCTACGGTCTTCCTTGATCTTTCCCAATATTCATGAATTTGGTGGGGTTAAACTCCAGGAGCCAGTTTCTGGACCAAGCCTGCAGCCTGTCCAGATCCCTTTGTAGTCCTGCCTGGTTCTCTTCCGATTGAAATCTCCTCATTATCTTCACATGATCTGCAAACAGGGATACTTCTGAACACTCTGACACTCGTCAAGTACCATAACTCTGATGCCTTCCCGTCAGGTGATACCTGATCCATTGCAGTGCCTTCTCTGTTATACCTGCCTGGTCCTCCAGCTTTTGCACTAATTTCTTGTGTGGAACTTTGTCAAGGCCTTCTTACAGTCCAAGAAAATGCAATCTACCCACCACTTTCTTGTCTTAATGTTGTCACCTTGTCATAAAACTCCAGTAGGTTTGTGACACAGGATTTCCCGTCTCTGAAACCGTGCTGGTTGCTGTGTATAAACTTGTTCCTTTCTAGGTGCTCCACCACTCTCCTCCTGATATTTTTTTCTCTATGATTTTGCATACTATTCCTGTCAGTGACACTGGTCTGTAGTTTAATGTCTCATGTCTGTCGCCTTTTTTTTAAATTTGGACTATATTTATCGTCTTCTACACTTCAGGTAGTTGCCCAGTTTCAGTGGATGTGTTGAAGGTTGTTGTTCGTGGCACACACAGCGTCTCTGCTCCCTCTTTAAGGACCCACGGAGAGATGTTGCCTGGTCCCACCACCTTTGAGGTATCAAGTTCACTTAGCAGCGTCTTCACCTCCTCCTTGGTTGTGTGTATTTCGTCCAGTACTTGGTGTATCCATTGCTGTTGTATCCTACTATTTCGGCTTTCCAAACCCCTTCCTCTCTCCATTGTAAATACTTCTTTAAATCTCATGTTGAGCTCATCACATACTTCTCGGTCATTTCTTGTGAACTTCCCTCCTTCCTTCCTCAGAATGATTACCTGGTCCTTGACTGTTGTCGCCTTTTTTTCCACCACAGATACATTCGCTCTCCATGTCACTGTATTTCGTTGCATCCTCTCAAAATGGCCCATCCACCTCAGCAAAGCTTTTCTAAACTCCACATCTTCTAATTAATCTCCAAGCATCGGATTGTCTGAACAACATTCACACTACACATTGCCCTTTGGCATGCCTCTACACTGCCTTCTTATTGATGGAAAATTCACTACCCATGCTTCACACTAAACTCTTATACATTTCCCTGTTTACTTCTACGGATAATGACCTTTGTCTCTACAGACTCCTCAGTGCACCACTTACTTGTTTCCTCTCATCAGTTCTGTGCTTCACCTCGTCTTTCAAAGACCCTTCTGCTGACAAGTCCACTACCAAATATCTGGATATATGCACTTCCTCCATATTCCCTCTCTCCAATCTGATATCCAATCTTTCATTACCTAATTCTTTTATCCTCATCTCCTTACTCTTTCCTATATTCACAATTAGTTTCCTTCTTTAACATTCCTTTTCAAACTTGTTCACTAACCTGTGCAACTTCTCATTAGAATCTCTCAAAAGCACAGTGTCATCAGCATAAAGTAACTGGGATAATTCCCACTTTGTATTAGATTATTTATCTCTAAATTCCACACGTCTTCCCAATACCCGAGCATTCACTTTTCTTGAAACATCATATATAATTATATTGAATAACCATGGTTATATCACACATCCCTAGCTGAGACCTACTTTTGCTGGTAAATAATCTCCCTCTCTCCTTCATATTCTTACCTACCTCATTATCCTCGTAAAATCTTTTATCTGCTTTCAGTAACCTACCACCTATTTCATACAGCTGAAACATCTACCACATTGTTCCCTTTCCACCTTATCATGTGCGTAAAGAAAGGAATAAGGAAAGCAAAAAGGGATTATGAGACTAAGGTCGCAAGGGATTCAAAGACTAACCCAAAAGGGTTGTTTCAGATATACAGAAGTAAGATTAGAGACAAGATTGGCCCACTTTAGAGTAACTCTGGTCAGATCACCGACAGTGATAAGGATATGTGTGAAATTCTCAATACCTACTTCCTCTCAGTTGTCACCCAGGAAAATACTGGTGATATTCCTGAAATAATAGATTATGTAGAACAGGACGATAATAAACTATGCACGATTGTGGTAACTAGTGACATGGTCCTCAGACAAATAGAGAAACTAAAACTTAACAAATCCAAAGGTCCTGATGAACTGTTTGCAAGGGTGTTAAAGGAAAGTAAAGAGGAACATAGCATACCTTTGGCTAATCTTTTTAACATATCACTACAAACTGGCATAGTGCCTGATAAGTGGAAAATGGCAAATGTAATACCTATTTACAAGGCAGGTGACAGGTCCATGGTTTCGAACTGTAGACCAATAAGCCTTACCTCCACAGTGGGAAAATTTATGGAATCAATAATTGCCGAAGCAATTCGTAGCCATCTTGATAGACACAGATTGATTAATGAATCTCAACACGATTTTACAAAGGTTCGTTCCTGTCTTACGAATTTACTAACTTTTTTCACTAAGGTGTTTGAGGAGGTAGATCATAGTAATGAATATGATATTGTGTATATGGACTTCAGTAAGGCTTTCGATAGAGTTCCACACCAGAGGCTATTGAGGAAACTTATGGTACACGGAATAGGAGGAGAAATTTTTTCCTGGGTAGAGGCATGGCTGACAAATAGGCAGCAGAGAGTTTGCATATATGTGGAGAAATCAGAATGGGGGCACGTCACAAGCTGTGTTCCTCAGGGGTCAGTGTTGGGCCCCTTGTTGTTCACAATTTACACAAACGACATAGATGAGGAAATAAATAGCGACATAAACAAATTTGCTGATGACACCAAAATAGGCCGTCCAGTTCATTCTAATGAGGACACTAGAGCACTCCAGGATGATTTGAATAGACTGATGCAATGGTCGGAGAAGTGGCAGATGCAATTTAATATTGACAAATGCAAAGTTCTAAATGTTGGACAGTTAAATAACCATACCACATATAAACTAAATAATGTAGATCTTAATACTACTGATTGCGAAAAGTATTTAGGAGTTCTGGTCAGCAGTAATCTAAAACCAAGACAACAGCGCATTAGTGTTCGCAATAAAGCTAACAGAATTCTTGGCTTCATATCTAGAAGTATAAATAATAGAAGTCCTCAGGTTGCTCTTCAACTCTATCCTTGGTTAGGCCTCATTTAGACTATGCTGCTCAGTTCTGGTCACGGTATTACAGAATGGATATAAATGTTCTGGAAAACGTATAAAGGAGGATGACAAAGATGATCCCATGTATCAGAAATCTTCCCTATGAGGATAGACTGAGGGCCCTGAATCTGCACTCTCTCGAAAGGCGTAGAATTAGCGGGGATATGATCGAGGTGTATAAATGGAAAACAGGAATAAATAAAGGGGATGTAAATAGTGTGCTGAAAATTTCCAGCAAAGACAGGACTCGCAGCAATGGTTTCAAGTTAGAAAAATTCAGATTCAGGAAGGATATAGGAAAGCACTGGTTTGGTAATAGAGTTGTGAATGAGTGGAACAAACTCCCGAGTACAGTTATTCAGGCTAAAACGTTGTGTAGTTTTAAAAATAGATTTGATAAATACATGAGTGGGTGTGAGTGGGTGTGAGTTGGACCTCACTAGCTTGTGCTGCTGGGTCTTGTGCCGTGCTCCTTTCTTGAGTGGAGGTGACCAGATTGGGTGGGTCATTGGGCTAATCCGGGGGAAATCACTGGTCTAATCCGGGGGGGGGGACATGGACCTGCTCCGCATGGGTCAGTACGCCTGTTGCAGTGTTCCTTCTTTCTTATGTTCTCTTAATTCTTTTAAAATTAACTCTACCGTACACTTTACCAGGTACAATAAACAGGCTTATTCCCGTATAATTTTTACACTCCCTCTTGTCTCCCTTGACTTTATGCAAATGAACTATGTATGTTCTCTGGTAATCCCTAGGTACCTTTCTCTCATAAATTTATTAAATAAACGCACCAAACATTACAAAGTTATATTCTTAATTACTCTTAACATTTCTGTCTGTATCCCGTTGATCCCAGCTGCTTCAACCCTATTCATTCTACCCCACAGCCTCAGGCACCTCCTACACACTGACATCTGGTCCTTCCTCACTCTTACACGATGTTGTACCTTTTTACCCAATGCAGGAAATTACAGTTTCCCTATCTTCATCAACATTTAACATTTCCTCGAAATATTCCTTCCATTTTCTCAATACCTTTAACTCTCCATCTAATAACTATCCCCTCCTATTTTTAACTGCCCAAGCCATTCGTTCCCTAGGCTTTCTCAACTTACTAATCTCACAACAAAACTTTTCCTTATTGTCAGCAAAGTTTGTTGATAACACCTCATCCATTCTCTCATTTTCTCTTCTTTTACATTCCTTCAAAACTCTCTTAACCTCTCTTTTTCTCTCCATATACCTCTCTCTCTATATATCATTTCTATTTTGTGAAAACCAATCATGTGCCAACTTTTACTCTCCTACTCCTCTCTTTACCTTATCATTCCACTAATCGCTTCCCTCCTACACCCACTTTCCTGTAACCACACACATCTGCTGAAGGGTCTTAACTGGAGTATACCTAGAGACAGTTTCAGGGGTCAACGCCACCTCGGTCCATTTGTAACCAGGCCTAATATTGCATTGTTAAATCAACCCCATACCTCTTCAGCCTAGCTCATCTTTTTTATTATAGGTACTTATATCTCAACTGCCTCTTCCCTTAGTTTATAAATCTTCATTTCTTTCCTATTTGCGGATACCTTACTTCTTGTATCTCATCTAACATCTCTCACTGTAGCTTCATATAAAAAATTTATCTGATATATCTGAGACCCCTGTATCAACATACACATCTTGAAGTCTAAGCATCATTCTTTTATCTACCATTAAATAGTCCAAAAAACTACTGCCATTACACACTTTATCATATCTCGTACATTTATTTATACTTTTTAAATATGTATTACCAATTTTCAAACCTCTTTCTTTACAAAGTTCAATCAAAGGCACCCAAAGTTTACATACCACATTACAACTTCCCAGCAATTCCGGGAGCGGCTTGTGAAAATTGACCACTGCCTGAAAAATCTCCCAACTCCTGCCCTAAACATCTTACCACTAGGAGATTTCAACTTCAGACACCTAAAATGGAGGAGCAGAGCAAACAATGTTTTAGCAGTGATCACCCCAGGACGCAGCTCAGGTGAAAATTCACACACACACGAACTATTAAATCTCTGCAACAAATTCACCTTAAACCAGCAAATATTAGAGCCTACAAGACTAGAAAATACGCTGAACCTCATGTTCACTAACGACGATGATTTGATACGTAACATAACCGTATCAAAGACAATACACTCAGATCACAACACAATAGAGGTGCAGACATGTATGCACGGGGCTTCTGACCAGCAAAATGTGAGCAGTTTATCTGGAGTTTATCTGGAGAGAGTTCCGGGGGTCAACGCCCCCGCGGCCCGGTCTGTGACCAGGCCTCCTTAGGTCAGTGTCCCAGGATGCGACCCACACCAGTCGACTAACACCCAGGTACCCATTTTACTGATGGGGAACATAGACAACAGGTGGAAAGAAACACGTCCAATGTTTCTACTCTGGCTGGGAATCGAACCCAGGCCCTCGCCGTGTGAAGCGAGAGCGTTAACCACCAGGCCACCAGGCAGTCATGAAGGTCTCTTCACGAAATTCAATTTCAATAACAAAAACATACAGTGGGATCAAGTAAACCATGTCCTAAATGAAACAAGCTGGAAAGATATCCTAAACAACACGGATCCGAACATTTGCCTTGAAAAAATGAATTATGTGCTTCTTGAGATCTGCTCAAGACACATTCCATTAAGAAAAAGGAAAAGATGTCAACTAGAAAGAGTGAGATGCTCCCTATACAGAAGAAGGCGAAGAGTCACAGAGCTGCTGAGAGGGGCCAATATATCTGAAATACGAAGGGAGGCACTGGTCAATGAAATTGCAAATATCGAACTTAAGCTGAAGGAATCTTACAGGAGACAAGAATCACAGGAAGAACTAAAAGCCATAAAGGAAATTGAAAAAAAAATACTTCTTCTCTTATGCCAAATCTAAGGGAAAAACAACATCCAGTATTGGGCTCCTGCTTAGGCGGGATGGTACATACACAGATGACAGCCAAGGAATGAGTGAGATATTAAAGTCCCAATACGACTCAGTGTTCAGCGAGCCGCTGCCCAGACTAAGGGTCGACAATCCAAACGAATTCTTTATGACCGAAACCCATATGTAGCAACTCAGAAAATTACTAATTGGCAACTCTATATACTGGCGTCTACTATTGATGTTATTGATGAATACAACTTATGGAATGCAATAAAGATGGTCATTGCTGATACCACTAACGTTAACACAGGGAAAAAGAGTGGAGCTTTGTCATGTTGCAACGAATGTTCTCAGAAAAGGGGATTAGCAAACCACAATTTATCAGTTGTCAGTATCATGTTCTGGACAGGATTCTCCGTTTGGTAATGGATGAAAATTTTGGTGTTAAAACCAGTTCTCCAAACACTGAGTATCCATTTGTATCCCAACTGGTGAAGAATTATGAGGAACTAAAGGCAAAGTTTATTAATGGAACAGAAGAGATCCTCAATATATCAGGATGGAGAAGTGATATGAAGTTTTTGTACCATCTAACACGAGTGTTTAGATTCTTTGAAGAAAAAGGGCACTGTCCTTTGATTAACATTCAGAAAATTCCAAACATCAGCAATGCGAGGTGGAATTCAAGAGCCATTTTAGATATTCTTGCATTCTTTCTTATACCTACAGATGTACGATGAAAATGATTTCAAGAATTGGTCAGAAATATTGAAACCTTACAAAAAAGTACTAAACTCATTGAAAAATTACTGGAAGCTGGAGCCGTCAGCACTTAATATACCAAGAAGTAATCAGTGTGTTGAACGTGCAATCAAAGTTATGTATGTTGTCTGCAGAAATAAAAACAAACTGCAACTTATTCTAAGCAATAAGTAGTAATATATGTACAAACGTGATAACAATGATACTGTAAGCTGTTTTATTTGTTATTAATATTACAGACAATACGCATTCAAGTTACTTGTTTTCCTTACTCTTTTTTTTTTCATTTAGGGGCGACATTTTCTAAAAGAATATTGAAATGAAAGATAATTTCTTTGCTTTTAGGCAAAAGTTCATCTGATTAAGGTACAGGAATATTACGTTGTAAAAATGTTATAACCCTAAGTATATATATATATATATATATATATATATATATATATATATATATATATATATATATATATATATATATGCAATAAGATCACAGTAAACAGTGAAAGGATAGTGAAATTCTAAGCGATTTCGTGACTTCTCACATTATCAAGGAACTGTAAAGACAATACATCAAAGGAAGGCACATAAAGGGTCGAGACTACACTTCACCATCACATCCCACAACAAAGCAACACCTGACGCGGGCCGACACCCTACTCATAAGAAAGGAGGAACACTGCAGCAGGCTTTCTGGCCCAACTAGACAGGTCCATGTGTAGGTTTTTAGTAACCTATACATGGAATTTTTTGAAACAAGATTGCTTAACACAATCCTCCCTAATTAAGTGCTAAATGGTTCAGTTACACTGATGATATTTTGTGTCTTATGCCAAAGAATGTAGATAAAAATCATTTCCTTGTTAAATTAAATAACTTAGCCCATTCTATAAACTTTACTGTTGAATTTGAGAAAAATAACTCATTGCCTTTTCTTGATGTTTTAATTATTAAGAGTAATAATGATTTAAAATTTAAGATTTACAGAAAACTTACAAATAACTGTTCCAATGTACACTATTATTCTTCACATCAAGACAGAGTTAAACTGTCTTCTTTCTCATCAATGTTTTTGAGAGCTTTGCGTAGTAGTAGTCCAGAGTTTATAGATGAAGAAATATCCAAAATTTATAAGGTCTTGAGAGATATCCTCAAGACCTTATTTATATTCCCTTTATTAATACCTGTCTTTCACTTATACATCTCGATCATGTCTCCCCTCATTCTTCGTCTTACAAGTGAATGTAATTAAAGTGACTTCAATCTTTCTTAGTAAGGAAGATTTCTAATGCAATGAATTATTTTTTTCATTCGTCGCTGAATGTTTTCTAACGAACTTATATCCATTTTGTAAAACGGAGACCAGAACTCTGAGCTGCATAATCTAGGTGAGGCCTTGCTAATGACGTATTATAAAGCTGTAGTATAACCTCTGGACTTCTGTTGCTTACACTTCTTGATATAAATCCCAGCAATCTATTAGCCTTATTACGCACGCTTAAGCACTTCTGTCTTGGTTTAAGGTTGCTGCTTACCATAACCCCGAGAATTTTGGGGTTATGGTAATTTCCGAGCTTTAGAACTTTACATTTATCTACACTGAACTGTATCTGCCACTTTTCTGACCACGAATTGAGTTTGTCTAAATCCTCTGGAAGTTCTGAGACATGAACGTCTGAATCGATTATCCTACCTATCTCCGTGTCATCAGCAAATTTACTTATGTCACTAGTAATTCCCTCGACAGGGTCATTTATATATATTATAAACAACAATGGGCCTAAAACTAATCCCTGTGGAACGCCACTTGTTACAGATCCCCATTCAGATTTACCTCATTTACGCACACTCTCTGCTTCCTATTAGTGAGCCATGACTCGATCCATGACACCACTTTTCTCCCAACGCCATGATCAGCTACTTTCTTTAACAGTCTCTGATGCGGGACTCTATCAAAAGCCTTACTAAAATCTAAATAAACAATATCAAATTCTTTATCATGATCAACAGCCTCAAAACTCTTACTGAAGAGCGTTAATAAATTAGTTAGTCAGGAACGGCCCCTCGTGAATCCATGTTGAGTATCAATAATCAAATTATGCTTATCGAGATGGCTTCTTATATTATCAGCTATAATTGACTCTAGTAATTTGCCTACAATTGAGGTCAGGCTTATTGGGCGGTAATTTGACGGTAACGACTTGTCCCCTACTTTAAAAATAGGAATTACATTAGCCATCTTCCACATATGAGACACTACACCTGTTTGAAGAGAAATACATGTATTAAAAATATTAGTTAAAGGTTCACAGAGTTCCATTTTTGCATTCCTTAAGAACCCTTGAAAAAAGCTCATTTCACTAGTGACTGTGAAATTACATAATTTATCTTCTTCAGGCCCACTAAAAAAACTAATTATTGGGATGTTATTAGTGTCTTCCTGAGTGAAAACCGAGAGAAAATAATAATTAAAAATAGAGCACACTTTATTGTCTTCGTCAGTAAAAACTACATAGATATTTTTAAGGGGACCTATGTTATCTCTAACTTTTGTTCTGTACACCTGGAAAAAACTTTTAGGGTTAGATTTCGAATCCCTATCAACTTTAATTTCATAGTCCCGTTTAGCTTTTCTTATCCCCTTTTTAACGTCCCTCTTAATATCGGTATACTGATTCATAAGGTGACCCTCACCTCTTTTGATACGCCTATAAATTCCTTTCTTCTGCCCTAAAAGATATTTGAACCTATTATTCATCTATTTTGGGTAATTTCTATTCGATCTAATTTCTTTATACGGAATAAATGTTCTTTGAGCAGCATGTATAGTGTATAGAAAACTCTCATATTGATAGCTCTCTTCGTTACCCCAGTCAACAGATGATAAGTGTTCTCTAAGCCCATCGTAATCTGCTAAGCGAAAATCTGGGACCATTACTGAGTTATCCCTACTATCATACTTCCATTCAATGCTAAAGGTAATTGATTTATGATCACTTGCGCCGAGTTCCTCTGTAATTTCTAAATTATTAGCAAGGGTTTCCTTGTTTGCCCGAACCAAATCAAGCAGGTTATTTCGCCTTGTAGGTTCTATCACAAACTGCTTCAATAAACAATCCTGAACTACTTCTAAGAAATCGTTAGATTCTAAATTCCCAGTCAAGAAATTCCAATGAATCTGACTAAAGTTGAAGTCCCCTAGAATTACTACATTATCGTGCATTGTGGCCTTAATCCCATAGTAGTCTCCCCTGGTCCCTATCTAAGTTTGGAGAACGGTATATCACACCTCAAATCAATTTTTCATGCCCCTCCGAAAATTCTATCCAGAGAGACCCTGAATGTCTTATTTTAGATCTTATACTCGTTTTTATGCAACAGTTCAAGCGATCTCGGGCATACATTACCACACCACCCCCCTTCCCGATACTTCTGTCCGTTCGTCCTTTCTCATGAGTCGGGTGTCGTCGCGCATCAGGTGTTGCTTTGTAGTGGGATGTGATGGTGTGGTGTGGTCTCGACCCTTTATATGCCTTCCCTTGGTGTATTGTCTTTATAGTTCCTTGATAATGTGAGAAGTCACGAAAGCACTTGGAATTTCACTAACCTTTCACAGTGGTTGTTTTGCACACACACACATACACACACACATACACACACACACACACACACACACACACACACACACACACACACACACACACACACACACACACACGCACACGCGCACACACACACACACACACACACACACACACACACACACACACACACACACACACACACACACACACATACAGGGATAACAGGGAAGGCACTAAAACGGATCAGGGAATACTTGTCAGGAAGACAGCAGCGAGTCATGGTACCTGGCGAGGTGTCAGAGTGGACACCTGTGACCAGCGGGGTCCCACAGGGGTCAGTCCTAGGACCAGTGCTGTTTTTGGTATTTGTGAACGACATGACGGAAGGAATAGACTCCAAAGTGTCCCTGTTTGCAGATGACGTGAAGTTCATGAGAAGAATTCACTCGATCGAAGACCAGGCAGAACTACAAAGGGATCTGGACAGGCTGCAGATCTGGTCCAGCAACTGGCTCCTGGAGTTCAACCCCACCAAGTGCAAAGTCATGAAGATTGGGAAAGGGCAAAGAAGACCGACGACGGGGTACAGTCTAAGGGCCAGAGACTACAAACCTCACTCAAGGAAAAAGATCTTGGTTTGAGTATAAAACCAGGCACATCTCATGAAGCGCACATTAACCAAATAACTGCTGCAGCATATGGGTGCCTAGCAAACCTCAGAACAGCATTCCGAAATCTTAAGGAATCGTTCAGGACCCTGTACACCGTATACGTTAGGCCCATATTGGAGTATGCGGCACCAGTTTGGAACCCACACCTAGCCAAGCACGTAAAGAAACTAGAGAAAGTGCAAAGGTTTGCAACAAGACTAGTCCCAGAGCTAAGAGGTATGTCCTACGAGGAGAGGTTAAGGGAAATCAACCTGACGACATTGGAGGACAGGAGAGATAGGGGGAACATGATAACGACATACAAAACACTGAGAGGAATTGACAAGGTGGACAAAGACAGGATGTTCCAGAGATGGGACACAGCAACAAGGGGACACAATTGGAAGTTGAAGACACAGATGAATCACAGGGATGTTAGGAAGTATTTCTTCAGTCACAGAGTAGTCAGTAAGTGGAATAGTTTGGGAAGTGATGTAGTGGAGGCAGGATCCATACATAGCTTTAAGCAGAGGTATGATAAAGCTCACGGTTCAGGGAGAGTGACCTAGTAGCGACCAGTGAAGAGGCGGGGCCAGGAACTTGGACTCGACCCCTGCAACCTCAACTAGGTGAGTACAACTTGGTGAGTACACACACACAAGAATTCCTTGCATTGTTAAAATCTCTAGTAAGGCTGATGCATGCAGGGGATGAGATGAAAAGCTGTAAGCCTTCTCCCTGAAAGCTGGCTGCCTTGGATCAACGACTAGCGCAAGCTGGACGCTAAGGTATTGGTCCAGTGTGGTGAGAATGGTGTAGCACTGCGTACCTTGTTCCAAGGTTCGTAGGTTCGAGTCTCCTTCAGCCAGAGATCAGTGTTTGTGTATATTTCGCCTGATCTTGCGAATTCCTTGCATTGTTAATATCTCTAGGAAGGCTGATGCATGCAGGGGATGAGATGAAAAGCTGTAAGCCTTCTCCCTGAAAGCTGGCTGCCTTGGATCAAACGTGTAGCGCTAGCTACACGCCAAGGTATTGTCCAGTGTGGGTAGATTGGTAAAGCACTGCGTACCTTGTCCCAAGGTTCGTAGGTTCGAGTCTCCTTCAGCCAGAGATCAGTGTTTGTGTATATTTCGCCTGCTCTTGCGAATTCCTTGCTTATATATATATATATATATATATATATATATATATATATATATATATATATATATATATATATATATATATATGCGTTTGTGTGTGTGTGTGTGTGTGTGTGTGTGTGTAATTGCCAGCTAGATAACAAGCTGTGTATTAATAAGGATGGCCACATGCTGTAGGAATCATAAATATCAAGAAAACATTAATGGTATATGAAGTAGGGGCCAGATCGTTATGTCAGTATCTTGGTTCAGCCAGCCAGTGACAAGGAAGCAGGCTCAAGTTGTGAAGCGAAGTGGTACACTTGTAAATCATTGTTGGCAGACTTACCTCCAAGTCTGGTTGAAGACGATTCTCACCGTGTCTCTTGCTTGTAATTTGCCTTTCTGTACATATCCTCTGTAAATATTGTACATATTATTGCTTACTGTTTTATGAAGGAAGTATTTACTCTGTGCTGCCTTTACCTCGTTCCTCGTTTCTACCTTGGTTATCGTTCTACGACCAGGTGTGCTGGCCAAGAGACTTCACCGGTGTTTATAATAACTACCATATATCATTATTATAATGCATTACCATTCAGCACTGCGATACTGTGTTAACACACAGCATTATCAAACAGTATTAACATGCAATATTGCAATACAGTATTAAACAGCATTACTAAACATTATCATAGACCACTACCATACAACATTACTATAATACCATAGAGAATTTGTGCATTATTGTACACCATTACCATAGATCATTTATATACATTATTAATGACATTGTTATACTGCATTACCATACAACTTTAGTATACTGCATTACGATACTACATTAGTATAGAGTTTTACCATTCAGTATCACCTTATAACATTCCCATAGACAATACTATACAGCATTACCATACAAAGTTACAATACAGCATTACCATACAAAGTTACAATACAGCATTACCACACGAAGTTACAATACAGCATTACCATACAAAGTTACAATACAGCATTACCATACAAAGTTACAATACAGCATTACCATACAAAGTTACAATACAGCATTACCATACAAAGTTACAATACAGCATTACCATAGAGCTAATGGAAACGTGACTGCAGGGTCAGCTTGATTCCTGGTTAGGTGAGGAAGTACAGATCCTCTACAACTTGTTTCATGTAACCCACACGGGTTTAGTTGACCAAGCCTCAAGCTACAACACATGGTCGTTCGAGTATGATAATAATTAACACTTGATGTATGTAAATATAATGAGAATAATAGCAACAACAACAGCAACAACAATATTAATAATAATAATAATTATAATGATAATAATAATGTATGTATTATATTGTCTACCACCATTGATCTATCATTAACATTACGAGTACAGATAGGAAGTGCATCTTTCTGGTGTTTAGCAGACGGACGATCAGGTCTACCACGTCTCGCGCTGAATGATCCAAATAGGTTTAGCGTTTAACATGAATTTAATAAACAGGATTAACATACGGTAGATATGATGTAGTGCACCACCAGTGATATATCATAAACATTCAATAGATATGTTAGTCTACCTCCACTGTCTTGTTACTAATACAGCAGATATATGTGTGACTCTACCACAGCTGACCTGTCATTAACATGTAGTGGACAAGATGAAGTCTCCCTGCCACTTTCTAACTAACTAACACACTGTCACCATTAACCACTGATAATAGTTATTAACAAAGAATAGACATGTGAGAATCAACCTCTGAGCCCCCGAAAACTATATTAGTTTCCCCTCACATTTCCAGATATTTTTCTCCTGGAGGAGTTTCATTGTTTCTACGGTACTGCTGCAGAAATCTTATTGTTCATGCTTTTCTCCTGCAGAAGCTCGCGGTTCTTTCCTGACTTCTGCAGAAGTGCTAAAAATCTACCCAAACGCCTTCATAACTTTAACTGATGGCAATAAAACTTGTAAAAGTTTCACAGTTCCTTCCTAACAGCTGCAGAAGTCTCACAGCTCCATCTTAAAACATGCAGGAGCTTCACGCTTATTCCTTCGCTCCTGCAAGACGCATGACCATTTCTTTTCGCTGTGTAGGGGTGGTGATGGTAGGAGCCAGCGAGCTGCCCTCCATCACGGGGCTGTACCCACCACTAACCATCGTCTTGGTGGCGGTGGGCGGCATCCTGGTGGTGATGGTGTTGCGACGACCATGGAAGGGGATGGCCCAGGGACGACTCAGCCAAGACGTCTCCAGCCTCCACATCCAGACGAAGAACGACAGCAACAGAGGCCATCGTGACGTTGAGGAGAAAGACCCTAATATTATACAGGTTACCAGAGGTGAGTCTCCTTTTCATGACGCTTGGACAATATCAGTGTCCAAAATAGTCAGAAATAAAGACAAGTTGACAGAGAACGACCCTTATGTAAAAGATTTTCTAAGTTCAGAAAAATCTTTCTTGGTGGGTCTTCCATTAACTTGTCCTTACTTCATCCATTGTACCCTTATATTTAATTCATATCATTGTTAATTACCTTAAACACATTTTGGGAATCTCATAACTTAGATATCTTATTGTCATTAACCTTCCCTTAATGTGGTATTGATCAATAACAATACAAATCGTTCGTGGTTACAGTAATAAAAAATACTGCTCGTTAAGCTAGTACACCAAACAGGGAGTAGAATGACAGTAGCTCAGAGGCACCCACACCACCGTATGTCCTCGCATGACGGTAAAACACCTAGCTTGGCTGGGTGCGTCATTCTTGTAGGATTGCTTGGTCCTGTGGGTTAGAGCGTCAGGTGTTGTCACTTAGCATGAAGCGGGCCAAAGCAGCATGGGTTCGAGTCCTTGGCTAGTCACAGTGTTGTTATTGATCAATACCACTCGTTCGTGGTTACAGTATACGTATATATATATATATATATATATATATATATATATATATATATATATATATATATATATATATATATATATATATATATATATATATATATATTGTAACGACGAACGACTGGTATTTAATCAGTAACAATACTGCGACTTGCAGGGGGATAGAACCCATGTTGCTTTAGCCTGCCTAATGAGTAGTGAAAATTCTACGATGCTCTAACCCACGAAACCATACAATCCTACAAGAATCACGCACCCAACAGAGCTAGGGGTTATACCGTGACCCAAAGACATACAGTGGTGCTGGTGCCTCAGAGTTAATTCCATTCTACTCTCCGTTTGGTGTACTAGCCTCCAAAACCAGTGTATATAGTATTGTAACCGTGAACAAGTATTATTTAATCAATACCAACACTGCGACTAGTTGGGGGATCGAACCCATTTTATTTTAGATTACCTCATGGTGAGCGAAAATTCCACGGCGCTCTAACCCATAGGATCATACAATCCTAGAAGTCACACACCCAGGAGAGCTAGGTGTTGTACCGTGATCCGAGGACATACAATGGTGTGGATTCCTCAGAGCTAATTTCATTCTACTCCCTGTTTGATGTATTCTCCTCGGATCACGTTACAACACCTAGCTCTGCTGGGTTCGTAATTCTTGTAGGATTGTATGGTTCCATGGGTTAGAGCGTCGTGGAACTTTCGCTTACCATGAAGCAGGCTAAAAACAACACTGGTTTGATCCCTCTGATAGTCGCAGTTTTGTTATATACATATATATATATATATATATATATATATATATATATATATATATATATATATATATATATATATATATATATATATATATAAACACTGATCTCTGGCTGAAGGAGACTCGAACCTACGAACCTTGGAACAAGGTACGCAGTGCTATAGCAATCTCACCACACGTGACAATACCTTGGCAGGCAGCTTGCGCCACACGTTGATCCAAGGCAGCCAGCTTTCAGGGAGAAGGCTTACGAATTCATTGCATTGTTAAAATCTCTAGTAAGGTTGATGCATGCAGGGGATGTGATGAAAAGCTGTAAGCCTTCTCTCTGAAAGCTGGCTGCCTTGGATTAAACGTGTAGCGCAAGCTACACGCCAAGGTATTGTCCAGTGTGGGTAGATTGGTAAAGCACTGCGTACCTTGTCCTAAGGGTAGTAGGTTCGAGTCTCCTTCAGCCAGAGATCAGTGTTTGTGTATATTTCGCCTGCTCTTGCAAATTCCTTGCATATATATATATATATATATATATATATATATATATATATATATATATATATATATATATATATATATATATATACTCACCTAGTTGAGGTTGCAGGGGTCGATTCCAAGTTCCTGGCCCCGCCTCTTCACTGGTCGCTACTGGGTCACTCTCCCTGAACCATGAGCTTTATCGTACCTCTGCCTAAAGCTATGTATGAATCCTGCCTCCACTACATCGCTTCCTAAACTATTCCACTTCCTGACTACTCTGTGGCTGAGGAAATACTTCCTAACATCCCTGTAATTCATCTGTGTCTTCAGCTTCCAACTGTGTCCCCGTGTTGCCGTGTTCAGTCTCTGGAACATCCTGTCTTTGTCCACCTTGTCAATTCCTCTCAGTATTTTGTAAGTCGTTATCATGTCCCCCCCTATCTCTATTGTCCTCCAGTGTCGTCAGGTTGATTTCCCTTAACCTCTCCTCGTAGGACATACCTCTTAGCTCTGGGACGAGTCTTGTTGCAAACCTTTGCACTTTCTCTAGTTTCTTTACGTGCTTGGCTAGGTGTGGGTTCCAAACTGGTGCCGCATACTCCAATATGGGCATTACGTACACGGTGTACAGGGTCCTGAACGATTCCTTATTAAGATGTCGGAATGCTGTTATGAGGTTTGCTAGGCGCCCATATGCTGCAGCAGTTATTTGGTTGATGTGCGCTTCAGGAGATGTGACTGGTGTTATACTCACCCCAAGATCTTTTTCCTTGAGTGAGGTTTGTAGTCTCTGGCCCCCCTAGACTGTACTCCGTCTGCGGTCTTCTTTGCCCTTCCCCAATCTTCATGACTTTGCACTTGGTGGGATTGAAATCCAGGAGCCAATTGCTGGGCCAGGTCTGCAGCCTGTCCAGATCCCTTTGTAGTTCTGCCTGGTCTTCGATCGAATGAATTCTTCTCATCAACTTCACGTCATCTGCAAACAGGGACACCTCGGAGTTTATTCCTTCCGTCATGTCGTTCAAAAATACCAGAAACAGCACTGGTCCTAGGACTGACCCCTGTGGGACCCAGCTGGTCACAGGTGCCCACTCTGACACCTCGCCACGTACCATTACTCGCTGCTGTCTTCCTGACAAGTATTCCTTGTTCCATTGTAGTGCCTTCCTTGTTATCCCTGCTTGGTCCTCCAGTTTTTGTACTAATCTCTTGTGTGGTACTTTGTCGAACGCCTTATTGCAGTCCAAGAAGATGCAATACACCCACCTCTCTCTCTCTTGTTTTACTGCTGTCACCTTGTCATAGAACTCCAGTAGGTTTGTGACACAGGATTTCCCGTCCCTGAAACCACGTTGGCTGCTGTTGATGTGATCATTCCTTTCTAGATGTTCCACGACTCTTCTCCTGACAGTCTTCTCCATGACTTTGCATTCTATACATGTCAGTGACACTGGTCTGTAGTTTAGTGCGTCATGTCTCTCTCCTTTTTTAAAGATTGGGACTACATTTGCTGTCTTCCATGCCTCAGGCAATCTCCCTGTTTCGATAGATGTATTGAATATTGTTGTTAAGGGTACAAATAGCATCTCTGCTCCCTCTCTCATGACCCATGGAGAGATGTTATCTGGCCCCATTGCCTTTGAGGTATCTAGCTCACTCAGAAGCCTCTTCACTTCTTCCTCGGTTTTGTGTACTGTGTCCAGCACCTGGTGGTGTGTCACACCTCTCCGTCTTTCTGGAGCCCCTTCTGTCTCCTCTGTGAACACTTCTTTGAATCTCTTGTTGAGTTCCTTACATACTTCACGGTCATTTCTTGTTGTCTCTCCTCCTTCCTTCCTTAGCCTGATTACCTGGTCCTTGACTGTTGTTTTCCTCCTGATGTGGCTGTATAACGGCTTCGGGTCAGATTTGGCTTTTGCTGCTATGTCGTTTTCATATTGTCGTTGGGCCTCCCTTCTTATCTGTGCATATTCGTTTCTGGCTCTACGACTGCTCTCCTTATTCTCCTGGGTCCTTTGCCTTCTATATTTCTTCCATTCCCTAGCACACTTGGTTTTTGCCTCCTTGCACCTTTGGGTGAACCATGGGCTCATCCTGGCTTTTTCATTATTCCTGTTTCCCTTGGGTACAAACCTCTCCTCAGCCTCCTTGCACATTGTTGCTACGTATTCCATCATCTCATTAACTGGCTTCCCTGCCAGTTCTCTGTCCCACTGAACCCCGTTCAGGTAGTTCCTCATTCCCGTGTAGTCCCCTTTCTTGTAGTTTGGTTTCATTTGTCCTGGCCTTCCTGCCTCCCTCTCCACTTGTAGCTCTACTGTGTATTCGAAGCTCAAAACCACATGATCGCTGGCCCCAAGGGGTCTTTCATATGTGATGTCCTCAATATCTGCAGTACTCACGGTAAATACTAAGTCCAGTCTTGCTGGTTCATCTTCTCCTCTATCTCTTGTAGTGTCCCTTACGTGTTGGTACAGGAATAAATGAGGTAAAGTTTTTGTTCAGAGTATGGTAGTGTGGGCGGCACCCACCAGGAACTCTCTCTGAATGAGGGAGAGAGGTCCTCCTGAATGTCAATGACAACCTGTCACCCCCACAACCACCCCATATGCGGTCGGGTGGGGTAGGCCCCACAGTTTGCAGATAGCATAAGAGAGAGCAACTAGAAGATAGTTAATAGCAAGCCCTAGGCTTCAAACATCTGGGAACACGTCATGTGATGTAAGAAGTTACATTACAATAGTAGATCATCCACATACATGATGTAGCTATTGTGTACAATCTTCTAACTAATGAAACAGAGGGAATAAATGAACTCATTTTGTCAACCGGTAATACCTGATGTAAAAGAACCTTCTGGAATATTCAGGAATTATTCTCAGCGTCAATTAATATGCCTGTATGGTGTCTCCTGTTCAGGCTTTTCTTTCTTATAATAACTAGGTAATTCCTGATTTTTTTATTGCCACTATTATCTCTATTATATTACTAACTACCTAATTCAGTAAATCACTAAACTAGTTGCAATTCCCATTTTGCCATCAACTATGTGTACCTTGTGCCGGTGTACCTAAATGGGTTAGAATCTCAATAGATCACTCTGCCTCTTTTTTGGGGTATCCTAGGATAATCGCACCTGCGCACCAATACCTAAATGAACCCCATGCCTACTTCTTCACTACTGTTGTTATATAACTCAGGTTGCACTCTGTGACTGCTGCACACCACGTAGAGTACCAGTAACCTTACGATATCTGTATGCAGAAGAAGCTGGGTGAGTTATACATTGTGTCGCTTGTCACGGCAACCTAACATGTTATATACCGACGCTCGCAACAGACTTAGCAGGATGTTATATATTATATCGACGTTCACGGAGGGTATACCATGATGTTCAGTTCGCAGACTGTGGTCGAACATAACCAGAACATCACGAGATTCCCCTGACACAATGAGTAGTCTTGTGCTTTTGTATAACATTGTTGTTTAATTAGCTATCGAAGTTGCACAGCCCATAATTTGAGTTATGTACGGCATTCCTATCATGCTTCAAGAGAGAGAGGACTCAGTTACGTTTCTGTCTATGGTGGAACTGTTGAGTACAATTATTTGGGCGGCAGCCCACCCCGGTGGGTGATTGTTGATAAGGTCCTACTAGGAACACTTTCTACAGGGCTGAACTTGCCAGGGAAAATACATTGGTCTTCCCGTAAAATAATTTGGTCTGCCTGCAGGAGGCACTAAAAAAGTTCAATTTAAACCTTACTTTCAAAAACATTGGGGCAGTGAAACAGAGTTTGATTAAAAACACCCCTCCTAATAATGTGGGTGGTGTTTTCAAGGTCCGTTGCACCGTTTGCCGACTCTCATTCATTGGTCAGACAGGTAAACCTTTAAAAACCAGATTATCCCATCACCAGTACTCAATCAGGATAGGCCAAGTGTCGAATACAATCTTTAACCATGCCAGCTCTTGCAGTCACCCACCAGGGATGGCTGCCGCCCGAATAATTGTACCAAACAGTTCCATCACGGAAAGAAAATTGAGCTCTCTCTCTTGAAGCATGATAGGAATGCTGTATAAAACTCAAATCATAGGCTGTACAAACTCGATAGTTATTTCTTGGAGTCTATTGTGCACAGCCTTAAACAGCAATGTTATACAAAGGTGCAGGATTGCTCATTATGCCAGGGGGTCTCATGATGTTCCATTTATATTCGACCAGAGTCTGTAAACTGAACATCATGGAATGCCCGCCGTGAACGTCGATATACTAATAAACATCCTGCTAACTCCATTGTGAACGTCGTTATATAACATGTTGGGTCTGCAGTGACCGGCGACACAATCACAGATTGTGTCGTCGGTCACGGCGACTACAACCTGATTGATATATCAACAGTAGTGAGTTTAGTGGTATTGGTGCGCATGCGCGATTATCCTAGGATAGCCCAAAAAAGATTCAAAGTGTCATATTGATATTCTAACCCGTTTAGGTAAATGAGCACAATGTACACATTGTTGATTGCAAATAGTTTAGTGGATTACTAAATTAGGTAGTTAGCAATATAACGATAATGATAATAATAATAATGATAATAGTGGCGTTAAAAAGAAAAATTCAGGATTTGCCTAGTTATTATAAGAAAGAAAAACCCGAAGAGGAGAGATCATACAGACATATTAACGCTGAGAGTATTTCCTGAATATTCTAGAAAGTTCTGGGACATCGGGTATTACCTGTTGACAAACTGAGGGTATTTAATCTTTCTATTACATTAGTTAGAAGATTGTACACAATAGCCACATTGTGTATCTGGATGATCCACTATTGTAATATCTTATGTCACATGACCTGTTCCCAGCGGTTAGAAACTTAGGGCTGGTTATTAACTATCTTCTAGTTACTCTATCTCATGCTATCTGCAAACTGTAGGGCCTACTGCATCCGACCCCCTATGGGGGTCTGGTGCAGTATTCAACAGTCTGGTTGAATCCTCCCTAATACACAACTTTCCTTGTATGAATCTTAGTCGTGGCTTCGTCTCTGTAGATGCCTTCCTCTCCCACTACATTGTAAAATGCTCCAAACTTCAGAACACTCCTGACTTAACCTGGTTCCTCCTTTTCTCTTCTTCTCCCTCTTCCCCTTTCCTCTTTCTTTTTTCTTCTTTGCCTTGTCTTTCTTCTGCCCTGTGTATTTGTTCCTTCTTTATTTATTTATTTGTCCCCCCCCCTCGGTGTTCTTTCTTTTACCCTCTGTGGGCACCAGCAACCTTGCAGTGCTTCTCTTTCTTAGTATTTGACTGGCTCCTCCTACTCTTACTGCCTCCCCTCTACTACTTCCTTCCACCTCCACTACTACCACTACTACTACTACTACTATTACCACCTCCTACCTATATATACCCGTCCTGCTCTCCTTTTCGTTAGTGTGATTTTGCAAATGGTCCAAGTCGGACCGAAACGTCGTCGTAAGCTCCTCTCTTCTATGTGCGAGTTATTTGTGTATCGTTCCAGCCACGGTATTGTGCCTTTTTTTTTTGTTATCAGTGGCAAGACTCCGACAAATTCCACCAATGAAATGCCACCAACAACTTCCACCACTACCACTGCTATTGACCAATCACACCCTTCGACTCAAGTCCCCCACAATACTGCAGGAACTGCACGACGTCGAGGAATGTGAATCTGAATCTTAAGAAGGAGCTGAAGAAGAATTTCCTCCCCACGCAGATGAAAGAAGTTGGGAAGACATAACCTACACAAATGCACCATACAGTGATCAAACGTATTGCAAAGAATTACAGTCAAGTTTACCTGCATCCCAGAAAGCCTATGCTCTACTTAAGGACTACTTAGTTCCATTGAAATTGTTATAAGAGACCTCAATAACAAAGATAAACATGTTTGCATCAAGAGGTCGATATTCAAAAACATCAGAAACGGCTCCTCTACTGACTTACTGCCATAAGGTGGCCCGGTGGTCTGGTGGCTAAAGCTCCCGCTTCACACACGGGAGGGCCCGGGTTCGATTCCCGGCGGGTGGAAATTCCGACACGTTTCCTAACACCTAATGTCCTGTTCACCTAGCAGCAAATAGGTACCTGGGTGTTAGTCGACTGGTGTGGGTCGCATCCTGGGGGACAAGATTAAGGACCCCAATGGAAATAAGTTAGACAGTCCTCGATGACGCACTGACTTTCTTGGGTTATCCTGGGTGGCTAACCCTCCGGGGTTAAAAATCCGAACGAAATCTTATCTTATCTTATCTTATAAGAAAAGTCACCAGTCAACATGAAACTGCTGCATCTCCCCAAAGCATCATCGACTTAACACCACGAAACTGTTGCCCCTCTCCAGTGATCCTCCTGCCTGCCAGCCGCCCACCTCTCACCACCAGTATTCCAAGACTTCAGTACTCAGCATGTGTTCAGCAAGTGTTCTCCTGCCTTCTCTTCGCTTGTATACATATGCTTTATAATGCCATGCTGCTGGGTTTTAGCCCCGGCTCTTCTTCTACGACTCAAGTCTTTCCTCTCCAGAGCTATTCTTCGTCTGTCCTCACTTCCCTACTCAACCCTAGGGGTCCTACCTGTGAATCCTTTCATTCATAATCACTTTCATATCTCATTGAAATTATATTTTAGATCATGCAAAATTCAAATCATGTAATACATACTAACATTTTATTCAGTATAATATCAGATTATTAGAGTAAGATAATTCAGCTACCACTAATTATTACATATGAAAATATTGTTTGTACAATTAATTTCTATGTTGCTTATCAGCACAGTCCCGTTGGAGGCTCTAGCAATAGTCTGTCATCATGTGTGTGTTCCATCTGAACATCTGCCTTGATACCTTTCCTCTGTCACCTTTATATCTTGCTGACCTCACCAAGATTATGTGGAAATCCTTTTAGGTGGCTATGGAGAAAGTATCTCTTTATCCTCATAGTAGTACCTATATTCTTTAAGCTTGTCAGCATGTTTTACACCAGTTCTTTGTAAATGTCTGCTTTGTGATTACGCAAGCAAAGAACTGACAAGGTGGATAGGGACAGGATGTTTCGGATATGGAACACAGCAACAAGGGGTCACAATTGGAAGTTGAAGAATCAGATGAGTCACAGGGATGTTAGGAAGTATTTCTTCAGCTATAGAGTTGTCAGGAAGTGGAATAGTCTGGAGAGTGATGTAGTGGAGGCAGGATGCATGCATAGCTTTAAGAAGAGCTATGATAAAGCAAATGGAGCAGGGTGAGAGAGGACCTAGTGGAGACCAGTAAAGAAACGGGGCCAGGAGCTATGACTCGATCCCTGCAACCACAATTAGGTGAGTACACACACACACACACACACACACACACACACACACACACACACACACATACACACACACACACACACACACACACACACACACACACACACACACACACACTGGGAGGAATAAGGCAGAAAGAGAAGTAAAACAGCAGGTGCAGTGAGAGAAGGAAGGAAGGAGGGAGTAAAAAAAATTACCTTGCTGAACTTTTCTCAGGCTTCTGGAAGATACATGAGATGTTTTTTGGTTCATCAATGGAAATAACAAACAACGAAATCTGGAGGTAAAGGAAGCAGGAGGAGGAGGAGGAGGAGAAAGGGAAGTCGCTGAGTACGCAGGGTCTCCAGGAAGTCGCAAGGAGGTCGTGGGATAAAACATCGACGGCGGAGGAACGGCAGATTCCGGATTAGAAATTGGAATATTCTATACGTATTTGAGGGGTAAAATAAGCCAAATTAAGCTGACTCTTGTAAAAGAATTATAATAAGACAGGATTAAATAAATCGGGAAAGAAAAACTGTTAAAGCATGAGAAGATATCCACTCGTGTACTTCGACTGGAACACAACTTAAGAGGAAAGACAGCAGCTGAAGAATAGGATTAAAAAAAAAAAACTTAGACTAGAAGAAGAACTAGGGAATCTGACAATTAACGTGGAAGCTAAGCCTCCAGTGGTGTACCATACACCGCCCATACAGGTCTTCCTGGAGAGTAGTGATCAGTCGTTCAATTTATCAGTTTATCCTTAAGTGGTCATTTTGTCAAGCCTAAATCATAGGCCTACGGCTAGACCTTTCACACTAAAGCAGAAGTGAGGTGAAGCAGCTGGAGCTGACGTCGAAGGTGACCGTGTTCCACTAGTGGAAGTTTTACGTACTATGTATTTGCATTCAAATGAGGAAGCCTGTTGTGCAGGCTCAGTTTTTCAGCAATGAAGACACCCAAGTGTTGCACACGTGTCTTATTTTGATGGTATACAAAACCGACAAGATGATGTTCATTATCTTGTCGGTTTTGTATACCATCAAAATTATAATACTAGTTTCATAAAGCATCACCATTAAGAAGTCTAATGCAACTGCTGTGCAAAACAACTGTCCAGCTTGACTTACATCACCTAGTTGGCCACGCTAACCTGTGACGTCAACTCCAGCTGCTTCACCTCACTTCTGCTCGACACTATACAAGGTCTGGCCGCAGGCCAATTCTTGAAGCACTAACCACTTCATACCAAAAGTGACGGAATGCTCACTCCGAAACTACTTCTACTGTCTTCAGTATATGCCTGTATATGGCCGAAAAAGTCTGTTGTCAGGTGAAACATTTCGCCAATATAACCTCTTTAGAGATAAACATGTATTTTTGGCAACTGGGAGTGATATTCCCATGGAGTCAACGAACCAGACAAGCTGTTACCCGTGATAACGACATATTCTCCTCCTCGCTAGTGTCCATAGTTAGGAGTACATATGGTGTCGTCACTTATGAGATGCACCAGTTGAACTGACCAGAAGAGTGCTTGAGCAGCATACGTCGCATCATTGTAGAAACCTTTCTCCCTCGGGAACCAGAGACGGGTCATCGCAAAATTGAGGCCCGTGCCAGGACTACGATCTTGGCGAACATTATACATACAACATGTATTTTATTCATCAGGATCACACCAAACCGATAAGATGATGCCTGGAATCATCAGCTGTTAAACTATCCAATAACATCAGACAAAACATTAGAATTTTCTCATTATCAACTCCCATGGCGCATATGGTATTAAAATGTAGTAAACTGTGCATGAGTCAGTATACCTGATGTAGTCACCTAACACGCTCAATTAATTATACTTAAACCATAGAACAAAAACAATTGGGCAATTTAATGTATTGTTTTTCTATATCGATTTTGTACTTGAAAAACCAATAATGATCGATGAAAAGATCATTATTGGTCATGTTATTATTACTGATCCAAAGGCAGGAAACAGGAATATGAGGGCGCAGTTAGATGTTAAGAAAAGAGATGTTTTACAGGGATGGTAGGAAATATTTCGTCAGCCTCTGAGTGGTCTGGAAGACGAACAACTTGGAGTACGATATGTAAAGTCAGAATTCAAGAGAGATTGAACACAGCAGCAGCAAACAGAGAGGAGGGCCAGGAGCTGAGAGTACTCCTGCCGCCATACATAGGAGAAAGTATACGTATTCATGAGTGTTCACACATAAACACACACTTACACACTTACACACACACACACACACACACACACACACACACACACACACACAAACACAAACACACACATGTAAAAATAACAATAAAAATAAAAAAAGAAAGAGTGAAAATAAGGAAAATATACTTTAAAAAAATAGGTGTAAATAAGAGCTGCGGGAATAAGAGTCACAAGAACCAACAGTTGTCGTCACACGTTCCAACTCGTCTAGAATTTCCAGAAAAAAATCATCGCAATGCTTTGCTTGAAGTCATTATTTTATACAACAATTTAATGAAAAACAAACACATGTCCAGAATAATTCAGCTCGTCTCTTTTTATATCGAACATTGAAAAAATAAATAAATATGGAAATGAATAAATATATTACAGACACACATACACACACAGACAGACAGACACACACACACACACACACACACACACACACACACACACACACACACACACACACACACACACACACACACCGTAATGTGAGAGTGAAAAAGTTAATAAGCAAAAGGAGAAAGAAAAAATAAAATATACAACAAGGGAAGGTGGCAGTAGGCCTACTGAAGCAGTGACGTCACAACAGTTTGTATGCCATTATTCATATAAAGTGTAACACCGAATGTGAAGTGCATTCTGTAATAAGTGAAAAGTGAAATCACTTGAGTAATGCGGGATGCATGAACATATATGGGTATAACCATCACGGGTGAAGGAGTTACAAAATAGTGATAGAAGGCCTATGTACGAAGACTACGTCATCAGCTTCTGGCAACTTGTCATCACACCGCTGTCAGCGCAAGTATTCACCTGTTGAGGTTGCATTTTGCAAGATTGAGTCTGGTCCTGCATCACTGTTAGATACTGGTCACTCACTCCTGCAAGCCATTACCAGAATTAGAGTAGAAATAGCATAGAGGAGAGTGCAAGGAGTAAAGCGGTAGTGAGGGATAACGTCACACACTTAAGCTGAGACAAGCTAAATTTTACAACCTAGCTACTTTCTGAATTTTAGAAGTAGAATCGATAAGTGTTACAAGTATTGGTAAGCTTAGAATTACTGGTATCTACCGGTATTTATTAGCAGTATGAATACTTAGAAGTGGGGGCACACACACACACACACACACACACACACACACACACACACACACACACACACACACACATACACACATACACACATACACACACACACACATACACACACACACACACACACACACACACACACACACACAAACACAAACACACACAAACACACACACACACACACACACACACACACACACACACACACACACACACACACATACACACACACACACATACACACACGCAGATATCGAGGACATCACATATGAAAGACCCCTTGGGGCCAGTGACCATGTGGTTTTAAGCTTCGAATACACAGTAGAGCTACAAGTGGAGGGAGAAGCAGGAAGGCCAGGACGAATGAAGCCAAACTACAAGAAAGGGGACTACATAGGAATGAGGAACGTCCTGAACGAGGTTCAGTGGGACAGAGAACTGGCAGGGAAGCCAGTTAATGAGATGATGGAATATGTAGCAACAAAATGCAAGGAGGCTGAGGAAAGGTTTGTACCCAAGGGTAACAGGAATAATGAAAAAGCCAGGAGGAGCCCATGGTTTACCCAAAGGTGCAGGGAGACAAAAACCAAGGCAAAGGACCCAGGATAATAAGGAGAGCAGTCGTAGAGCCAGAAACGAATATGCACAGATAAGAAGGGAGGCCCAAAGACAATATGAAAACGACAAAGCAGCGAAAGCCAAATCTAACCCGAAACTGTTGTACAGCCACATCAGGAGGAAAACAACAGTCAAGGACCAGGTAATCAGGCTAAGGAAGGAAGGAGGAGAGACAAGAAGAAATGACCGTGAAGTATGTGAGGAACTCAAGAGATTCAAAGAAGTGTTCACAGAGGAGACAGAAGGGGCTCCAGAAAGACGGAGAGGTGGGGCACACCACCATGTGCTGGACGCAGTGCACACAACCGAGGAAGAAGTGAAGAGGCTTCTGAGTGAGCTAGATACCTCAAAGGCAATGGGGCCAGATAACATCTCCCCCATGGATATTGAGAGAGGGAGCAGAGGCGCTATGTGTACCCCTAACAACAATATTCAATACATCTATCGAAACAGGGAGATTGCCTGAGGCATGGAAGACAGCAAATGTAGTCCCAATCTTTAAAAAAGGAGACAGACATGAAGCATTAAACTACAGACCAGTGTCACTGACATGTATAGTATGCAAAATCATGGAGAAGATTATCAGGAGAAGAGTGATGGAACACCTAGAAAGCAACGATCTCATCAACAGCAGCCAACATGGTTTCAGGGACGGGAAATCCTGTGTCACAAACCCACTGGAGTTCTATGACATGGTGACAGCAGTAAGACAAGAGAGAGAGAGGTGGGTGGATTGCATTTTCTTGGACTGCAAGAAGGCGTTTGACACAGTTCCACACAAGAGATTGGTGCAAAAACTGGAGGACCAAGCAGGGATAACAGGGAAGGCACTACAACGGATCAGGGAATACTTGTCAGGAAGACAGCAGCGAGTCATGGTACGTGGCGAGGTGTCAGAGTGGGCACCTGTGACCAGCGGGGTCCCACAGGTGTCAGTCCCAGGACCAGTGCTGTTTCTGGTATTTGTGAACGACATGACGGAAGGAATAGACTCTGAGGTGTCCCTGTTTGCAGATGACGTGAAGTTGATTAGAAGAATTCACTCGATCGAAGACCAGGCAGAACTACAAAGGGATCTGGACAGGCTGCAGACCTGGTCCAACAATTGGCTCCTGGAGTTCAATCCCACCAAGTGCAAAGTCATGAAGATTGGGGAAGGGCAAAGAAGACCGCAGACGGAGTACAGTCTAGGGGGCCAGAGACTACAAACCTCACTCAAGGAAAAAGATCTTGGGGTGAGTATAACACCAGGCACATCTCCTGAAGCGCACATCAATCAAATAACTGCTGCAGCATATGGGCGCCTAGCAAACCTCAGAACAGCATTCCGACATCTTAATAAGGAATCGTTCAGGACCCTGTACACCGTGTACGTTAGGCCCATATTGGAGTATGCGGCACCAGTTTGGAACCCACACCTACCCAAGCACGTAAAGTAACTAGAGAAAGTGCAAAGGTTTGCAACAAGACTAGTCCCAGAGCTAAGAGGTATGTCCTACGAGGAGAGGTTAAGGGAAATCAACCTGACGACACTGGAGGACAGGAGAGATAGGGGGGATATGATAACGACACACAAAATACTGAGAGAAATTGACAAGGTGGACAAAGACAGTATGTTCCAGAGATGGGACACAGTAACAAGGGGACAAAGTTGGAAGTTGAAGACACAGATGAATCACAGGGATGTTAGGAAGTATTTCTTCAGCCACAGAGTAGTAAGGAACTGGAATTGTTTGGTAAACGATGTAGTGGAGGCAGGATCCATACATAGCTTTAAGCAGAGGTATGATAAAGCTCACGGTTCAGGGAGAGTGACCTAGTAGCGACCAGTGAAGAGGCGGGGCCGGGAGCTTGGACTCGACCCCTGCAACCTCAACTAGGTGAGCACAACTAGGTGAGTACTCACACACACACACACACACACACACACACACACACACACACACATACACACACACACACATACACACACGCAGATATCGAGGACATCACATATGAAAGACCCCTTGGGGCCAGTGACCATGTGGTTTTAAGCTTCGAATACACAGTAGAGCTACAAGTGGAGGGAGAAGCAGGAAGGCCAGGACGAATGAAGCCAAACTACAAGAAAGGGGACTACATAGGAATGAGGAACGTCCTGAACGAGGTTCAGTGGGACAGAGAACTGGCAGGGAAGCCAGTTAATGAGATGATGGAATATGTAGCAACAAAATGCAAGGAGGCTGAGGAAAGGTTTGTACCCAAGGGTAACAGGAATAATGAAAAAGCCAGGAGGAGCCCATGGTTTACCCAAAGGTGCAGGGAGACAAAAACCAAGGCAAAGGACCCAGGAGAATAAGGAGAGCAGTCGTAGAGCCAGAAACGAATATGCACAGATAAGAAGGGAGGCCCAAAGACAATATGAAAACGACAAAGCAGCGAAAGCCAAATCTAACCCGAAACTGTTGTACAGCCACATCAGGAGGAAAACAACAGTCAAGGACCAGGTAATCAGGCTAAGGAAGGAAGGAGGAGAGACAAGAAGAAATGACCGTGAAGTATGTGAGGAACTCAAGAGATTCAAAGAAGTGTTCACAGAGGAGACAGAAGGGGCTCCAGAAAGACGGAGAGGTGGGGCACACCACCATGTGCTGGACGCAGTGCACACAACCGAGGAAGAAGTGAAGAGGCTTCTGAGTGAGCTAGATACCTCAAAGGCAATGGGGCCAGATAACATCTCCCCCATGGATATTGAGAGAGGGAGCAGAGGCGCTATGTGTACCCCTAACAACAATATTCAATACATCTATCGAAACAGGGAGATTGCCTGAGGCATGGAAGACAGCAAATGTAGTCCCAATCTTTAAAAAAGGAGACAGACATGAAGCATTAAACTACAGACCAGTGTCACTGACATGTATAGTATGCAAAATCATGGAGAAGATTATCAGGAGAAGAGTGATGGAACACCTAGAAAGCAACGATCTCATCAACAGCAGCCAACATGGTTTCAGGGACGGGAAATCCTGTGTCACAAACCCACTGGAGTTCTATGACATGGTGACAGCAGTAAGACAAGAGAGAGAGAGGTGGGTGGATTGCATTTTCTTGGACTGCAAGAAGGCGTTTGACACAGTTCCACACAAGAGATTGGTGCAAAAACTGGAGGACCAAGCAGGGATAACAGGGAAGGCACTACAACGGATCAGGGAATACTTGTCAGGAAGACAGCAGCGAGTCATGGTACGTGGCGAGGTGTCAGAGTGGGCACCTGTGACCAGCGGGGTCCCACAGGTGTCAGTCCCAGGACCAGTGCTGTTTCTGGTATTTGTGAACGACATGACGGAAGGAATAGACTCTGAGGTGTCCCTGTTTGCAGATGACGTGAAGTTGATTAGAAGAATTCACTCGATCGAAGACCAGGCAGAACTACAAAGGGATCTGGACAGGCTGCAGACCTGGTCCAACAATTGGCTCCTGGAGTTCAATCCCACCAAGTGCAAAGTCATGAAGATTGGGGAAGGGCAAAGAAGACCGCAGACGGAGTACAGTCTAGGGGGCCAGAGACTACAAACCTCACTCAAGGAAAAAGATCTTGGGGTGAGTATAACACCAGGCACATCTCCTGAAGCGCACATCAATCAAATAACTGCTGCAGCATATGGGCGCCTAGCAAACCTCAGAACAGCATTCCGACATCTTAATAAGGAATCGTTCAGGACCCTGTACACCGTGTACGTTAGGCCCATATTGGAGTATGCGGCACCAGTTTGGAACCCACACCTACCCAAGCACGTAAAGTAACTAGAGAAAGTGCAAAGGTTTGCAACAAGACTAGTCCCAGAGCTAAGAGGTATGTCCTACGAGGAGAGGTTAAGGGAAATCAACCTGACGACACTGGAGGACAGGAGAGATAGGGGGGATATGATAACGACACACAAAATACTGAGAGAAATTGACAAGGTGGACAAAGACAGTATGTTCCAGAGATGGGACACAGTAACAAGGGGACAAAGTTGGAAGTTGAAGACACAGATGAATCACAGGGATGTTAGGAAGTATTTCTTCAGCCACAGAGTAGTAAGGAACTGGAATTGTTTGGTAAACGATGTAGTGGAGGCAGGATCCATACATAGCTTTAAGCAGAGGTATGATAAAGCTCACGGTTCAGGGAGAGTGACCTAGTAGCGACCAGTGAAGAGGCGGGGCCGGGAGCTTGGACTCGACCCCTGCAAACTCAACTAGGTGAGCACAACTAGGTGAGTACTCACACACACACACACACACACACACACACACACACACACACACACACACACATACATCAGGTTTTGTCTACTGCCTCCAGGAAGTTGAAGGGGAAACTTATGCAGCAAGAAAACAGGAGAAAAAACGATTGAAAGTATCATAAAAGCAATAGGAAAGGACGACATGACACAGTTGACAATTTTTCGCAGAACTGGGTGGTTTGCAAGAGGGAAAAAAAGGCCAGTCAGAGTGATTTTCAATTCCTAATCAGCTTGAAACAGGATCGTGCAGGAGAAATCACGACTAACGGACACACCGGAGTACAGGAGAGTGTACCTCGACTGAGACAGAACACAAGAAAAAAGGAAGCTCCTGAAAGAGAGGGTACAAAGCCGTAAGGAGGAACGAGAGGCTATGACAGAGATAAGAACATAAGAAAGAAGGAACACTGTATGGGGCCTACTGACCCATGCGAGGCAGGTCCATGTCACCCCCCGGCTTAGGCGAATAATTCCTCTAGTCAGGTCACTTCCGCTTAAGGAAGGAGCACGGAGTCAGACCTAATAGCACAAGCTAGTCAGATCTAACTCACACCCACCCACACCCACTCATGTATTTTTCTAACCTATTTTTAAAACTACACAACGTTTTTGCTTCTATGACGGCACTCAGGAGATGTTCTACTCATCCACAAGTTTCTGATACATGGGATCAACTTTTCCAGTGCATTTATATCCATTCTGTAATACGGTGACCAGAACCGAGCAGAATAATCTAAATGAGGCCTAACCAAGGATATATAGAGTTGAAGAACAACCTGAGGACTTCTAGTATTTATACTTCTTGATATGAAGCCAAGAATTCTGTTAGCTTTATTGCGAACACTAATGCACTGTTGTCTTGGTTTTAGATTACTGCTAACCAGAACTCCTAAATCCTTTTATCAGTCAGTAATATTAAGATTTACATTATTTAGTTTATATGTGGCATGGTTATTTTCCAGTCCAACATTTAGAACTATGCATTTGTCTATATTAAACTGCATCTGCCACTTCCCCGACCATTGCATCAGTCTGTTCAAATCATCCTGGAGTGCTCTAGTGTCCTCATTAGAATGAATTGGACGTTCCTGTTTTGGTCATTAGCAAATTTGCTTACGTCGCTTTTTATTCCCACATCTATGTCGTTTATGTAAATTGTGAACAACAAGGGGCAAAACACTGACCCCTGTGGAACACCGCTTGTGACCATACCACGGGCGGGATTTGAACCCGCGGTCAGAGAGTCTCAAAACTCTGATTTCTCCCCAATTATGAATACTCTCTGCTGCCTATTTGTCAACCATGCCTCTACCCAGGAAAAAATTTCTCCTATTCCGTGTGCCTTAAGTTTCCTCAGTAGTCTCTGATGTGGAAGTCTATCGAAAGCCTTACTGAAGTCCATATACACAATATCATATTCATTACCATGATCTACCTCCTCAAACACCTTAGTGTAAAATGTTAGTAAATTAGTAAGACAGGAACGCCCCTTTGTAAAACCGTGTTGAGATTCATTAATCAATTTGTGCCTTTCAACATGGCTACAAATTATTTCGGCAATTATCTATTCCATAAATTTCCCCTCTATGGAGGTAAGGCTTATTGGTCTATAGTTCAAAGCTAAGGACCTGTCAAGTGCATTGTAAATAGGTATTACATTTGTCATTTTCCACTTAACAGGCACTATGCCAGTTTGTAGTGATATGTTGAAAAGATTTACCAAAGGTTTGCTAAGTTCCCCTTTACATTCCTTTAAACTCTTGCAACAGTTCATCAGGACCTGGGGATTTGTTAGGTTTTAATTTCTCTATTTGTCTGAGGACCAATCATGCATAGTTTATTATCGTCCTGTTCTACATAATTTATTATTTCCTTAACAATGTCAGTGATCTGAGCTGAGTTACGCTAAAGTGGGCCTATCTTATCGCTAATCTTACTTCTGTATACCTGAAAGAACCCTTTTGGGTTAATCTTCAAATCCCTTGCAACCTTAATTGAATATGTTGATTTTTTAACTACCCATTCCCTCTTTTGATATGTCTATATACGCCTCTCTTTTGACCAGTGAGATGATTTAATCTATTGTTTATCCATTTGGGGTCATTTTTGCTAGATCTAATTTCCCTACTCGGAACAAAAGCGGTCTGGGCAGCTGGAACTATGCTCTGGAAAATGTCATATTGGCAACAAACACCACCTACCTGTCTGGGACAGAGATTTGATTACAATTATCTGGGTAATTTCGTGATATATTGAAACTAAGTGATTTGGGATCACTTTCGCCAAGCTCATCATTAACCTCAAGATTATTAATTAGCGATTCTTTGTTAGCAAGAACAAAGTCAAGCAGATTGTTTCCTCTACTTGGTTCCGTCACAAACTGTTTTAAAAAGCAATCCTGAACCGTATCAAGAAAGTCACTAGACTCAAGATTTCCTGTCACATTGTTCCAATCAGTTTGTCTAAAGTTAAAATCTCCCATTAACACAACATTTTCATATCTAGATGCCTTATGAAATTCGTCCCATAACAGCTTACTGCACTCCCTGTCAAGGTTTGAGGGCCTATAAATCACACCCAAAATTAATTTTTCACGTCCATCGAGAAAATGTAGCCAAACAGGTTCTGTGTCCGATGTTTCTAATCTTATGTCTAACAAAACAATTAAAATTATCGCAGACATACACCACAACTCCACCACTCTTCCTGTTGACCCTATCAATGTGGAATAGTTTATAACCCTGTATGTTGCATTCAGAAGGCATTTCTCTGTCTTTCAGGTTGAACAAATTCTCTGTTATAGGAATAATATCTATATTACTTGCAAATGCAAATAATCTTAGCTCATCTATCTTATTTCTTAGACTCCTACTGTTTGCATAGTAAATCTTAAGGGAGCTATTCACTAATTGCCCTTTACTATCTCTCTTCGTCTGCTGATCAATTGCTTTGCCCTTACTAGCAACTTTATTTTGAATATTGTCTTTTAAACCTATCCCTGAGGTATCCTGGTAATATCTGCTGTGTTAAACCTTAATACTGCAGCCTGATTGTTTCCCTCAAACACCCATACCTCTATAATCTATCAGTTTAAAGTCCTAGACAAGTCATCAATTACCCTCTCAATCGAATTGTCTAATGCAACCACTTCAGCCCCAGAGAGATGAGCCCCATCCCTTGCATACATATCATGTTTGCCATAGAATTTGTCCCAGTTATCATTGAATGGGATTTCAAATTCCTTGCAGTACCTGTCTAGGCAGCAATTTATACCAATTGCCCTAGACATCTATTCATTGCCCACTCCCTTTCTAGGCAAGATGCTACATATGATTGGGATCACTCCCTTAGACTTGACTACTTCTATAGCTGACCTGTACTTTTCCAGTAGCTCCTGTCTCCTGCCCTTACAAGTGTCATTACCACCAGCACTACGACAGATAATGGGCTTGTTCCCATTTCCTGACATAATATTATCCAACCTGTTGACTATGTCACCAATACTAGCTCCTGGGAGGCACACCCTCTGCCTGACCTTCCTATCTGTTACAAAAAGGCAGGGTCCATATGTCTTACCTGAGAGTCTTCCACAATCAGAATATTCTTACCTTGATTAGCAGGGGAGTCAGTGGTACCTTTAACCTCACTAACCACTGAAGTACACTCGTCCTGAAGAACAGAGAACCGATTTTCTACTTTCACATCTTCTCTATTAACTTTCGTTATCTTCCTTCTTTCTGAATTGTGAACCACTTGTCACTTAAAGCGGCTGCCACTCTCACTGCTGCTGACCATTTCCTCCTTACCAGCTGCATCCATCTCACACTCACTCCCAAACCCATCTAGGCGAAGCTTAGGCCTTGTATTTTCCTCCTGAAGAAGCAGAATCTCCTTCTTCAACATTTTAACCTGAGATTTTAAAACACTACAACAAGCCATGGTGCTCGGTAACACCCCACACTAACTCCCAGACAGCTTAGGATAGGTATGACCTCACGTGACCACTGACCTCACTTGAGGTCAGGAGCATGAGAACCCAGACCCAAGTGAAAGGGCACACACAACCTCGTCGAGAACCATCCACAGGAAAAATCCTACCACGGCAATCCAAATGCAATTGAACAATCTAAACCAGAACCCTCTGCCCCCACCCCTTCATCACAAACCCCACCCCCACAGCAACACCCCATAGTCCCCCTCCAGGGCTCCAGCTTCCCTAACCCCACCATTCTCCCCAGACCACAGTTTTAGAAAACAAGTTGAAAGTTTGGTATATGAACGCAGATGGAATAACGAATAAATGTGAGGAGTGGCATGAAAAAATCAAGGAGACATCCCCAGACATCATAGCAGTCACAGAAACAAAACTTATTGGGACAATAACAGACACAATCTTCCCACCCAGATATCAGATTCTGAAGAAAGATAGAAGGAGCAGGGGGAAGAGGGGTTGCACTGCTCATTAAAATCTGAGGGGATTTAAGGAAATGGGGAACATAAGGTAGTCACTGCAGTGATGTATAACCTGCCACAGAAATGAAGGAGGCCAAGAGAGGAATATGAAGAGAGCAACAGAGCAAAAAGAGCTCACTCGAGTAGAGCAAAGTTACTGGCTATGAGCAATTTAAACAACAGGGAGATTGATTGGGAAAACCTGGAGCCACACGAGGGTCCTGAAACATGGAGAGCCAAGATGATGGATGTGGTACTGGGAAACCTCATGCATCAACATGTTAGGGACATTACCAAAGAGAGAGGGGAGGATGAACCAGTAAGACTAGACATCGTGTTCAATCTGAGTAGCTCGGACATTGGGGACATCACATTTGAAAGGCCCCTTGGAGCTAGTGATCACGTGGTTCTCAGCTTCCAATGCATAGTTGAGTTACAAGCAGAGAGGATAACAGGAGTAGAATGGGAAAACCCAAACTATAAAAGGGGGGACTACACAGGTATGAGGAACTTCCTGCAGGAGGTTCAGAGGGAAAGAAAATTAGTACGAGGGTCCTGAAACATGGAGAGCCAAGATGATGGATGTGGTACTGGGAAACCTCATGCATCAACATGTTAGGAACATTACCAAAGAGAGAGGGGAGGATGAACCAGTAAGACTAGACATCGTGTTCAATCTGAGTAGCTCGGACATTGGGGACATCACATTTGAAAGGCCCCTTGGAGCTAGTGATCACGTGGTTCTCAGCTTCCAATGCATAGTTGAGTTACAAGCAGAGAGGATAACAGGAGTAGAATGGGAAAACCCAAACTATAAAAGGGGGGACTACACAGGTATGAGGAACTTCCTGCAGGAGGTTCAGAGGGAAAGAAAATTAGTAGGAAAGTCAGTAAACGAAATGATGGAATACGTAACAACAAAATGCAGGGAGGCAGAGGAAGGGTTTGTTCCCAAGGGCAAAAGGAATAATGGGAAGACCAGTATGAGTCCTTGGTTTACCCGAAGGTGTAGGGAGACTAAAACTAAGTGCACTAGAGAATGGAAAAGGTAGAGAAGGCAAAGGACCCAGGAACATAAGGAGAGTAGTCGAAGAGCCAGAAACGAGTATGCATAGATAAGGAGGGAGGCCCAGCGACAGTTCAAAAACAACATAGCATCGAAAATCAAGTCTGATCCGAAACTGCTGTATAGCCACATCACGAGGAAGACAACCGTCAAGGACCAGGTAATCAGGCTCAGGAAGAAAGGTGAGGAGCTCAAAAAACACGACCAAGAATTATATGAGGAGCTCAATACAAGATTTAAGGAAGTATTTACAGTGGAGACAGAAATGACTCTGGGAAGACAGAACAGAAAGGTATACCAACAAAGGACATTCCAACAAGTGTTGAATGAAATGCAATCAACCGAGGAGGAGATGAAGAAGCTAATAAATGACATTGATACCTCAAAGGTGGTGGGACTGGACAACATCTCTCTGTGGGTCCTTAGAGAGGGAGCAGAGACACTGTGCGTGCCACTAACCACAATTTTCAACACATACCTTGAAATAGGGCAACTACCTGAGGTACGGAAGACGGCAAATATAGTCCCCATTTTTAAGAAAGCAGACAGAAACAAGTCACTAAATTACAGACCAGTGTCACTGGCGTGTATTGTATGCAAAGTCATGGAAAAGATTATCAGGAGGAGAGTGGTGGAGCACCTGGAACGGAACAAGATTATAAATGACAACCAGCATGGATTCATGGAAGGCAAATCCTGTGTCACACATCTACTAGAGTTTTATGACAAAGTAGCAGAAGTAAGACACGAGAGAGAGGGATGGATTGATTGCATTTTCTTGACTGCAAGAAGGCCTTCGACACAGTTCTTTACAAGAGATTAGTGCAGCAGTAGCCATAGGATCAGGCACGTATAGCAGGAAGAGTACTGCAATAGATGAGAGAATACGTGACAGGGAGGCAACAACGAGTCGTGGTACAGAATGAAGTATCACAGTGGGCGCCTGTGACAAGCAGGGTCCCACAGGGGTCAGTACTAGGACCAGTGCTATTTTTGATATATGTGAATGACATGATGGAAGGGATAGATTCAGAAGTGTGCCTATTCGTGGACGATGTGAAGGTAATGAGGAAAATTAAATCAGATGAGGATCAGGCAGGACTACAAAGAGACCTGGACAGGCTGGATGCGTGGTCCAGCAACTGGTTCCTTGAATTTAACCCTGCCAAATGCAAAGTCATGAAGATCGGAGAAGGGCAAAGAAGACCGCAGACAGAATATAGGCTAGGTGACCAAAGACTGCAAACCTCACTCAAGAAGAAAGATCTTGGGGTGAGTAAAATACCGAGCACGTCTCCGGAAGCACAAATCAACCAGATAACTGTTGCAGCATATGGGCGCCTGGCAAACCTGAGAATAGCGTTCCGATATCTCAGTAAGGAATCATTCAAGACTCTGCACACCGTGTACGCCAGGACCATACTGGAGTAAGCAGCACCTGTTTGGAACCCACACCTGGTCAAACACGCCAAAAAATTAGAGAAAGTGCAAAGGTTTATAACAAGGTTAGTTCCAGAGCTAAAGGAAATGTCCTACGAAGAAAGGTTAAGGGAAATCATCCCGATGACACTGGAGGACATGAGGGTTAGGGGAGACATGATAACAATATACAAAATTCTTCGAGGAATGGATAAGGTGGGCAAAGATAGGATGTTTCAGAGATGGGGCACAAAAACAAGGAGGTCACAAGTGGAAGTTAAAGTCTCAGATGAGTCAAAGGTATGTTAGGAAGTATTTCTTCAGCCATAGAGTAGTCAGGAAGTGGAATAGTCTAGCAAGTGATATAGTGGAGGCAGGAATCATACATAGTTTTAAGACGTGGTATGAAAAATCTCATGGAGGTGGGAGAGAGAGGACCTAGTAGCGGTATATGAGGAGGCGGGGCCAGGAGCTGAGTCTCGACCTCTGCTGCCACAAATAGGTGAATATACACATCAGTATTTCTTCAGTCATAGAGTTGTCAAGAAGTGGAATAGTCTGGCAAGTGATGTAGTGAAGGCAGGAGCCATACATAGTTTTAAGACGAGGCATGATATAGCTCATGGAGCAGGGGGAGAGAGGACTAGCAGCAGTCAGTGAAGAGGCGAGGCCAGGAGGTGAATCTCGGCCCCTGCAAACACAAATAGGTGAGTACACACACACACACACACTAAATTATAGACCAGTGTCACTGACGTGTATAGTATGCGAAGTCTTGGAAAAGATTATCAGGAGGAGAGTGGTGGAGCACATGGAGCGGAACAAGATTATAAATGACAGCCAGCACGGATTCATGGAAGGCAAACCCTGTGTCACAAACCTACTAGAGTTTTATGATAAGGTAACTGAAGTAAGAAATGAGAGGGAGGGGTGGGTTGATTGCATTTTCTTGGACTTCAAGAAGGCCTTCGACATAGTTCCTCACAAGAGATTAGTATAGAAGCTAGAGGAACAGGCACGTATAACAGGAAGGGCACTGCAGTGGATCAGAGAATACCTAACAGGGAGGCAACAGCGAGTCATGGTCATGATGAGGTATCGCAGTGGGCGCCAGTGACGAGCGGGGTCCCACAGGGGTCAGTCCTGGGACCAGTGCTATTCTTGGTATATGTGTGAACGACATGACTGAAGGGATAGACTCAGAAGTGTCCCTGTTTGCAGATGACATGAAGTTAATGAGGAGAATTAAATCAGACGCAGACCAAACAGGTCTACAAAGAGACCTGGTCAGGCTGGATGTGTGGTCCAGAAACTTGCTCCTAGAATTTAACCCCGCCAAATGCAAAGTCATGAAGATCGGAGGAGGGCAAAGAAGTCAGCAGACAGAGTATAGGCTAGGAGGCCAAAGGCTGCAAACCTCACTCAAGGAGAAAGACCTATGAGTGAGTATAATACCGAGTACATCGCTAGAAGCACACATTAACCAGATAACTGCTGCGGCATATGGGCGCTTGGCAAACCTGAGAATAGCCTTCCGGTACCTCAGTAAGGAATCGTTCAAGACTTTATACACTGTGTACATCAGGCCCATACTGGAGTACGCAGCACCAGTTTGGAACCCACATCTGGTCAAACACGTCAAGAAATTAGGGGAAGTGCAAAGGTTTGCAACAAGGCTAGTTCCAGAACTAAGGGGAATGTTCTATGAAGAAAGGTTAAGGGAAATCGGTCTGACAACACTGGAGGACAGGAGGGTCAGAGGAGACATGATAACGACATAAAAAATACTGCGTGGAATAGACAAGATGGACAGAGACAGGATGTTCCAGAGATGGGACACAGAAACAAGGGGTCACAATTGGAAGCTGAAGACTCAGATGAGTCAAAGGGATGTTAGGAAGTATTTCTTCAGTCATAGAGTAGTTAGAAAGTGGAATAGTCTGGCAAGCGATGTAGTGGAGGCAGGAACTCTACATAGTTTTAAGACGAGGTATGATAAAGCTCATGGAGCAGGGGTGAGAGAGGACCTAGTAGCGGTCTGTGAAGCGGCGGGGCCAGGAGCTGAGTCTCGACCCCTGCAACCACAATTAGGTGAGTACACACACACACACATACACAGCTGAATGTTTGAAACACCTAGACGGAATTTTAAATATGAATGAGGAGTTGCATGACAGAAGCATGTAAATATTTCCAGATATCATACCACTCACAGAAACGAAGGTTGTAGGAATGATAACAGAAGCGATCTTCCCAAGATCTTCCTCACATCCTGAGGAAACACAAAGAGGAAGGAGTTACAGTGCTAACCAAAAATCAGTGGCGCTTTCACGAGTTGGGAGGAATAGACAGAGGGCAAGAAGATAACCGCATTGTAGGAACACTTCAGACCGTTTGTGTCAAGGTGGAGATAACAGTGATATACCTTCCAAAAATGAACAGCAAGAGTCCTAGTCAAGATTATGATGAGAGCAACAGAACAATGGTGGACAAAATAGCTGAGATTGCCAGAAGGGCTCACCTGGACAAAGCAAAGTTACTAGTCATGTAGGATTTCAGCCACTAGGAGATTGACTGGAAACACTTGGAGCCACGTGGGGAACCAAAAACTTGGAGGATTAAGATGATGGAATTGATACTGGAAAATTTCATGTAACAGTTCCCTCACCCCTTTTAGTCGTAAGGGGTTTTCCCAACAGTTTTAAGTCGGGAATATCTGGGAAAATCCGCAAAAGTGGGAAATTAAATACCGCCAAGGGAGGGGCAAGATAAATAGAGCAAGTAAAGTAAGAGGGAGAGTAGTAGTAGAGTGAGAATGTAAACCCCTTTAAAAGGCTTCCCTTCAGATTTAACACTTTTCACTTTAAAAACTTGTCCGGCTTTTTCCCGGAAGATGATGTGTTTAGTGTTGACAAAATGAACATCAAAAGGTATAATGGAAGGGTTTTTTGGGGAAGACATATGTGGAAAGTTAGAAAATTTTTTCCGAAAGTTTTCCACCCCAGAAGGGTTTCCCTTTAAAAAGAATACAGAAAAAAAGGGGGGAACAGTAGAGATGTGAAGAGATGGGTTTGTCCCAAACCCCCCCTTGAGTCGTAAAGGGGGGTAGCCCCGGCCCGGAAAAAACCAAACCCCAAAACAAGGGCAGTGGGAGTCGTCTTCACATCTCTACTGTTCCTGCCTATTTTCTGTATTCGACTGAAGAAGCCTACTGTGTAGGCGAAACGTTTCGGAATAAAGTTGTCTAACTGTTGCACATGTGTCTTACCTAACAACCTGTCGGTATTGTATACCATTTTGATGTTCATCTTGTCAGACACTGCAACACATGGCATCTTGGTACAGAAAACACCTTGGACAAGCTTTTCAAGTGAGAAGTGTTGGATCTGAGAGGGACATGACCTTTCAGTGGTTACATTCTCACTACTACTACTACTACTACTACTACTACTACTACTACTACTACTACTACTCTGCACCTCTCCTTCCGACAGTATTTAAGTCTCCGCACTGTCGCTTGATCTTCAGATAGTTCCTGACTATGGAACTGAACTTCTCCAGGCCGAGGGACTGACAACCTCAAATTCTACGACTACAAGGGTGATGGACTGATTACATCGTCTTCACATCTCTACTGTTCCTGCCTATTTTCTGTATTCGACTGAAGAAGCCTACTGTGTAGGCGAAACGTTTCGGAATAAAGTTGTCTAACTGTTGCACATGTGTCTTACCTAACAACCTGTCGGTATTGTATACCATTTTGATGTTCATCTTGTCAGACACTGCAACACATGGCATCTTGGTACAGAAAACACCTTGGACAAGCTTTTCAAGTGAGAAGTGTTGGATCTGAGAGGGACATGACCTTTCAGTGGTTACATTCTCACTACTACTACTACTACTACTACTACTACTACTACTACTACTACTCTGCACCTCTCCTTCCGACAGTATTTAAGTCTCCGCACTGTCGCTTGATCTTCAGATAGTTCCTGACTATGGAACTGAACTTCTCCAGGCCGAGGGACTGACAACCTCAAATTCTACGACTACAAGGGTGATGGACTGATTACATCGTCTTCACATCTCTACTGTTCCTGCCTATTTTCTGTATTCGACTGAAGAAGCCTACTGTGTAGGCGAAACGTTTCGGAATAAAGTTGTCTAACTGTTGCACATGTGTCTTACCTAACAACCTGTCGGTATTGTATACCATTTTGATGTTCATCTTGTCAGACACTGCAACACATGGCATCTTGGTACAGAAAACACCTTGGACAAGCTTTTCAAGTGAGAAGTGTTGGATCTGAGAGGGACATGACCTTTCAGTGGTTACATTCTCACTACTACTACTACTACTACTACTACTACTACTACTACTACTACTACTCTGCACCTCTCCTTCCGACAGTATTTAAGTCTCCGCACTGTCGCTTGATCTTCAGATAGTTCCTGACTATGGAACTGAACTTCTCCAGGCCGAGGGACTGACAACCTCAAATTCTACGACTACAAGGGTGATGGACTGATTACATCGTCTTCACATCTCTACTGTTCCTGCCTATTTTCTGTATTCGACTGAAGAAGCCTACTGTGTAGGCGAAACGTTTCGGAATAAAGTTGTCTAACTGTTGCACATGTGTCTTACCTAACAACCTGTCGGTATTGTATACCATTTTGATGTTCATCTTGTCAGACACTGCAACACATGGCATCTTGGTACAGAAAACACCTTGGACAAGCTTTTCAAGTGAGAAGTGTTGGATCTGAGAGGGACATGACCTTTCAGTGGTTACATTCTCTACTACTACTACTACTACTACTACTACTACTACTACTACTACTACTACTCTGCACCTCTCCTTCCGACAGTATTTAAGTCTCCGCACTGTCGCTTGATCTTCAGATAGTTCCTGACTATGGAACTGAACTTCTCCAGGCCGAGGGACTGACAACCTCAAATTCTACGACTACAAGGGTGATGGACTGATTGCATCGTCTTCACATCTCTACTGTTCCTGCCTATTTTTTAATCGACTGTACTGTGTAGGCGAAACGTTTCTGAAGAATGTGCCTACTGTGTAGGTTCATCGAACACGTTTCGACAAGAATAAAGTGTTGTCTAACTCTGTTGACACATGTGTCTTCAGATACTGACTATAACATAGTTTTTGATGGATGAAGAACTGTTAGGCGAAACGTTTCGGAATAAAGTATTAAGACACTTTTTCTTCCCGTAAAATTAAAACAACTGATTTTATTATGAATGGCTAGAGACAGGAATAAAGCTGTGTGTCTGGTAAAGAAAGAAATTCAGCGGGAACTAAAACATGAAAAACTGGGCTAATTTTTTCGATTTTTCTCTCTGAATTTTATTACACTCTCCTTTAGTGAATAATAATCTCTTCTTATTCCCAATTCGTTTTACTTTCTGCTTTGTGTATAGCTTTGCGATTTATTAACTCATCTTAAAACGGTTTTCCTGCAATTTCCTGGATTTACATTATTTACTCTGGGTTTGATTAGTTCACTTTAGTTTAGGTTTGGGTAGGGTAGAGATTCACATAATAATAAAAATTAAACATTTATGATATATCATAACGTGCAATATTATACTGAGATGACATAACTTGTGCACCGAAAAAGGAGACCCAGTGAGCGCTATTTACGATAGTCAGATAATCGCTGTTTAAGGCTCTTGTGAGAGTCACTAATCCAACTGACTTAGCGACAGTGAAAGGCTGAGTTTGTTAAAGAGTATGGGTTGGATTGTTATTATTAAGTTAAAAAAAATCCTGAAAGCATTTCTGGACACTTGCTTACCATGATTTGACAGGTAAATGATACTGACACATGTGGTTAAGAGACTCTTGAGAGCAAGAACTTAATTCTGACAATGTTCCTTTTAGTGTTTAAGATTTATAAAGTTATGCCTTGATACAGCTTAACACTGAGAGATTTGTCGTCAGACTACTGTCTCCAACATTCTCGCAATTTTCCCATCAAAAACGTTCCATCTCCCTTTGTTTCTCTGCACCAAGTTTCTGATTAACGTTTTTCTTGTCTCAGAAAGCAATCATTAATCTACGTTCCTGGTGAGGATAAGATGGCTAAAATGATTTGGCTGAGGTCGGTAAGGATTCAAAACCTTAAAACACTTGAAAAGTAACGATGAAACTGAAAATTAAACTACAGTGCATTTCAGTCCGTCATGGATTATCATCATGTCGCGAGAGACTTAATTTATAATGGTTTAAAACGGATTCTGCGGTCAACTTATGAATTATTCCAGCCACTGTTTTTTTTATTCGTTATATTTTTTCTTTTTAGCCATGGTGTTGTGGGTTACTTGTGATTTGTTGTAGTCGTGAGGTGAGCTAGTTGTGATGTGTTCCAGCCACGGTATTCTGACTTTACTTGTTCATACAGTCCCTTGCTTTTCCAGGTAGCAGAAAGGAACTTATGTAATGTATCGTATGCTAAGTACTGCTGCGTGAAATCATTTCATTCTATCGTAGAACCAGTCTACGCCCATGCAAAAATAATCCACGCCCAACTAGAACATGTCTACGTCCTTGTCGAATCCCAGCCCAGCAGTACATCGAGCGGGAGTATTTCTCTCCCCCTTCCTGTCAACAAGCGCCCTTCTTCTCCCTTCCTCCACATATCCCTCACCGCTACCTCTATCCTACCGCTCATATACACCCACGCCCATACTATGCTAATCTCCTGTACCTAAACTCTGCCCCGCCCATGCTCAAGTCACGCGAGAAGTCACAGCAACGCAGCCACGCTGCAGCGGAGGAGCAGCTTGAAGGTTATGACCAGACATATATCCTTAAAATCGTGACTTCTGCTCCTTAAAGTTTAGCAAAATCGTGTAAATCATAAGCTTAGTTCACTGTATGTTAATATTAAATTTCCACCAACCATTGCTTTCGGCCTAAACATCCAAATGTTTCAAAATATCCGTTTTTTTTTTTTAAGACAAATGCCCTAGAATTTTAAATTGGTGTATATCAACAAAAATATGACAACAACATGATCTTCGTATCGATTCTTAAGTTTTTTAGGAAACACTTCTATATATAACTACTAAGATAAAAGACATTATTTTCAAAATGGTTCTCATGTTAATGTTTTCTGCGTTCTCGAAACTTAGAATTTCGCCTCAAGTTACCAGACAATAATAATAATAATAATAATAATAATAATAATAATAATAATAATAATAACAATAACAATAATAATAATAATAATAATAATAACAATAACAATAACAATAATAATAATAATAATAATAATAATAACAATAACAATAACAATAACAATAACAATAATAATAATAATAATAATAATAATAATAATAATAATAATTACAATAATATCAAACTTAGCGCTAAATCCGAAAGGATCATACAACGCATCAGTGAGTTACCAGAAAATCTCGCTAAAATTAAACGAATGACGTAAAAAAATTAAATAACAGTTTATGTATTCAATAAAAACTCTAGGAATATAAATGAATAAAATTATTATTTTTCAATATCTGAAAAGTTTTTATTTTAAAAATATCACAATCACTACCTGACTCACTAAATCATAATAACACAAGTGTAAATAAACCATACCAAGGGTGGGAGTGAACGCTCTGGCCTGGAGTTCTACGACTCACTCGCCACGAGTTCTATCCCCCCCGCGGAATGGTTTATATCACAATCAAATATTCTTTCACAAAGTACATATATCCTAGAACACATTTTCTAAAGGAAAGAACACGATTTCTAAAGACATTATTCATCTGAAGAACAACAGCTTACTTAAAGATCATTAGTTGTTTATAAATGTCTTTGATCTCAACGTTAATGGATAATTAACATGAACAAACCCCCTCTTAACACATTGCCAGCTTATATTTCAGAAAAGTGGGACAAGTGTTATTTCTTAAATGATTTTGGAATTAACTCTATATAGGTTTCTGATCTTCCTGGATTGAGAAACTATTACATATATAGTTCATCTGGGTCTGCTTATTTAAAAACCTATACAAAATTACACTTTTCTTTTTTATCCTCAGTACAAGTATCTAATTCAACTAAGATGATGGACTGAAACTGCTAGTCTTTGGTTTCTGGCATTACAATGAGAGGAGCTCTGCTTGCTCTGATGTAGAGAGTTGTCAAACGTTTAATATGCCAGTCTGTTTCCTAAAACATTAGGTCCACAGGATTCAGCTTGGCCAACAGTAATATGAACTGTATTTATACAGACTAACTTACAGTGAGAGTCTGTTCGTTAACAAATTAGTAGCTTGGTGGGGCCCAGTTTTTCTTCAACGCTAGAATAACAGTTGCTGGGTAAAACATTAATTGCTCCACATTTTTCCGTCGAGCCACCTTGCTGGCTCAGGCATTTTTAATATCAGAAATATCAAGGTTATTTATTTTTTCTGTGTAACTTAAGGTTATTTAATTCAGGGTATCAGTTTTTATGCCACTTGGCTTCATTTAGTGTCAGGAGTTCTGCAACAGTGTTTCTGTCGCCAAGTTCCACGGTATGGTTCGCCGTAGATAAACAACCAAATTCAAAAAATATTTGAATATTTGTAGACAGAGTTTGATATCCTGACCCAGGCTTTTGTCTCTTATGACATGACACATGTCACATGTACTCGTGTTGTGGACTATGGTATTTCAAGGGGACTTGCACATGTCACATGTACTCGTCTTGTGGACCATGGTATTTCAAGGGCACTTGTACATGTCACATGTACTCGTCTTGTGGACCATGGTATTTCAAGGGCACTTGTACATGTCACATGTGCTCGTGTTGTGGACCATGGTATTTCAAGGGCACTTGTACATGTCACCTGTACTCGTCTTGTGGACCATGGTATTTCAAGGGCACTTGTACATGTCACATGTACTCGTCTTGTGGACCATGGTATTTCAAGGGCACTTGTACATGTCACATGTACTCGTCTTGTGGACCATGGTATTTCAAGGGCACTTGTACATGTCACATGTACTCGTATTGTGGACCATGGTATTTCAAGGGCACTTGTACATGTCACATGTACTCGTATTGTGGACCATGGTATTTCAAGGGCACTTGTACATGTCGCATGTACTCGTGTTGTGGACCATGGTATTTCAAGGGCACTTGCACATGTCACATGTACTCGTATTGTGGACCATGGTATTTCAAGGGCACTTGTACATGTCACATGTACTCGTATTGTGGACCATGGTATTTCAAGGGCACTTGTACATGTCGCATGTACTCGTGTTGTGGACCATGGTATTTCAAGGGCACTTGCACATGTCACATGTACTCGGGTTGAGGTTAAACTGTGGTCTTCACCTTTTTATCTAGACAAAAAGCTGCTGTAATAATTTTTGGCCACTTTCATTTCGGAGATATTTAATTATTTAACCGGACATTATAGTTTCCGATAATGTTATTAATATTACCGATATTTATTATTATTACTATTGTTATTATTATTATTATTTGTAGTAGAAGTAGTAGTAGTTATATTATTAATATTATTATTACTTTTATTATTATTATTATTATTATTATTATTATTATTATTATTATTATTATTATTATTATTATTACCAGTAGTAGTAGTAATAGTAGTAGTAGTAGTAGTAGCAGTAGTAGTAGTAGTAGTAGTAGTAGTAGTAGTAGTAGTAGTAGTACAGAAGTAGAGATACTCTCGTCTTTCTTCTTATGTACCTGTTAGACTTGGCTGCTGCTGCTATACCATAATAAAAATGTCGGTCAGACTCTCTCCTTATCGTTACCTTTTTATTTCTTGCTGTATTGCTCTGTTCTCGTGTGTCCCTTTCTTTCCATAATTTTTCCAAAGTTTTTTGCCCTTTTGTTCACTCTCTGCATTTTTGGTTGATTCATATGATATTTTCCTATTTTCTGAGTAGGATGGTTTCGTTTTAATTCTTGTACTTTCCAACTAACTTTCCTTCCAGTTCCCCTTCCCATAGCACTGCATTTAGGAATTTTCTGCTTAAAGTTTTGGAATTATCTAGTTTTTTTGCCCCTACTTACCTTTGTTCCCTCAAAGTTTATACATGATCTTCAAAATTCAGCATTGTGTAGTTGCTAGCACTCACGGGGCTCTTATTTTCTATTTGTGGTAAATATTATGTCTCCTCTTGTTGGCTCTTATTTTTATCTCTATCTTATCCTGTCATTCACATGCTAACACAAAGTTTTCCTTAACCAACTCCATCAGCATAGCCATTTACGTGTCCGATCCCTAATGTGGATCCAGAAATTCCAAGTCAGTTTCGTTGGGCTCAAATAACGCATGATAAGACTTTCTTTAACACTTTGAATTCTTCAAGTCGCTTCCACTATGGTATCAAATACTGAGTTTTTCTTGGCTTCATATTCTTGTCTCGGTCTCCTCCTGTTAAGTGGTACATCTCCGCAGCTGCTGCTCTGAAAACTTAATATCCAGCTAGGAATATGGAATCTGTTAACATGAGAGTTTTCTCATAAGTTTTACTTATGATGTCTGGAGTTACCTTTGTCTGCATGTGTGTACTCACCTAATTGTACTCACCTAATTGTGGTTGCAGCGTTGTAGACTCAGCTCCTGGCCCCGCCTCTTCACTGGGTGCTACTAGGTCCTCTCTCTCCCTGCTCCATGAGCTTTATCATACCTCATCTTAAAGCTATGTATGGTTCCTGCCTCCACTGCCTCACTTGCTAGGCTATTCCACTTCCTGACTACTCTATGACTGAAGAAATACTTCCTAACATCCTTTTGACTCATCTGGGTCTTCAACTTCCAATTGTGACCTCTTGTTTCTGTGTCCCCTCTCTGAAACATCCTCTTTCTGTCCACTTTGTCTATTCCACGCAGTATTTTGTATGTCGTTATCATGTTTCCCCTAATTCTTTTGTCCTCCAGTGTCGTCAGGCCGATTTCCCTTAACCTATGTTCGTAGGACATTCCCCTTAGCTCTGGAACCTACATTGTCGCAAACCTTTGCACTTTCTCTAATTTCTTAACGTGCTTGACGCGGTGCGGGTTTCAAACAGGTGCTGTATACTCCAGTATGGGCCTGACGTACACGGTGTACAGTGTCTTGAACGATTCCTTACTAAGGTATCGGAACGCTATTGTATGGTTTCCCAGGCGCCTATATGCTGCAGTCGTTATCTGGTTGATGTGTGCTTCCGGAGACGTGATCAGTGTTATACTCACCCCAAGATCTTTCTCCTTGAGCGAGGTTTGCAGTCTTTGGCCACCTAGCCTATTCTCAGTCTGCGGTCTTCCTTTCCCTTTGCATTTGGCGGGGTTAAATTCGAGAAGCCAGTTGCTGGACCAGGTGCCCAGCCTATTCAGGTCTCTTTGATGTCCTACCTGATCCTCATCTGATTCAATTCTCCTCATTAACTTCACATAATCTGCGAACAGGGACATTTCTGAGTCTCACTCTTCCATCACGTCATTCACATAATCCAGAAATAGCACTGGTCCTTGTACTGACCCCTGTGGGACCCCGCTCGTCACAGGTGCCCACTGTGTTACCTCTTAATGTACCACGACTCGTTGTTGCCTCCCTGTCAGGTATTCTCTGATCCATTGCAGTGCCCTTCCTGTTATACGCGCCTGTTCCTCTAGTTTCTGCACCGATCTCCTTTGAGGAACTGTGTCGAAGGCTTTCTTGCAGCCCAAGAAGATGCAATCAACCCACCCCTCTCTCTCGTGTCTTGCTTCTGTTACTGTATCATAAAACTCCAGTAGGTTTGTGACACAGGATTTGCCTTCCATAAATCCATGCTTGTTGGAGTTTATACTCTTGTTTCGTTTCAGGTGCTCCACCACTATCCTCCTAATAATCTTCTCCATGACTCTGCATATTATGCATATTATTTTCACTTCCTGGCCACTTGAAGGCTAAAGAAGTTGTTCCTAATATCCCTGTGACTCATCTGTGCTTTTGACTAGCAGATGTGACCTAAAACCCGGCTCTCAAACAAAATCTCCCTGTGTACCCTGGTAGTTCCTCCATGTACTTTGTATATTGTAATCATGTCACCTCTGATCCTTCTGTCCTCTAGTGTCATCAGGTTTGGCTCCTCTAGCTTCTCATTATAGGTCATACCCCTCAATACTGACACTAGTTTTGTTGCAATATCTTTGTACTTTGTCATCTTTTTTAATACTTAACCAGGGGTAGGATCCAAATTGGTGCTGCATACCCCATGACGGGCAGTTACTCCATTGATGTGAGACCCCGATGAAATGATTGGTACAATGCACACGCCGAGGTCCCTCTCTTTTCAGGAGGTTAGCAGCCTTCGTCCTCCTAGCATATACACTGTCGCCGGATGTCTTTGCCTTTCTCTGATTTTTATACCTTTGCATTTGCTGTGGTTAAATTCTTGTCAGATTAATCCTGCAGCTTGTCCAGATCTATTTGTAATCTTTCCTGGTTTTCCCCGGTTTGTATTCTCCACATTAGTGTTACATCATCTGCGAAGTGTGACATCTCTTGCTCGATATTGTCATATTGTTTACGTACACACACAAAAAAAAACAAAACAGTGCTGGTCCACGTACTGACCCTTTTGGAACTCCACTCGCAACAATTGCCTATTGCGATTCCTCCTTTTTGACAGTACCTCATTGCTTCCTACCTGGTAAGCATTCCTTGATCCACTGTAGTGCTTTCTCTGTAATTTCTGTTGGCTCCTTTACCTTTAGTGCTAATCTCTTGCGGAGTACTGTACAGAATGCGTGTGGGTAGATTGGTAAAGCACTGCGTACCTTGTCCTAAGGTTCGTAGGTTCGAGTCTCCTTCAGCCAGAGATCAGTGCTTGTGTATATTTCGCCTGCTCTCGCGAATTCCATATATATATATATATATATATATATATATATATATATATATATATATATATATATGTATATATATATATATATATATATATATATATGAGTAGTGTAGTTTTCTACAGGGGGGTCTCTTCCGGTTTGGGCCTTCTACAGGGAGGTCTCCTCCGGTATAGGGCCTTCCACTGGGAGGTCTCTTCCGGTTTGGGCCTTCCACTGAGCGGTGTATCCGGTCTAGGACCAGCAGCTGGAGGGTCACCTTTTTCACACCTAGGTGTTACTTCCGGTTTTGACCATGACCTCGCCCTCGAGACTACCTCACCCTTGACCCCCCCCAATACCCCCACCCCCACGACCCCCCGCCTTGCGACCCCGCCGTCGCGCCGCGCCCCGCGCACCCGCGCGCCCCCGCCCCGCCGCCCCGCGCGCCCGCGCACCCGCGCGCCCCGCCCCGCCGCCCCGCGCGCCCCGCGCGCCCCGCCCCACCCCGCGCGCCCGCCCGCGCCCCTTCGCGCCTTCTGCTGCGCCTTCTGCAGCGTCGTCCGGATCGCCCCCGCGCCTCGAATTTTTTTCCGATTTTTGTCGAATTTTTTTTGAATTTCATTTTCTTGTGCTCTCCATCTCCTCGGATCAAGTTTTTAAGGTTCCCCCTCTCACTTTCACCCCCATCCCAAAATTTCTCGATATTACAAGTTTTTGCATTCCCCCCTATGGGGGTTTTCGAAATTCTCCATCTCCTTGGATCAAGTTTTTGGATTCCCCCTATGGGGTTTTCGAAATTCTCCAATTCCTCGGATCAAGTTTTTTGGAATCCCCCCCCCCTCTGGGGGTAAGCATGCTTACTACAGGTCTAAAAGTTTCCTCTCATTAAGTCAAATGAACTAAAAGTTTCCCCTTATTATTTTAAAATGAACTAAAAGTTTCCTCTCATTAAGTTAAATGAACTAAAAGTTTCCTCTCATTAAGTTAAATGAACTAAAAGTTTCCTCTCATTAAGTTAAATGAACTAAAAGTTTCCTCTCTTTAAGTTAAATGAACTAAAAAAGCGTTTACTCGGTGGTCAGTATTCCACTCATTAAGTTAAATGAACTAAAAAGGACCACGCGCACACAGGTTGAATCTTGTCTACCCTTTTAGTTAATAAGGGGACATAGCAGTGACGTCACGCGCACAGGCTGAATCATGTCGACCCTTTTTTAGTTCATTCAAGTTAATAAGGGGACACAGCAGTGACGTCACGCGCACAGGCTGAATCATGTCGACCCTTTTTTAGTTCATTCAAGTTAATAAGGGGACACAGCAGTGACGTCACACACACACAGGTTGAATCATGTCGAACTTTACCCCTACACATATACATCATAGGGAAAACATTTTCATCATCAGAAAGACACATTTCAGGATAAGACTAATACACAATTTTTTTTTTCATTATTTATTATACAAGCAATACATCACTCTATTCTCCTACGTTTAGATGGTGGAATATCAGGGTGTCCATAAGCCAAGGATTTATTAGTATTCAAATGATATCTTTTATCATCAAAGGCTGACAAACCTCTCTTATTAATTCTTACCGTACATATTTCACCTTTTACATTACCTATAGACTTACACGTGAATAATTCTCTATCTACATTTGATAAAACATTCTTATATCTTGCATGTGTTAATAATGGCATAAATTGTGAAGGAATACCCTTGGCTCTGCTGACAGCAGTTGATCTTCCAGCAATCTTGACAGAATACATTTTAGCTTTCAGGGCTATCAACTCGCTAATATGGTTATCACACATTTCAGATTTCAATAACCCCAGCTCACCTTTTCTACTATCATCATATAAGGGATGCTCAGGACTGAAATTTGAAAAATCCATATAACCTAACAATGGTTCACTTTTTAACTCGGTGTACAAATCTTTACATTTCAAGCTAAAAATATAGGAGTCGGTATCGGTATAAAGAAGTCTTACATCATCACCATAATGTTGTTTTAAAACTTTATACCAAAAATGATACAATTTCTTTTTAGCTATCTCAAGAATTTGAAAACCGAGATAAAGTGGTTGCTTAACTTCTAATATATCTTTATTGAATGTGCAAACCACTCTATCTTGATTTAAATGTGTGATATTTTTTAACAAAGGATCCTTACTCGCTCTAATAAATGCTTTCTCATTATTGATATATCTATATTTCTCAGCATACTTTGTAATATTCAGCAATGATTTCCCATATATGGCGTTATTAGTTAATTTGAAGGTTTTTGACTTGATAGGACATCTTGTAGCTGTTCTCTGTGCAATATTAGTTGATATGAAGGGTTCTAAAAATTTTGTCTGTGTATATTCATATATGGTATGAACCTTTTCCACCTCTAACCCAAGTTCCAGTAATAACTGTAACAATTCTAGACTGATCAAATAATTTTTCTGAGATAAATGACTGCCCACTAATTTCCCATTAGATTTGGGGATCTTTCTACCTTCATTTTTCAATATAGATTCACAATAAGGAGATAACATCTCTTCTGATATATTCATATGTGATAATATTAAAGGAAGTTCATCAGTGAGTCTAGCTACCTCGGGGGATATGTGCTTGGTATCACATTCTATCCAATATCCCTTTTGTCCTTCACAGGAAACATTACTTAATCCCACATCGAGGATAGCATTCTTCTCGTCATTGGATAATTTTCTGATACCATTCTGTGGAAGAGCTTCAACCATCGCACTAGCATACAAAGAATTGAAATCTAGATATAGAATATGAGTGCCCATTCCACTCTCAACATCAAAATTAGGGTTAATTAGGGGATTATCTGCTTTAGAATACTGATTAATTGCGCAGGTAAACCCACCTCTGAGATTCCTTTTAATCAAGTCATATAATTCATGGGAATATATCATATCTAATCTTACATTAGTTTTCAATAGGAATGCGTCCCAACTGAATGATGGTAAACTTATATAATTACTAACGTCTAACTTATAAATATCCTTGAGTGTTTTACGCCACTCCATGAAGACATCGGCTAACAAACCAACATCTGTCTTGAGATATAACATCAAGTAATCTCCTAAAGTCTTACATTTACCCAAGTCAAACACTTTCAATGCATGTTCATAATCTTCTTGGCTGATAGCGCTATTTCTCAAAGAATTAAAAAAATGATCTTTACTCGGTAATTTTGTTTCATCGAGCTTCTTTAAACTATCAATATAATCATAACACAAAATTTGTTTTCCTTTACATAATAAAGGTAAGACATCTCGAGGCACATCTTTCAGAATACTCTCTGTATATTTCAGGGATTTACCTGCCTTGATATGTTGTTCTGCTAACGTGGAAAGAGATCCATTCAATAAAGACAGTGAATCCTGAAACCTAACCTTACCTATCTCTACTTTCAAGAATTTGAAACCTTGTTTCGAATGAATTTCAACGTTATATTTATCGACATTCAATTCCTTTAAAATTATTCCTAAATCATACGACATGTTATGACAAAAAAGCAATAATTTCTCTCTCTTGTCTTTACACTGCATATTACATCGTGCACAATAGGCTCCAATATAATTATTGAAATTTAAAGTATGGTCGTGGTGTTTATGTTTGTCCTTGGGGTTTTTGAAGGTGTTACCACATAATTCACAAGTGTTCTGAGAATCATGCCTCATCTTATCCTCCTCTGACATATGGATTTCATGATACTGTCTTCTAAACTTTATTTTATTCCATTCACCACTAACATTTAAAATGAAATGATTAACAGCATCCTCCCCCTTATAACTCTTTATACACACTATTTCTCCTTTGCGATCAAATATAATATAACAATAGGCAATGGCTTTATGACGAGACTCAATTTTACCTGCCGGGAGAGTTGTGTCTAATGCACATTCGAAATCAAATACACCGATATATTCGTTGGAATGTGTATGACTAAAATTTTCAAAGTGCACTGTTGTTCCTTCCGGGAGGAATACGAGAACCTGATTGATTTTACATCCATCTTCGTGGATATCTAACTCTTCCTGTGTATTCAACTTCATCAAACAACTATGACAGTGCTTCTTTACACCTTTTTCTGACATTATCGTTCTAACATACCCGTCAAAATCTTTGATTAAAACCAAATGACTTTCATTCAACAATAACGCGCACATAATGTCCTTATATTTCTTATTCCCCTTACGACACATAGCCATAAATGTCCTATCTTGATCCTTTCTTAATTGATAAACATATAATGACACTTTATTTTCCTTCTCTAATATACCTAACTTATCACGCGTAATGGGGAAATCATCTATAGAAGATTTTGCATGATTAAGACAACCTCTCTTAGTATTAACTGCTTTGCGAATATGTTTCCATGACATATTCTTTTTATCAACCATACCCCCGGCCGGGATTGAACCCGCGGTCATAGAGTCTCAAAACTCCAGCCCGTCGCGCTAGCCACTAGACCAGCCAGCCACAATAAGATTCATCCAACTAGGTATATTTCTACACCATAGGAAAGTTAGCACAGGCACCTCTGTGACCACAAATGCAAGTTTTTACAGACGAATCTCCAGCTAGCGTGGCCGTGGCGAACTCTAGCTCAAGTCCCTTCACTGCCGTCAACATGACTTAAGAAATCGTAATGACACGATTGCAAATAAACCATACCCCCGGCCGGGATTGAACCCGCGGTCATAGAGTCTCAAAACTCCAGCCCGTCGCGCTAGCCACTAGACCAGCCAGCCACAATAAGATTCATCCAACTAGGTATATTTCTACACCATAGGAAAGTTAGCACAGGCACCTCTGTGACCACAAATGCAAGTTTTTACAGACGAATCTCCAGCTAGCGTGGCCGTGGCGAACTCTAGCTCAAGTCCCTTCACTGCCGTCAACATGACTTAAGAAATCGTAATGACACGATTGCAAATAAACCATACCCCCGGCCGGGATTGAACCCGCGGTCATAGAGTCTCAAAACTCCAGCCCGTCGCGCTAGCCACTAGACCAGCCAGCCACAATAAGATTCATCCAACTAGGTATATTTCTACACCATAGGAAAGTTAGCACAGGCACCTCTGTGACCACAAATGCAAGTTTTTACAGACGAATCTCCAGCTAGCGTGGCCGTGGCGAACTCTAGCTCAAGTCCCTTCACTGCCGTCAACATGACTTAAGAAATCGTAATGACACGATTGCAAATAAACCATACCCCCGGCCGGGATTGAACCCGCGGTCATAGAGTCTCAAAACTCCAGCCCGACGGCAGTGAAGGGACTTGAGCTAGAGTTCGCCACGGCCACGCTAGCTGGAGATTCGTCTGTAAAAACTTGCATTTGTGGTCACAGAGGTGCCTGTGCTAACTTTCCTATGGTGTAGAAATATACCTAGTTGGATGAATCTTATTGTGGCTGGCTGGTCTAGTGGCTAGCGCGACGGGCTGGAGTTTTGAGACTCTATGACCGCGGGTTCAATCCCGGCCGGGGGTATGGTTTATTTGCAATCGTGTCATTACGATTTCTTAAGTCATATTCTTTTTATGACATTGATAGGCGGCAAAAGCACGCAGTACACATAACCCATCATTAATCTCTGGATTAAATACATATTTCTTCCCTCGCAGTTTCTCGGGATATGCCACATATGATCCCACTTGTACTCTGAATTCTACTTTAACATATTCGATACTGAAAGATTCGATTTGATCTATGATCCAACCAGATCCTTCCTGATCTTGCAACTCTGACTCGTATCTTTCTAATATCGTTCCCACCCATCGATCAAATACTTCAGAGATTTCCTCTTCACTTACTAACTCAAACGCTAAATTTATCACAAATTGCCCATTTTGATCATCACCCGATATGTTTTGACGTAATGTCCTTATAACTATAATTGGGTGGATTCTGAGCGACATTGCTAGAGGCGATCTATCATACATATCTCGCATCTGTTCTATAAAATAATCCCTATAAACATGTAAATACATTCTTAACTCTCTGTTATAAGATGAAGGAACACTATATTTCCTCACTGTATGTCTACCTCTAAAATTCTGGATATATGTAATAACTTCTGGGCTCTCATCTTCACTATTATGCGTGTCAGACACGTCATGCGAGGTAGTTGCTCTCTCATCATCATTAATGGGGGCAGAAGTACCCGCACCTCCGCATTGTGAGGTACCAACACTAGCACTCTCACCACCAAGCTGTGCGACATTACTACCAGGTGTATTTCCTGCAGAGGAAAAAAGCACATCCAATTCATAACCCAAAAAAATATTAAGATTTCAATGAACAGAGGAAAAAAAAAAAGCACATCCAATTCATAACCCAAAAAAAATATTAAGATTTCAATGAACAGAGGAAAAACAAGCACATCCAATTCATAACCCAAAATATTAAGATTTCAATGAATAGAACAAAAAAAATCTTTTCTCGAGTGACTAGCACAACAAAAGATCACAATTGGTTACATACCTGTTTCTATAGCCTTCTTCCATAAAGCATCTACACGTGCCCACTCATTATCCAATTGCAATAACCTTTCATTGCGTTGTACACCGCCTTTCTCGATTACCAACGAACGCTGCTTTCTAATCGATAATCTTCTCTTCACCAATGCTTCCAAGTATTTCGAATATATGCTATCCCCTGTTAAGAATTTCACTTATTAACGCACTAACCCAGTAAACATTTCACTCGTATGCTTCAACAAAAATTAAACATGTAAAAAAAAAACAAGAATTTTCTAACAATCTCCTCTTCACCAATTCACTTATTTAACCCATTAAAAATTTCACTTATTAACGCACTAACCCAAATTTCACTCGTATGCTTCAACAAAAATTAACCCAAATTTCACTCGTATGCTTCAACAAAAATTAACCCAAATTTCACTCGTATGCTTCAACAAAAATTAAACATGCAAAAACAAGAATTTTCTAAGTATAACTTACCTTTCTCCATGTTGTGCGGTTCAGCGTTGGAAGATGAGGTCCTTTAACTTAAATGAGAGGAATACTGTGGGGGGGAAGATGAGGTCAGTCACGGATGATGGATGGAAGCACTGTCCTCGCTCTGAGTGTCTCATTGAGCTTATATAGGCCGCCCCCTCCTCCCGACACCACGGTATAATGCGGTTCACACCTAAGGTAGATTTAAGATAATCATGAACACCTGGGTCAACACAGGTCAGACAGACAGCATGTTGTGCGGTTCAGCGTTGGAAGATGAGGTCCTTTAACTTAATGAGAGGAAACTTTTAGTTCATTTTAAAATAATATGGGGAAGATGAGCTCAGTCACGGATGGAAGCACTGTCCTCACTCTGAGAGACTCATTGTGGGTCACCTCAACACATGGTGTAATGCGGTTCACACCTAAGGTAGATAAAAGATAATCATGAACACCTGGGTCAACTCAGGACAGACAGGCGCCATGTAATGCGGTTCACACCCAAGGTAGAACATAACACCTGCGTCAACTCAGGACAGACAGGCGCCATGAAATGCGGGTAACATCCAAGATAGAATATAATACCAGTATATCCTTACTGAAACACCTGGGTCAATCGTCACCCTAAAGCAACTAATTTTGGTGAGGCAGTCCTGCTCCACATTAACTGCGTCCCCTTATTGAACTAAAAGTATTATATATCTTGAAAACCCATTAAGACTTACAGTGTACAAGACGCCTCTCTATGGTAAACACCCTTTTTAGTTCATTCAACTTAAAGAGAGGAAGCTTTTAGATCATTTTAAAATAATAAGGGGAAGATGTTGAACTTGACAACATACACATCTGATGACGTTGATATATTTCGTTATCCATCAAGGATTATCATTGCCGGTTATTCGAATAGTGGCAAATCTTATTTCACATCAAAATTAATAAAGTTATACCACGAGAAATTTCATAACATTATAATATGTGGGGTGACATCACATCCCTTAGAACAAGATTCAGAGATAACTCATAAATTAACATTAAGTAACGATATTATCGACCCGCAGAATGTCATTGCATCACCTGATGAAAATACAATAATTATTGTTGATGATCTATTTTTAAAAGCAGGTAACAGTGAAATTATTCTCGAATGTTTTACTAAAGGTAGACATCATAATATAAGCATTATTCTGATTACTCAAAATATATTTCACGGAGGACGATATAGTCGTACCATGGCTTTAAACGCCACGCATTTTGCTTTATTTAAAATGAGGGATCTTGGACAAGTAGAGATTCTGGGGCGACAAGTGTTCGGAAAAAATAAGGAATTTGTAAATATATATAAATCTGCTATAAAACGATCACCCTTTGGTTATTTATTCATAGACCTTGCATTAAATACACCAGAAGCATTACAGTTGCGAACCAATGTGTTACGGCAGGATTCCTACGAAATTGTATACCAATGGAGCGAGCAAAATTAATTGAAAAGGTTTATAGAGATCCTGGATCTGCTGGGTCATTCTCTGGTGTAAACAGTTTATATACAGCTGTAAAAAAGATTGATCCGTCCATAACCTTGAAAGAGGTCAGAAATTTCTTAAATTCAGAAAGATCATATACTTTATACGTTCTTAAACCTAAGAAGTTTCCTCGTAGGAAAATAATTGCTCCTAAACCCAGAGTGATATTAACCTGTGATTTGGGTGATATGTCTAAATTATCCAGATATAATGATGGATATAAATACATTCTCGTGTGTATCGATGTTTTTTCAAGATATTTACAAGCAGTACTCATGAAAAAGAAAGACGGACCGACCACTTTACATGCATTACAAAACATATTGGAGAATGAAAAGGCGAAGAATATATCGAGATTATTTACAGATAAAGGCAGGGAGTTTCTAAATAAACAGGTACAGAATTATCTCCAGAGTAAGCATATAAAGTTATATCATGTATTTTCGAAAGAAACAAAAGCTTCCATTGCAGAGAGAGGCTTGCAAACGCTGAAACGTAAATTATACAAGTATATGACAAGTGCCAATACATTTAATTATTCAAAAGTGTTAAATGAATTAGTAGATGCGTATAATTCATCTCCGCACTCGGGGATTGGCGGTAAAACCCCATTGCAAGTCCATGGTATTACGTCATTGAATGATATAAGGAATCAGTTTCGGATAAATTATAAAAATGGAAGATCCAATAAGAAACGAATCAGTAAGAAATTGGCTGTTGGAGACACAACAAGAGTGACTCTTAGCAGATCATCCGCGTTTAACCGAGGGTTTCACACACAAAATACAGAGGAAATATTTAAAATATATAGAATTAATAATTCTCAACCTATAACAACATATCATTTGAAAGATTTGAAAGGTGAAAAGATTAAAGGAATATTTTATCGCGAAGAATTGACCCCAGTCATACCACCTCCAGAATATATTATCGACAGAGTATTGAAACGAAAAAAAATTGGTGGAATTACGCATTATTTGGTATCTTATAAAGGTTATGATTCCACTTTTAATTCGTGGGTCAAAGAAGGAGATTTGTTGAAGGTACAATGAAAAAATCATTATTAGAAAAATTTAAAGAATTAATTACATTACTTAATAGTCTCCCACGCAATCATCGGAAGAGTTTATTACAACAGTTTAAGAAAACACACATAAGTTGTATCAGTGAGATTTTCAAGAATTTGATTAAGAATAAAATACCATTAGACCCTAAAATATTTAAAAAGTACAAGAACGAGATTAAATCATTAGCTTGTAAGAAAATCGGTTTTCAGCGTAAAAAGAAATATTTGCTGAGTATCAGAGGTGGAAATCTTCTTGGCATTATATTACCTCTAGCAGTAAATATTATTTCGAGATTGTTTAATAAATCATGAAAGAATTTTATCTTGTACCAACTTCAGTTATGAATCGGAAACCTCTCGAGTTAGTAAAATCGGAGGGTGATGAGAATTTGGAAGGAGGTGGTGGTGGTGCATGCTTGAAGCGTGGTGTTAAACGCAAGTTTAAGACTACTCCCGCTAGGCAGGTCAACCCACCTGCTCTCACCTCGGTGAAACCTCAGAAAACCCCAGATTTGTCAAGATTCATGCACATAAGAGTGAGTGCGAGAAATATAGAATATGTGAAATCAATGTTGGTATTATTGCAAAGAAATCCTTTGGTGAGTTGGGATGAGAATGGTGACCTTCTTACCCCCATTACTGGACGTAATATTATTGAAATATTAAATGTTTTATCAGAAAATAATGTGAAATCAGCGAGAAGAATCGATTCTGATTACTTAACAGAAATAAAGCATTTATTAAATATATCAGGTATACATTTTGATTTTGTGAGGAATACAAAAGTGAGAAAACAATTATTACATAAAGGAGGCGGTGTAAGGAGAGAAACATCGTGGATAACATATTAGGTGAGTATATAAACTCTGTCAAGTTATGTTTTTATTTAGTGTGTGTTATAAGAGTGTGGAGATGGCTGAACGTCTTCTATACGTGTGTAGCGATTCAAGTCTCGATTTATTTCCCGCCAATACACCTTCGGCTTTCATTAATAAATTATATGACCCCATTATATTAGATAATAAAATTGATTATGAGGTTGCTCTGAAAAATATAATTTACCCCAAGACGCATTATATACCGCAAAAGAATTTGAAGATATGTATTACATATGAGAAATCTACAGTAAATAAATATATGCATAAAATTGATATGAGCAAAATTATTGGAGGTGATATGGCAAGGATTTTAGAGGCAATAAATGAGGATATTAATGCAAATCTCTTAATAGCAGTTAAACATACAACGGGTATTATCATCCCCAAAAACTCAATTGTGTTCACATATCATCCAGGAATAAACAGAGTGGTTATTAACTTGAAAAAAAAAAATTATACTACCTTCTGATATTACCAGTGGTTATGTGGGGTTGGAATTTGATAAAGAAGGAAGCGATATGCTAGGGTTCTTAGGTAATGAAATTTTGTATGTCTTTACCAATAAAAAAGAGATTATTTTTAATGAGTCTGGTGTGAAGGCGGTAAACCCACCCGATCCTGAATCAGGTATTAATTATATGTTAATATATAGTGATTTGATTGATCCCATTAATTTTGGCGATCAGTTGGTATCTCTTTTGGGAGTAGTTGATATTAATACATTAAGATCTAATTATGACCCCACAATGTATAAACCACTTAATAAAAAGATAATTGATCAAGTGAGTATTAAGCTCGCTGATCAGAAAGGAAGGTTAATTCAATATAATGACAAGTGTTCTACTGTATGTGTACTACATTTAAGACCTATAAAACGAGAGTGAATGATCAAGTTGAGTTAATATTGAAGGAACCGTCAAGATGAGAACCAGTTTCTCTCCTCCTTCAGTGGAATCATTCCTGAAACTCTTTGATACTTCGAGGGTGAAAGGGGGAGGTTTAGATGATATTATATTATATAAAGCTAGAGGGAGGGGCGGAGGATTATTGTCATTTCTCGGTGGGATGGCCAGAAAAGCATTACCATTCTTATTGAATACCTTTGCTCCGGGAGTATTACAATACGGGCAAAATGTGTTGAACGATGTTAATAATGGTATTGCATTGAAAAATTCTGCGAGAAATAGAGGCGTAGAAACATTGAAGGGTGTCGGACAGAAGTTATTATCCGGAGGAAGTAGAAAGATTGGTTTGAAACGATTGAAATTTAATAATAAAAGAAACTGGAATATTTAATTAATTTTAGTTTATTGTTAACTGTCATATTGTTAGTATGTCGGCTGGTGCTCTATACGTTACACCGGGGGGACTCAACGCCCCCGTCCCCACTTATTCTCATTCCATAACTGATGGATTCCCAAAATTACCAGGACATACCATTATTGAATCCTCAATAGCAGCTAGACGCACCTGTGAAGTATTACCAGTAAATCAGGGATCTGATAAATTTCTCGAATTTAGAATACAAAGTTCAGAAGGTCATTTTTTAGATTTAACGAGTCTGGCCTTGGAAATGAACATAAATATAACAAATGAGGATGGGAGTGCACTGGGAGACGATGATAAGGTCATATTTGTGAACTCTATAAGTCAGACAATATTCAAATCTGTGTGTTTGTATCTCAATGAACAACTTATAGAATCGAATCCATTTTATTCATATACGGGTTATATTAAACTGCTTAAGCATTTATCCCCATCAAAATTAGATACATTGGGAAGAATAGCATTCTTTCGTAATAAAGACACAGCAAGTAGTACTATTACAACAGCTGATTTAGATGATATTAAGAAAGACGAAGGTAAATTAACGAATGAAGTGAATACTTGTTTCCCTTTGATGCTGGATGTGAGTAGTTTTCACGAATATATCCTGGATAGTGTCGAATGTCGATTGAGACTTGAAATGCATTCACCCGCATGGGCAATTATGACTCCATTAAGCGGAAAAACATATAAATATAATATTAATTCCATTAAATTATGGATCGATAAAGTTATTCCGTATACGAATGCATTAATTGCATTGAATTCAAGCATGAGGGCAAACCCGCAGGGGTGTGAATATCTGTTCAAGAAGACATTATTTAAATCATATATTCTGGCATCTAATCAAACACAATTGATCGCAGATAATCCTTGGGGACAAGTCATACCCGATAAGATATTTATTATATTAGTTGATATGAAGACATATGATGGAGGATATAATTTTAATCCATTATATTTTCAACATGAAGATTTGAATCATTTCGGGGTTACAATTAATTCAGAAATGATTCTTAATATTGACTGTAAGTTCCCTACCCACGCGAGTAGGTTATATTACGCTACCTTGAAATCTCTGGGTTTGGAGACTGATCATCTGATTACATATAAGAGTTTTCTCCAAGGCAGAACTATATTAGGTGTTGATCTGAGAAGTGAACAGGTTAAGAATGCTATATCTGTCGAGAAGAATGGTAATTTGAGAATAGATATGACATTTGGTAAACCGAAAGATGAGAATAGAATTTGTCTGATGTTTGGTGAAACTAATGCGATTTTAAATATAAATGAAAATAGAACAGTGATAGTGCATACGCGAGTATAGATCATGAATTGTGAAGAAATAAATATTGCCTTGAAACATCATACGGGAAGATACGCCTCGTATTTGGGATGTTTTGCCGCAAATAATATAAATGAAGTTATTATGAGGATAAAAGATAAGCCGGTAATTTTCATCATTAATATATTGAACGATCAAGATGAAAATATGGGTCATTGGATTAGTATATATGTGAACAAATACATATTAATATATTTAGATAGTTTCGGGGTGGATTTAAAACATTATACAAATATATATGAGAAAATTATATACAAGAGAAATTTCATGTACGGTATTAATCAGAGGATTCAACATGAAAAATCATTGGTGTGCGGCTTATATGCTATATATTTTGTGTATAAGTTAACAAATTATAGTGTAAAGAAAATTATACCATATTTGTTTAAAGATTTTGGTAGAAATAAATTAAAGAATGACCAATTTATAATGAAATATGCATATGAGCATTTCAATATACCCTCATGTTCAAGTGTATTTGCTAATAATTCAACGTGGAATTATGAAAATCTGTGTAAAATATTGGAATTATAATACGGTGGGGTAGAGGCGTTTAGAGGCGGGGCGAAAGGTTAGAGGCGGGGCGAAAGGTCATAACGCTGCTATAAATGCCCGTGCTGGGTCACTCTTTGCATCTACTGTCATTCAAGTTGGGTCAAGGATGAATCCAATTCAGTACTCCGTTGGAGGTGTCTGCGAGGAGGAGAGAAGACTGCATCCCTGTGTATGTCGGAATAATCCACCTGCGGTAAATGGTAAGTGATTTTTGTTCATTATCTTGTTCTAATATTGAAAAAATCTTTTTTTTTTACACATAAATGATTTTAGAAGTGTAATGTATTAACCAATAAAACTTTTTAATGCAATTAAAGATATGCCTTATTCTTCTTCTAATCGAGAATTTTTTTTCTTTGCCAGATGCGAATATAATGCGGTTGTTGGAACTTATTCGCGCAAATCAAATCCGACAGGAGAAAATGATTTGCGAGTTGATGGGAATGTTAGGAGCGAGATCCACCCAGCCTCCTACCCATCCATATGGAGATGCTGTTGCTACCCCTCCTACCAACGAGACTTCTCCCCGACCTCATGTGGTTGTTGAGACTGTGCCTCTTACTCAGGTGGTTGATGTTAACGCTTTTATCCAGGATATTGTAACTCCTACCCACGCCGAGATCGACCCTTCTCCCCAGTCTCATATGAGTGGAGAATGTGTTAGTAGTTGTTATTGCGATAAATGCGTATGGAGCGAGATGGAATATTTTATGACAAATTCCCAACCTACTTCATGTATGGATGAGGATTCCCCCATTTATTATCCACCAGCTTCCCCCCCAGAAGTTTATTGTATAACAGATGAGGAAGAAGACGACGACCCTGAACAAAATGCACAGAAATTCTACAAGAGAAGAAAAATTACTCTACGTTGATTTTAGTCAATGAATTGTAGCTTTTTTCAATGAAATTGTATTTGTTTGTATTACCAGAAATGTAATGGCTGTATAATAAATAATGAAAAAAAAAAATATTGTGTATTAGTGTTATCCTGAAATGTGTCTTTCTGATGATGATGAAAATGTTTTCCCTATGATGTAGGTACTATATCCCCTTATTAACTTGAATGAACTGAAAGGGTCGACATGATTCAGCCTGTGCGCGTGACGTCACTGCTGTGTCCCCTTATTAACTTGAATGAACTAAAAAAGGGTCGACATGATTCAGCCTGTGCGCGTGACGTCACTGCTATGTCCCCTTATTAACTAAAAGGGTAGACAAGATTCAACCTGTGTGCGCGTGGTCCTTTTTAGTTCATTTAACTTAATGAGTGGAATACTGACCACCGAGTAAACGCTTTTTTAGTTCATTTAACTTAATGAGAGGAAACTTTTAGTTCATTTAACTTAATGAGAGGAAACTTTTAGTTCATTTAACTTAATGAGAGGAAACTTTTAGGTCATTTTAAAATAATAAGGGGAAACTTTTAGTTCATTTGACTTAATGAGAGGAAACTTTTAGACCTGTAGTAAGCATGCTTACCCCCAGAGGGGGGGATTCCAAAAAACTTGATCCGAGGAATTGGAGAATTTCGAAAACCCCATAGGGGGGAATCCAAAAACTTGATCCAAGGAGATGGAGAATTTCGAAAACCCCCATAGGGGGGAATGCAAAAACTTGTAATATCGAGAAATTTTGGGATGGGGGTGAAAGTGAGAGGGGGAACCTTAAAAACTTGATCCGAGGAGATCATAAGAAAAAAAAAATTCGAGGCGCGGGGGCGATCCGGACGACGCTGCAGAAGGCGCAGCAGAAGGCGCGAAGGGGCGCGGGCGGGCGCGCGGGGTGGGGCGGGGCGCGCGGGGCGCGCGGGGCGGCGGGGCGGGGCGCGCGGGTGCGCGGGCGCGCGGGGCGGCGGGGCGGGGCGCGCGGGGTGCGCGGGGCGCGGCGCGACGGCGGGGTCGCAAGGCGGGGGTCGTGGGGGTGGGGGTATTGGTTGGGGGGTCAAGGGTGAGGTAGTCTCGAGGGCGAGGTCATGGTCAAAACCGGAAGTAACACCTAGGTGTGAAAAAGGTGACCCTCCAGCTGCTGGTCCTAGACCGGATACACCGCTCAGTGGAAGGCCCAAACCGGAAGAGACCTCCCAGTGGAAGGCCCTATACCGGAGGAGACCTCCCTGTAGAAGGCCCAAACCGGAAGAGACCCCCCTGTAGAAAACTACACTACTTATATGTATATGCAAAACAACCACTCTGAAAGAATAGAGGAAGCTATATAAGGGGTCCGGCCAGCACCTCACTATCAGATCCCACAACGGTTAAACACGTGACGCGCGGCGAGCCAACTTGGATAGGTCCTTTGCACAACTCACCCCCAAGCTATTCTACCCAAGAAAATTTAAAAATTATTTGTCCAGTGTATTATTAAATTCTTCCCAAATTCTATTAATTATAAATGGATCTAATTTATATAAACCAAAGGAAATATTCATATTATTGTCAAAACTGCTTTTTATGAAACAAGATTCAATTATATTCCTGTCGACCATGGACTTGCTAGATACTACTTTCTCAACTTTTTGAAAATCAATTGGATGGTTAAAATCTCTTACATGAATAAATAGAGCATTGGAATCTTGTCCAGTTCTAATGTTATATTTATGTTGTTTTAATCTTAGTTCGAGATTTTTACCAGTTTGACCGTAATAAACTTTATCGCAAATTTTACAAGGAATCTTATAGACACATCCATCAGCATTTTGGGGGGAATTCTTTATCAAAAGTTTTTTTACTGTATCAAGATTTTTTAATACAACTTTAATATTAAAAGTCTTAAGAAGAGAAGGCATATCAACCAAGTTTTCATGGTAAGGGAGAACCAACATATTTTTAGTTGAATAAGGCTGGTTGCCCCTTTTTGGATTATAAAAAGTGTTTCTAGCAACTTTAAAAGATTTATCAATTACATTTCTTGGGTATTTTAAATCATTACCTATTTCATAAATTTTGGATATTTCCTCATCTTTGAACTCAGGACTACAAATTCGTAAAGCTCTCAAAAACATTGATGAGAAAACAGACAGTTTGACTCTATCTTGATGCGAGGAATAATAGTGGACAAAAAAACAGTTTTTTTTAGGTTTTCTGTAAATTTTAAATTTGAATTCATTATTACCCTTAATAATTAAAACATCTAGAAAAGGCAATGAGTTATTTTCTTCAAACTCAACAGTAAAGTTTATAGAATGGGCTAAGCTATTTAATTTTCCAAGAAAATGGTGTATATCTACATTTTTGGGCATAAGACACAAAATATCATCAACATATCTGAACCATTTAGCTCTATTAGGGAGGATTGTGTTAAGCAACCTTGTTTCAAAAAATTCCATGTATAGGTTACTAAGAACAGGTGAAAGAGGATTTCCCATTGCCATACCAAACTTCTGAGTGTAAAACTTATTAAATACAAATTTTGCATCAACAATGCAAAGTTTAATAAGTTTAATGATAGTAGGAACTGGCAATGGTAAATCATAGTTAACTAGTTCTTCAGATAAGAAACTTAATAAATCATCAACAGGAACTTTCGTAAACAAGGAAGTAACATCAAAACTAACCATGTTAAAATCATTTAAGTCAGTCAAGGAGCTTAATTTATCAACCAAGTCTATGTTGTTTTTAACAATAAAGTTAGAAATTTTGCCAACAATGGGGCTCAAAATATCAACAAGCCATTTGGATAATTTATATGAAACTGACCCTATGGAGCTAATAATTGGTCTGACTGGATTCCCTGGTTTGTGTGTTTTTATTAGTCCATACATGTAAGGTAAAGATGGATTAGTGGAAGTAAATTGTTTGACTAATTCATCTTTGCCTTTCAGTAGAAGTTTTATTGTTTTATTGAAATTGCTGTTAACGGTTTCTAGGGGATTTTTCCTAAGTTTAGAATAGGTTTCATCTAAGAGATGAAATTTTCTGACTTATCCTCTGATGAAATTAATATTAGTAAAGGAATGGTAAATAGCTCTATGTTAAAACCAAACATTCCCAATTGCCCTCAAAGATTCTTTAAGTCTTATGATACACTTAATAACAATAAAAAATTGTGCCTTACTAAAGCAGACAAAATAAATGCAATCGTAATTATGAAAGAAAATGATTACCAAGAAAAAATGAATAATCTCTTAGATGATACTTAAACCTATTCTAAACTTAGGAAAAATCCCCTAGAAACCGTTAACAGCAATTTCAATAAAACAATAAAACTTCTACTGGAAGGCAAAGATGAATTAGTCAAACAATTTACTTCCACTAATCCATCTTTACCTTACATGTATGGACTAATAAAAACACACAAACCAGGGAATCCAGTCAGACCAATTATTAGCTCCATAGGGTCAGTTTCATATAAATTATCCAAAAGGCTTGTTGATATTTTGAGCCCCATTGTTGGCAAAATTTCTAACTTTAATGTTAAAAACAACATAGACTTGGTTGATAAATTAAGCTCCTTGACTGACTTAAATGATTTTAACATGGTTACTTTTGATGTTACTTCCTTGTTTACGAAAGTTCCTGTTGATGATTTATTAAGTTTCTTATCTGAAGAACTCGTTAACTATGATTTACCATTGCCAGTTCCTACTATCATTAAACTTATTAAACTTTGCATTGTTGATGCAAAATTTGTATTTAATGATAAGTTTTACACTCAGAAGTTTGGTATGGCAATAGGAAATCCTCTTTCGCCTGTTCTTGGTAACCTATACATGGAATTTTTTGAAACAAGGTTGCTTAACACAATCCTCCCTAATAGAGCTAAATGGTTCAGATATGTTGATGATATTTTGTGTCTTATGCCCAAAAATGTAGATATACACCATTTTCAGGGAAAGTTAAATAGCTTAGCCCATTCTATAAACTTTACTGTTGAGTTTGAAGAAAATAACTCATTGCCTTTTCTAGATGTTTTAATTATTAAGGGTAATAATGAATTCAAATTTAAAATTTACAGAAAACCTACAAATAACTGTTCCTATGTCCACTATTATTCCTCGCATCAAGATAGAGTCAAACTGTTTGTTTTCTCATCAATGTTTTTGAGAGCTTTACGAATTTGTAGTCCTGAGTTCATAGATGAGGAAATATCCAAAATTTATGAAATAGGTAATGATTTAAAATACCCAAGAAATGTAATTGATAAATCTTTTAAAGTTGCTAGAAACACTTTTTATAATCCAAAAAGGGGCAACCAGCCTTATTCAACTAAAAATATGTTGGTTCTCCCTTACCATGAAAACTTGGTTGATATGCCTTCTCTTCTTAAGACTTTTAATATTAAAGTTGTATTCAAAAATCTTGATACAGTAAAAAAACTTTTGATAAAGAATTCCCCCCAAAATGCTGATGGATGTGTCTATAAGATTCCTTGTAAAATTTGCGATAAAGTTTATTACGGTCAAACTGGTAAAAATCTCGAACTAAGATTAAAACAACATAAATATAACATTAGAACTGGACAAGATTCCAATGCTCTATTTATTCATGTAAGAGATTTTAACCATCCAATTGATTTTCAAAAAGTTGAGAAAGTAGTATCTAGCAAGTCCATGGTCGACAGGAATATAATTGAATCTTGTTTCATAAAAAGCAGTTTTGACAATAATATGAATATTTCCTTTGGTTTATATAAATTAGATCCATTTATAATTAATAGAATTTGGGAAGAATTTAATAATACACTGGACAAATAATTTTTAAATTTTCTTGGGTAGAATAGCTTGGGGGTGAGTTGTGCAAAGGACCTATCCAAGTTGGCTCGCCGCGCGTCACGTGTTTAACCGTTGTGGGATCTGATAGTGAGGTGCTGGCCGGACCCCTTATATAGCTTCCTTGGATGCTTCACTTTCATAGTTCCTTGATAATGTGAGTAGTCACGAAAGCGCTTGGAATTTCTCTATTCTTTCAGAGTGTTTGTTTTGCATATTTTGAAATCACCTGTTTACTGTGATCTTATTGCATATATATATTTTATTTTATTATCACACCGGCCGATTCCCACCAAGGCAGGGTGGCCCGAAAAAGAAAAACTTTCACCATCATTCACTCCATCACTGTCTTGCCAGAAGGGTGCTTTACACTACAGTTTTTAAACTGCAACATTAACACCCCTCCTTCAGAGTGCAGGCACTGTACTTCCCATCTCCAGGACTCAAGTCCGGCCTGCCGGTTTCCCTGAATCCCTTCATAAATGTTACTTTGCTCACACTCCAACAGCACGTCAAGTATTAAAAACCATTTGTCTCCATTCACTCCTATCAAACACGCTCACGCATGCCTGCTGGAAGTCCAAGCCCCTCGCACACAAAACCTCCTTTACCCCCTCCCTCCAACCCTTCCTAGGCCGACCCCTACCCCGCCTTCCTTCCACTACAGACTGATACACTCTTGAAGTCATTCTGTTTCGCTCCATTCTCTCTACATGTCCGAACCACCTCAACAACCCTTCCTCAGCCCTCTGGACAACAGTTTTGGTAATCCCGCACCTCCTCCTAACTTCCAAACTACGAATTCTCTGCATTATATTCACACCACACATTGCCCTCAGACATGACATCTCCACTGCCTCCAGCCTTCTCCTCGCTGCAACATTCATCACCCACGCTTCACACCCATATAAGAGCGTTTGGTAAAACTATACTCTCATACATTCCCCTCTTTGCCTCCAAGGACAAAGTTCTTTGTCTCCACAGACTCCTAAGTGCACCACTCACTCTTTTTCCCTCATCAATTCTATGATTCACCTCATCTTTCATAGACCCATCTGCTGACACGTCCACTCCCAAATATCTGAATACGTTCACCTCCTCCATACTCTCTCCCTCCAATCTGATATTCAATCTTTCATCACCTAATCTTTTTGTTATCCTCATAACCTTACTCTTTCCTGTATTCACCTTTAATTTTCTTCTTTTGCACACCCTACCAAATTCATCCACCAATCTCTGCAACTTCTCTTCAGAATCTCCCAAGAGCACAGTGTCATCAGCAAAGAGCAGCTGTGACAACTCCCACTTTGTGTGTGATTCTTTATCTTTTAACTCCACGCCTCTTGCCAAGACCCTCGCATTTACTTCTCTTACAACCCCATCTATAAATATATTAAACAACCACGGTGACATCACACATCCTTGTCTAAGGCCTACTTTTACTGGGAAAAAATTTCCCTCTTTCCTACATACTCTAACTTGAGCCTCACTATCCTCGTAAAAACTCTTCACTGCTTTCAGTAACCTACCTCCTACACCATACACTTGCAACATCTGCCACATTGCCCCCCTATCCACCCTGTCATACGCCTTTTCCAAATCCATAAATGCCACAAAGACCTCTTTAGCCTTATCTAAATACTGTTCACTTATATGTTTCACTGTAAACACCTGGTCCACACACCCCCTACCTTTCCTAAAGCCTCCTTGTTCATCTGCTATCCTATTCTCCGTCTTACTCTTAATTCTTTCAATTATAACTCTACCATACACTTTACCAGGTACACTCAACAGACTTATCCCCCTATAATTTTTGCACTCTCTTTTATCCCCTTTGCCTTTATACAAAGGAACTATGCATGCTCTCTGCCAATCCCTAGGTACCTTACCTTCTTCCATACATTTATTAAATAATTGCACCAACCACTCCAAAACTATATCCCCACCTGCTTTTAACATTTCTATCTTTATCCCATCAATCCCGGCTGCCTTACCCCCTTTCATTTTACCTACTGCCTCACGAACTTCCCCCACACTCACAACTGGCTCTTCCTCACTCCTACAAGATGTTATTCCTCCTTGCCCTATACACGAAATCACAGCTTCCCTATCTTCATCAACATTTAACAATTCCTCAAAATATTCCTTCCATCTTCCCAATACCTCTAACTCTCCATTTAATAACTCTCCTCTCCTATTTTTAACTGACAAATCCATTTGTTCTCTAGGCTTTCTTAACTTGTTGATCTCACTCCAAAACTTTTTCTTATTTTCAACAAAATTTGTTGATAACATCTCACCCACTCTCTCATTTGCTCTCTTTTTACATTGCTTCACCACTCTCTTAACTTCTCTCTTTTTCTCCATATACTCTTCCCTCCTTGCATCACTTCTACTTTGTAAAAACTTCTCATATGCTAACTTTTTCTCCCTTACTACTCTCTTTACATCATCATTCCACCAATCGCTCCTCTTCCCTCCTGCACCCACTTTCCTGTAACCACAAACTTCTGCTGAACACTCTAACACTACATTTTTAAACCTACCCCATACCTCTTCGACCCCATTGCCTATGCTCTCATTAGCCCATCTATCCTCCAATAGCTGTTTATATCTTACCCTAACTGCCTCCTCTTTTAGTTTATAAACCTTCACCTCTCTCTTCCCTGATGCTTCTATTCTCCTTGTATCCCATCTACCTTTTACTCTCAGTGTAGCTACAACTAGAAAGTGATCTGATATATCTGTGGCCCCTCTATAAACATGTACATCCTGAAGTCTACTCAACAGTCTTTTATCTACCAATACATAATCCAACAAACTACTGTCATTTCGCCCTACATCATATCGTGTATACTTATTTATCCTCTTTTTCTTAAAATATGTATTACCTATAACTAAACCCCTTTCTATACAAAGTTCAATCAAAGGGCTCCCATTATCATTTACACCTGGCACCCCAAACTTACCTACCACACCCTCTCTAAAAGTTTCTCCTACTTTAGCATTCAAGTCCCCTACCACAATTACTCTCTCACTTGGTTCAAAGGCTCCTATACATTCACTTAACATCTCCCAAAATCTCTCTCTCTCCTCTGCATTCCTCTCTTCTCCAGGTGCATACACGCTTATTATGACCCACTTCTCGCATCCAACCTTTACTTTAATCCACATAATTCTTGAATTTACACATTCATATTCTCTTTTCTCCTTCCATAACTGATCATTTAACATTACTGCTACCCCTTCCTTTGCTCTAACTCTCTCAGATACTCCAGATTTAATCCCATTTATTTCCCCCCACTGAAACTCTCCTACCCCCTTCAGCTTTGTTTCGCTTAGGGCCAGGACATCCAACTTCTTTTCATTCATAACATCAGCAATCATCTGTTTCTTGTCATCCGCACTACATCCACGCACATTTAAGCAACCCAGTTTTATAAAGTTTTTCTTCTTCTCTTTTTTAGTAATTGTATACAGGAGAAGGGGTTACTAGCCCATTGCTCCCGGCATTTTAGTCGCCTCATACGACACGCATGGCTTACGGAGGAAAGATTCTTTTCCACTTCCCCATGGACAATAGAAGAAATAAAAAAGAACAAGAGCTATTTAGAAAAAGGAGAAAAACCTAGATGTATGTATATATATATATGCATGTGCGTGTCTGTGAAGTGTGACCAAAGTGTAAGTAGGAGTAGCAAGATATCCCTGTTATCTTAGCGTGTTTATGAGACAGAAAAAGAAACCAGCAATCCTACCATCATGCAAAACAGTTACAGGTTTTTGTTTCACAGTCATCTGGCAGGACGGTAGTACTTCCCTGGGTGGTTGCTGTCTACCAACCTACTACCTAAATATATATATATATATATATATATATATATATATATATATATATATATATACTCTGTTTTTAACTGACAAATCCATACTTTCCCTAGGCTTTCTTCACTTGTTTAACTCACTCCAAATTTTTTTTCTTATTTTCATTAAATATATATATATATATATATATATATATATATATATATATATATATATATATATATATATATATATATATATATATATATATATATATATATATATATATATATATATACTACCTAAATATATATATATATATATATATATATATATATATATATATATAGATATATATATATATATATATATATATATATATATATATATATATATATATATTTAATGAAAATAAGAAAAAAATTTGGAGTGAGTTAAACAAGTGAAGAAAGCCTAGGGAAAGTATGGATTTGTCAGTTAAAAACAGAGTAGGGGAGTTAGTAGATGGGGAGAGGGAGGTATTAGGTAGATGGCGAGAATATTTTGAGGAACTTTTAAATGTTGAGGAAGAAAGGGAGGCGGTAATTTCATGCACTGCCCAGGGAGGTATACCATCTTTTAGGAATGAAGAAGAGCAGAATGTAAGTGTGGTGGAGGTACGTGAGGCATTACGTAGAATGAAAGGGGGTAAAGCAGCTGGAACTGATGGGATCATGACAGAAATGTTAAAAGCAGGGAGGGGATATAGTGTTGGAGTGGTTGGTATTTTTGTTTAATAAATGTATGAAAGAGGGGAAGGTACCTAGGGATTGGCGGAGAGCATGTATAGTCCCTTTATATAAAGGGAAAGGGGACAAAAGAGATTGTAAAAATTATAGAGGGATAAGTTTACTGAGTATACCAGGAAAAGTATACGGTAGGGTTATAATTGAAAGAATTAGAGGTAAGACTGAATGTAGGATTGCGGATGAGCAGGGAGGCTTCAGAGTGGGTAGGGGATGTGTAGATCAAGTGTTTACATTGAAGCATGTATGTGAACAGTATTTAGATAAAGGTAGGGAAGTTTTTATTGCATTTATGGATTTAGAAAAGGCATATGATAGGGTGGATAGAGAAGCAATGTGGCAGATGTTGCAAGTATATGGAATAAGTGGTAAGTTACTAATTGCTGTAAAGAGCTTTTATGAGGATAGTGAGGCTCAGGTTAGGGTGTGTAGAAGAGAGGGAGAATACTTCCCGGTAAAAGTAGGTCTTAGACAGGGATGTGTAATGTCACCATGGTTGTTTAATATATTTATAGATGGGGTTGTAAAAGAAGTAAATGCTAGGGTGTTCGGGAGAGGGGTGGGATTAAATTATGGGGAATCAAATTCAAAATGGGAATTGACACAGTTACTTTTTGCTGATGATACTGTGCTTATGGGAGATTCTAAAGAAAAATTGCAAAGGTTAGTGGATGAGTTTGAGAATGTGTGTAAAGGTAGAAAGTTGAAAGTGAACATAGAAAAGAGTAAGGTGATGAGGGTATCAAATGATTTAGATAAAGAAAAATTGGATATCAAATTGGGGAGGAGGAGTATGGAAAAAGTGAATGTTTTCAGATACTTGGGAGTTGACGTGTCGGCGGATGGATTTATGAAGGATGAGGTTAATCATAGAATTGATGAGGGAAAAAAGGTGAGTGGTGCGTTGAGGTATATGTAGAGTCAAAAAACGTTATCTATGGAGGCAAAGAAGGGAATGTGTGAAAGTATAGTAGTACCAACACTCTTATATGGGTGTGAAGCTTGGGTGGTAAATGCAGCAACGAGGAGACGGTTGGAGGCAGTGGAGATGTCCTGTCTAAGGGCAATGTGTGGTGTAAATATTATGCAGAAAATTCGGAGTATGGAAATTAGGAGAAGGTGTGGAGTTAATAAAAGCATTAGTCAGAGGGCAGAAGAGGGGTTGTTAAGGTGGTTTGGTCATTTAGAGAGAATGGATCAAAGTAGAATGACATGGAAAGCATATAAATCTATAGGGGAAGGAAGGAGGGGTAGGGGTCGTCCTCGAAAGGGTTGGAAAGAGGGGGTAAAGGAGGTTTTGTGGGCTAGGGGCTTGGACTTCCAGCAAGCGTGCATGAGCGTGTTAGATAGGAGTGAATGGAGGCGAATGATACTTGGGACCTGACGATCTGTTGGAGTGTGAGCAGGGTAATATTTAGTGAAGGGATTCAGGGAAACCGGTTATTTTTATATAGTCGAACTTGAGTCCTGGAAATGGGAAGTACAATGCCTGCACTTTAAAGGAGGGGTTTGGGATATTGGCAGTTTGGAGGGATATGTTGTGTATCTTTATACGTATATGCTTCTAAGCTGTTGTATTCTGAGCACCTCTGCAAAAGCAGTGATAATGTGTGAGTGTGGTGAAAGTGTTGAATGATGATGAAAGTATTTTCTTTTTGGGGATTTTCTTTCTTTTTTGGGTCACCCTGCCTCGGTGGGAGACGGCTAACTTGTTGAAATATATATATATATATATATATATATATATATATATATATATATATATGTATATATATATAAATATATATATATATATATAGGGAAGTACCACCTCTATAGCTGGAATGGGGACCCTCATCCTCAGAGAAGACAATAAACGTACCTCAGAGAAAACTCAAGGTTCTCCCCGGAGCTGTTTGAATATTTTCTTCTACCACCCCCTATATATTTTTTATTCTATATGAACATTTATTAATAAACAAAATACACACACACACACACACATATATATATATATATATATATATATATATATATATATATATATATATATATATATATATATATATATATATATATATATATATAGTTAGTCATTTTCATCTATGTGTTTTAGAGATGATCAAGGTCCCAGAACCGAAATGTTTACTAATCAGCATGTCCTACTGTTTGCTCACGTGTCATTTTAAACCAGTGTATGTGTTTGTTTGTGTGTGCGTGCGTGCGTGCTTGCTTGCTGTGTGTGTTTGTGTGCATTGCATCAATACTCTTATCCCTATTCCCGTTGACTCACATAAAGACCTGGGATACTGTAGAGAATATTACCAAAGATATTTAGCTTCCCCACTCAAAGGAGTGTATATTTCAGCATTTCTGACACTGGTAACCTAATGCTGAATAGATTTTCACTTACTTGGTTAGGCTCAATGGCCCACCCATAACTGCCGTGTTTAGGACAGCCTTAATCACCTTGTATCTGCCTGACTACTGCAGTATTTTTTAGGCTATGGTGTTGACAGCACCATTTACAATAGATATAGGCGACTTGATAGGAGCGGAAGACTATACTGTTCTTCAAGATTTGTCCATGGTTTTCGTGGTAATTTCACAACAGGAAGATCGCAATTCACTGTGTAATAGTTCTACCGCGAACGCTATTGTTCCTTTGTTTAGGGCAATACCCACACGACACACGTTTCCCGTTCGTCTCCTGACGTTAATCTGAGCCCTCCTGCGCACTTCGTCTCAGGGCGGGCCCTAAAATGCTGACTTCAGCGTGATTTCCCTCCTCGCTTAACTTCGTCACAGTATTCACTACAAATGATAGATTTCTTATTACCTAGGTATAGACAACAGTTCATCTTATTCCCCACATTGTAGGTAAAGTGGTGCAGGGTTTTCCTGCAATTTTCTTGCTATGGTAGAGTCATTTTTTATATTTCACTGTCACTCGTATTACACAAACACTACTCTGCAGAGGTGGCGTGACTTATGACGCTGGTAGCCGCGTATGGAATCAATTACTGATCATGTGGAATCAAGAGAGGCTATCATCCCTTCTGGAAGGTTGAGTCCCTCAAGTAACTCAGGGGGCTGAAAGGGACTGAGAGGGCTGACAGCCCCCTTTCTGGAGAATTTTCTTCACAAATACTAATGCAAAACTCTTCAGTAACTTCATTTCAGCCAACATTTCTGGTCAAACTATTTACTAACCAAATGTTATGTTTATTATTGCAGGACCGCATGAGTACACCGGTGCCCCCACTCATCGTCCCTCCTCCAGCTTGCCACACACTGTCATCAGCTGGCGCTGCTGCTGCTTTATACCTCTGGATACAAGAAAGTGTCTCTTGACGTGAATATTTGTCAAATAATGTTATGATCAGCGATTAAGCAACAGCTGGCATACTACTGCTGAGTATTAGTGATTAAACATCCACTGGCGTACCATTGTTATACAGTCGTGGTTAAGCTTCCGCAGTCGTAATGACGCTAGTTACACGTGATTAAGCAACCGCTAGTGCAGCGGTTGCTTGCAAGTGTTATACCGCCAGCATCCTCTGGTGTACCGGAGCTAGGCTCAACTACCCATTTGTAAAATAAGGGATTATATCTACGTGTCCTTTGATTTTACATAATTTCTCCCTCATGGTTTGACGGTTGTGGCTGCCATGGTTGTGAAAACTGTCTTCATCCCGGCCATGACCTGTCTACACTCCCACACCAGTCCGCCCGACCTGACCCTCCTGTGATCTGTCCTCCCGCATGCATCTGCGATCACTCCGAGAACGCAGTATGAGGGAAGAGAGTGCCGTGTGAGGGACAAGTGTGAGTGAGAAGTGTGTGTCTAGAAGTATCCTCAGTGCTTGGGGAACCCTGTTAAAATCATTAGTATTTTTATATAAGGAATCGCTTAACGCGTACGGGTCATACAGCACCTGGGGATGGAAAACAATCAGGTGTCATCCGAGGAGGGAAAGGGTAGCACCAGTTTCTTGGAAAAAGACACTGTCACCAACGTATATTTACATCTGTGAAGGGTAGGAAATCCTAAACAGTCTCTGATATTTTATGCTGACACTGAGAAAGCAAGAAGTTTATCGAGAGATCTCGACTGTATGGTGCATAACTTGATACTTTTAGGACTCTTGCTGTAAGGTATTAGAGCAACTTTCTTCATTCTTTTTTTAAGCGAAATTTCCTTCAATTTCCCAAAATCTGTGGACCCATATGTGTTTAGTGTTTTTCCGCGAATATAACAATAATAATTGTGAGTGCAATCCTACGACTTGGAAACGTGAGCTTTTTAGTAATTATGCTCGTCAGTTGGTGCGGAAGATATCTGCACAATGCTTAACAGTGAATTCTTTATATAACCGCATATATGCATGTTGTACACTCATAATAACTCACCAACCACTTGCACTTGTACACCCGCTTGTGACACAGGTAAAGGAGATCTGGATATTTTGATTTCAGAAATTAGAATGTATTTTGACCCCTGACTAACGCCAGAATATATTTTGATTTCTGAATGAAATCAGAATATATTTCGACCTCTGACTCAGACCAGAATTTATTTTGGCCTCTGCTCGAGGAAAGAATATAAACAGCTCTTTTACCGGTCTTTCAAATTTCTGAACAGGTGGTTCCTCACTCTTTATAGATCTGTGTTTATAATCCTATAATCTAAGTATATACATTATCATCATTATTTTTAGGGGGAAGTGCTAAAATTATAGGGGTCATAAAGCGCTTGAGATGTGGAAAGTAATCACGTTTGATCCAAGGAGCTGGAAATTTCTTGTAATTCCCTGGCTCAATTGCTCAGCATTGTAGCACCCCTCTTGAAGATCGAACCATGTACAGTGTTGTTTGCTATATGTACTAGACATGTGTTGTTAATTATGTGTACTGTTTGAGTGACTGTGTGATAAGTACTCTTAACCTCCTGATTATTTACTCAAGGTTATAAGTTGTATAAGTTGTATGTATGTAAGACCCATCTTTTGCTAACCGCCGTGTGGCTGATACATTGTCTTTAACTCACCTCTACACATGGGAATGTGTATTCACATATCTTTTTCATTCCATCTTTTCCTTTGAAAACTTTTATCGTGTTTATCAAATCGTACTTGGTTTGACCAAGTTCATTTGTAGCCTTCCCTTGTCCTGATATTTTATTAGTTTTCTTATAAATTTCACAAGATTTACTAGTAGAAATACACCTGATTGTGTCTCTTCTGGCATGTCATTGACATGTTCAACCAATCCCATTGTCGAATGTTATGGAATTCCTCTTGTTACACTTGTCCATTCTGACAACTCTTCCCGGACAATCACTCTTTGTCTCCCTGTCATTAGGTATTCTCTTATCCATTAGACCTTCTGTAAACCAACTGGGTTGTACCCATATATTTGTCTTTGCTTGGTCGATACGTAGCTGCTACTCAAACTCTCAAATCTTATTAGGCCGGATTAACTAACCTTTGGTCTACATGATCTGATCATATCTACTCTTGAAACAATGTAGAATTTACCTTCATCATCCTATCTGTTGCGGTCACTTACTCACTACCTTAAAACTAAAAAGTAATATCTAACATTCCAGTCGCTCATCTGCACCATCCGTCTATATAACCAATATCCTTCACGTATCTCAAATAGTATTTTCTTATCCACTATATCAAAGCTCATGAATTTTCTTTATGTCCTGATCAAGTTCTCCTTGATTCTCCTCTTTTCTAATGATTTAGTTTGATTTCCATGTTTTTTTTCTTGTATTTCATCCCTTTAGGTATGGCGCAAATAACTTTAAAACTCCCAGGATCAACTTTAGTTTGTGAACTTGACCAGGTGTAACTTCCATGCAGGAGGAACATACTCCAAGATGGGCCTAACGTACGGGGCCCATAACAGCCTAAATTTATTTTGTTCAAATTTCAGAAAGCAGTTCACAAGTTAGCTAGTCGTGAATATGCTGCTTATTGTGGTAAGCTTGGAACAATGGTTACTCAGTGATCTTGCTTATCCTCCGCAACGTTTATCCTTCTATGTTCTACTTCGTGTCTGGTCTTCTCTCGCCCTCTTTCTCAGACAAACAGTAAGTCACTTAAACACTCAAAAACTTAAAGGGAAAGTCACCTGTTCTTATATAACCAGCTTGTAGGAAGCAGATAAAGATTATAATTAAAATACACAATGTACTGTATATATATATATATATATATATATATATATATATATATATATATATATATATATATATATATATATATATATATATATATATATATATATATATATATATATATATATATATATATGGAGTGCCGAAGAGGGAAAACTTCTCAGTTAAGACGAATTTATTTAAAATTAAGTTTTTTCCCAAAAAAATTCTTATACGTTTAAAAATATATTTTTTCATTTACGTTAATGTAAAAAATAATATTGTACCAAAAGAACCTTAGAAAACTTACCTAACCTTATTATAACAAGCGCAATTTATTTTAGCTTAATCTAACTAAATATATTTTAGATACGTTTACAATAATTTAATAATGAACAAACACAATGAAATAATAATTTTTAATTAGTAATCATTAATTTTTACATTAACATCAGTGAAAAAAATATCTTTAAACATATAACAGATAATATTAGGAAGACCTTAATTTGAAATGAGTTCTTGCTAATTGACCAGTTTTACCTATTAGGCACGACATATATATATATATATATATATATATATATATATATATATATATATATATATATATATATATATATATATATATATATATATGTTTTGTTATTTTTTTATATATTATATATATATATATATATATATTTATATATTTATATATTTTATTTTTTTATATATTATATATATATATATATATATATATATATATATATATATATATATATATATATATATATATATATATATATATATATATATATATATAAACACTGTCTCTACGTCCACAGCAGGACTCGAACCTGTTAACTCTGTATCAGAATCCACAGTACTTTACCACGGAGCTTGACGGGTCTAGCTTCGTGGTAAAGTACTGTGGACTCTGATACAGGATTAGCAGGTTCGAGTCCTGATGTGGACGTACAGACAATGTTTGTAAATAATTTCGCCTGTTTGCGAATTGTTAACCATATATATATATATATATATATATATATATATATATATATATATATATATATATATATATATATATATATATATATATATATAAAGTGTGTTTGTGTGTGTATATTATTTACTTGTGGACCATCTCTTAATTATTGCTTATTCAATTAATATTCCCAGATTTGCACAAAACAATTTTAGTTTGCTCTTACCTGTCGACTAGACATATCTATATTACTTCGTTTTTATGTGAAATTTTGGCAACAGCTGACAAGTAGTTATAAAATAACTCAGGAAAATAGACGATTTTTTTTACACAATCACATGGTTTCGTTCGCATACAACGAATTTTCTCTGGACTTCACTTCAAAATGTTCGCTACGTATGAATGGAACTTCTGGTTCCTCTATAAA